>NC_045639.1:19180432-19482182 GCF_009829145.1 Chiroxiphia lanceolata
AAGGAAGAGTGAACGTTAATTTCGTACCTGCCTGAATTTGGAACGAGCCTCTTTCTCTTTCATTCTTCCATGTGCAACTAGGTAGTCAAACACTTCTCCTGATCATGACAAGCACAAAACATCAGTACTATTTTTTTTTTTTACTGTCATGCACAATCAAATCATGCTTGAAAACAACACACACCCCATGCTCCCTCCTTTCTTGAATGGAAAGGAAATAGAAGCAGCCAATGAAAATTCCTTTTTACTGTTTGCACTGGATTTAATTTTGTAGACACGTAATAACCAACAAGTGTAAAAATGGAACACTTTATACTAAGGCATCTTCAATTCTTAAAATAAATTGACTTAATAACCACTGTGAAATGAACAAAATAATGAAAAATATTCATATTGTATATAAGACACAGTGGGAATCGGGCAACTTCTTATGTACCAGATTTGTTTCACATATATCTAGTGGCTTCACTTAACATTATCTGTACCACTTTTGTTTTTTCCATCTTGTTCTCTTTCTAATAAAGTTGCTCAAATGCCTTTCAGAACCTCATCTTTGCAGCGTCTGACAGCAGCTTTTCCTAGCTGTGTGAATCCAGCCCTGTGCTGGATTCTCTTCCCACATTCAAACATTTCCCATTCAGGTGCTAGGCAGCTTCTAAAGCAAGCACTCACTGTCCCTTCTCACTATGATCCTGTGGGTGCCCTTTCCCGTGTTCCTTATTCCCTTCCCAGATCTGCCTCTCCAATTGCTTTGGCACACAATTTCAAGATAAAATAAGGCACCAGTGCTTGCCTAAATATAGCAGATAAATACCGAGCTGAGTTTTTGCCAGAATCAGCACCAGATTATCTCCTGATACTGCAGTAGAAACCTCAGAATGGGAACTACCCTTAAGCACAAACCTAAGAGGTTACTTTATGGAATGTGATGCAAGGAAGAAAGTCTGCCCTGGGAGATCTGCTAGGACTGTTGTGAAGGCCAGATTGCAATAACCCATTAACTGTTAAATCCTTAAATCGTTTCTAGGCATGTAACTGGCATTTCAGTTTATCTTTAACGCAGATTTAAGAATCCACTTACCCCCACTGGCATATTCCATTACCAAATACAACGTCTTTTCAGTCTCAATAACTTCAAATAATTTTACTGCAAGAAAAACGAATGAGAAAGAGATTGCAGCTGGGAGTAAAAGTACAGCACAAACAAACAATTACACTCATGGAATGAGTATAATTTAAGGCCAGTGATAACATGATATCATACAGAAACTTTATATCCTTTAGGTTAGCATTCTTTTGAGGGGGGAAAAAAGCAAAATTAATTTCTAAACCACAGTTGATAATAAAGCACATTAATTCATAATTTTCTCAGAAGTTTATGCACACTGTACAAATGAGTTCATGCTGAAATTAGTGTTTAATTTGACACAGATGTCTTTAAGATCATACAAACCTCCCCTGTTTTGCTAGTAAACTGCTCACAGTCAGAAATCTGAGATTCTGACCAACTAAGAACCAAATGGATACCAGAAATGTTAAGTCTGACTTTCCTCAGATTGCAGCAGTAACCACTCATTTAAAACAAACACAGCCCCACCACCACCCCCAGGAAAACAAAAAACAGCAGAAGCTATGAATGCTGAAAAAGCAACAAACAATTCAAGGGATGAGAAGGGAGTGCCTAGCATGTAATAACTTGTACACCTCGTCCATACCTTGTATGCAACAAGCCCTCTGGCCGATTCAGGACCATTAACTGTCTCTGGAACAAGACTGTCCAGCCCTCCTCAGCCAGAAGAATTGTCATCACAAAGTAGGGCCCTGAAGCTGTGGGGTAGGTGAAAGAACTAAAGCAGAAAGGGAAAATTACATACTTGGTAATTCTAATTTTCTGGAAATATCAGTCAGCAGGAGTCTTTCCTAGACTGAACTAATGGAGTTTTTCTCCTCTCACCTAAGAAACTCATGCTTTTGGGTCTCAAGAGTAATTTCAGTGGAAGAGGGGAGTTAGGGCTCTTGACAGACCGGAGCACTCCACATCTCCTACTCTATGTAAGGCTTTCCTAGACTGAGCAGTTTACCCCCTTAGAGCAAAATTCTTGTTGCAAGCAGAGTCAATAAAGAAGGTGAGACAACGAAGTATTTACTGGATGCCTACTGTCCTATTATCTCAAAAAAAAGTTAATAGCAGTACATTCAAATAAAGTCAAATAGAGTAAAATGTAAACATTATAACAAAAAAAAAAGTTTGCAGAAATGTAGGGCTCCTACCAATATTGGGATGATTCAGTATCTTCATTATTCGTACTTCTCGAAACAACTGTCAAGGAAGCAAGACAATTTTCTTAGAAGATGTTTATTTGGAGAAAGTTACACAAGATAGGTAAATTTAGTATCAAAAAGGAGACAGAAATGGTCAAAGAAAGTAGCATTAGCATAAAATACAGATAAATATAATGCTATGAACTCCAGAAAATAATATACATCTTAAGCATTATATAAAAAGAACCACTACATATGAAAACCAGATTAATTTTTAAGCTTTATACAGATACACTAAGTTTTATAACCCTTTCTGGAGTTTCACATTGACCAAAATGAACAGATTATTCACACAAGTTTTCAGTGTCTCTTTGCTCTTATTTCTATGGTGACTGGCAAGCTCAGCCAACTACCCTGAATACAGACAGAACTGCAGGTGCAAATACAAGGTGCAGGACTACAAGTCCAAAAGGTGTTCAAATGGAATTGGACACCAAGAATCCTGATGTCCTCCAGTCCTGGTGCTCCACAGAGCTGAAGTGGGTGAGTTAACATCTCACAACTACCAAATTTTACACTGGGTCACAAGCAGTGATGCCTCCTCTCCCCCCAGCAAGGTCTGAAGGATTACGATTCCTGCAAGTGTGCTTTATGATCCTGAGTCACATAACTAGAGATAACTGGACAAACTTATAGCCCTAAGCATTGTTGCTGTTTTGCCTGTCTGATGTCTTTGAGACATCTCTCCTTCCATTTCCAAAATTAGTCCCATTTGTTCAGATCCAACCCTCACAAAAGGGTAAAATGATGCAAGCCAGAGACCAAACACCTCCTCATGAGTAGCACTTTAGTGTCTATTTTATGATGGCTATGGCTACAAGTTAAGAGAAATTAAAATTCTTTTGCTTAGACAACATTAATGGTTTTTCACTCCACTTGTGCAACTTGGTCATAATGTTTCTAAAATTCTGCATTTATTCTACAAGTTAAGACTATAGGTCTTCTTGAAATTCGGCTTTTGATAAAGTACTATCACTACAGCTTAAGAAATAATAATACAGTTCTATACTTAAATTATTTAAGAATTTCACACTAATTACTGTGCATTTACCCTAAATTGCCATTAAAACAATTTCAGAAGGAAGCAAAGACTAAAAGCATTTCTCTGAGAAAACGTGAACAGTATGATGCAGTTTGCTTGTGTACAATACGTAACACATGGGTATGTAATCCTATGCACCAGAATTAACTTCAGCAAATATTCTTGTTTCCTCATAAAGTCAGTTATTGCCAAGAAAAAGAACATCACACCAGGACATTCTTTGCGCATTTTTGTTTTTCTGAGTATTTGAATTTGTTGCACAAGAATAAATTTCTCTGCTAAATCAGTATCAGCTGGTCAGTAGCTAACAAATCTAAACCAATAAATGGTACACCTTCAGAAGAGCTTCTAAGCAGGTATTTGAAAAACTGCAATTCCTGCCAAAAGATTAGAAAGATATTTCATAACTTAACTCTATTAATGCTGGTATAAAAGTTACAGCAATGAGCACATACCTTCATAAGCAAGATTAAAATATGAGACTTCTATAAAAAGTAATTTCACAATTTTATATTTCAAGTAAAGCACATAGCTTAGGATTCAAATTGATCTTACAGTGACATGAAATCATGAAATTTTGTTCCATGTGTATTTTTTATTTCCATAAAGGAAAAGCCTATTAGAAAACAGACACCAAAGTCTATTTTCTTCAAGACACAACATTACTGACCTCCAGTCTGATGCAGATACTTTGTTATATGAAAGAAACATTTTGGTCCAGTTCTGAATAGACTACATCACCAAGACTGGAAGTATGGGCGGTTTATTTATAAAAATGAATTTTTTTGTTTACCTATCCTGTAGTGTCAGTCTCCCTATAAACTCATGAGAGCAGGGAAAGAAAGAAATCAGCAGAGTAAGAATTGAAAGAATAGCTTAAAACTTGGACTCTACCTGCAGGTACCTGCTGACTAAATGGTATGCTCTGAGAAAAGATTAAAAAACCCTAAGTGGTTGTACTCCTATAAAACTCCTTTCCCAAAAGCCCAGCCACTACTGAAACTACATTACACAAGGTTGGCTTCTTCACGGGGAAATCCACATTCCTCTCAGTTTGTGCTCTGCAGCCATTACCAGCTTCTGACAAGTTTCCAGCAGTGTTTACCTGTAACTCGACATTTTCAAGACCTTTTTCTGAAGCAACTCAGGTAAAGGACATCTTGTAAATTAGGCAGATGTAACTTACAGAGTCTGTAATACTGCTACGTAACCAAGTCAAACAGCTTCACCAAAGCTGCTTGATGCGACACATACCTTCCAACCCGTGAAGGAAGAAATGTTTGAAAGGCTGGAAGAACTGAAATAATGGAGCAGCTTTGTGTGGAGACCACAAACACAGCCACATTACAGGAACTTGGATAGTTCCTTGGGTAGTTCCTGGCCCATAGGGTCCAACTGGATGTCTAAGTGTCTCTCAGCAGAGTGCCCAGAAAGAACAGGGAATCTTATTTCAATGTAGTTCAAAACAGCAGAAAGGGAACAGGATGGAATTTGGACAAATGAACTGTCCTCTGAAGTCCTGGTGCATATTCAGGATTTCATTTGGTCCAGTATAAATGCATACTCATAAAAATTAAGGAAATGCCAATGTGCACCCCAACTTTCTCTCACAAGAGAGAAACAATCCAGAAAATCTCTGAATGATGGACAATACTTCAATAAAAGAGTTAACAATATTCAAGTATTAGAGTACATTATTTTACATTGCAACTCTGCAATAAATCTCCCCTGGTCATTAACACTTGTTACATCACTAATTATATATTTACAAATATAGATACCTTTAAAAAATAGCTACTACACCCCTCAATAACACCCGGGATACATGTCTTTCTTTGCATATAGAGGTATTTAAACAAAAAGACTATAGTTATTTCCTACAAAGTCAAGTCTGTTAAATTCATACAAATCTGGACATAACAGTGATATTGCTTCTCCTTTCACGACACGGCAACCTGCAGGATTATAATCTATTTTACTGATAAAAAATAGCATTTTCAGAATTCATGCATATCTCTTTTTCTTGAGCAGCAGTGTACTGCTCTCTCAGAAGGTATAAGTGCTCCCTGACTTCTCTCCCCCAGCTCTACAACACATTTATAGGACTGCTCTTCATTCTTAAAAAAGTGCTACAATCCGAGAAAACCCTCTTGAACAAGCATCTCCTTGTTGTAAAGAGGCTGTAGCCTTAATAGCTTCACTTACAGAAAAGAACAGTCAGCACCATACTGAATTCCTAAAACTTGTACTTAAGGAAAAGGCACAAGACTTAAAAATTCGATTCTTGCATTCCCAGCTTAATTTTTCAGGGCACAGATTGCAGAAAGTACAAAGATCTTATGTCACACCATTGATAACACTTCTACTTGCTGCCAGATTGACAGCTATGTTTAAGATTTACTATTTTAAGTCACTACAATCAAACTGAAAATCTTCAGTTAACCAAGGGTTCTTCTTGTTTTGAAAGATGTACTTGAACACTTCTCTAGTTTGTAAACCATTTGAGAACGGATGTTGCAAAAAAAAAAAAATTGCTTTCAAAAGGCAACATATTGAAATTGTTTCAAATCTTCTACTACTTCTTTACTTCTGTTTTTCTTAACAACAGAAAGAACCGAAGTTCATGGCTTCAAATATGTTTCAAGAATAAAAGGCTCGCTCATCCTTAAAAGGAGAAAAATCTGAAATATAATTTCCTAATTAAACCTATTAAGGGGGGAAAAAAGCACCTTCTACTCCACTGGCAGTTTGCAGAACAGCAGCAGAATGCTATTTCAGAAACATCCCTGATAAAGCCAGTACAAGACAACACTTCCAATGCAGTAGACACGCAGAAAATAGAACAGCTATTTTGATATAAATTTGAGTTATGACAAAACCCAAATACTTACATTTGGGAACAAATTACAATAATGACAGTGGAAAAGCTAAGTCATTACAATATGTTACTATCAAGATAGTAACAAAGTCAACAAAAAAGCCAGCTCTGTCTTCTAAACAGGTGGCCACTGAGTAAGGTGGGAACTATATACGGAACAAACTAAAACCAAAACAAATCCGACATTGATTTCCTAATTAAAGAGGTAGAGGTCCTGAAGTGAGATACATAGTGTAACTTAAGACTATCACATTGCATGCACAAGAAAGTAAAATTAAAAATTCCCAAGGTCAGCTTAAACCTCCAAATGTCAGGAGACAACCCCAGTTAAAACAACTATGTCTGAAGTACCCTCTCCATCCTACATGGCATGAATGCCATTGGAGAGAACACCTACAAAAAAACTAAATGCTATTTGCTTTTATACCCGTGACTAACTACAGACCCAGCTTGCATGACACTTTCAGCAACTGAAGTATGTGCTCAAATATTTCTGTTTACAAAACAGAATGGTGCATGCCAAGCTGTGATGACTCATTTCACTTAATTAGGTCAGTAGCAAGTACTGTGGCAAAACCTACTTGCACTTAGCATCCAGTGAATGGAAAGGGGATGGTTTTGTCAATGACCCTGTGCCTAAGATCACTACAAATCTGTCTTGTTTGATTAATAACAATCAGCAGTGACTGAAGGCCCAGAAGTTTTGCTGAACTGCATATAATTTATAAGTTTTGAAGTTCTAGAGACTTTCCTCTCAACCATGTGAGTTTAGATGGGTTCAAACTTAGGAGTGGTATTTTGTGGCAGTAACGTACTAAAATGATCCTCTGTAAACTTTTATTAGGAAGTGTCTCTTCCTATTAACACAATACTACTATCACCACTTCCCATTCCCAGCATTACCTCTAGACAAAAAAAAATTAACTACTAACAGCCCTACGTACAGTATAACCCTGATGACAAAATTATAAAAATTCACCTTACAGTTACTAAATGGTACATAAAGAATCACAAACATTACACAATAGTTCAGTGTAGAAAGAAAAATAAGGATGACTGATTTCATAGAACAGAACAAGAATTTCTGTTGTTTTATTCAGAGTTCACAAATGATCCATCAAAACACTAATAGAAGTTCTTCTGAGCATGCTGATGAACCACCCTCTCACCCTTATTTGCTTTTTATTTACAGTTGCTTCAGTGACTGGGCAAAAACTGTTCTTAAGCTTATTTAAAAGCTTTCAGAGAATCAGTATTCGGTCACTCGCTCAGTCACAGTTGAAGACACACAGGGCTTCAAAACAAAGATTATTTTTTCTGAAAGTTATAATGAATATTCTACAAAGGAAAACTACATATCAACAAATGATCCCACTTTCCAGTATAGGCAGAAGATGTATGGGATAAATATTCTTAGAAGCTATTGAAGAATGAAATTGTGTTTAAATCATTAAACTTAAAACTTCTCTCCTTAGCCTGCTATCAGTTGCTTCTAACTGTACCTAATACTGTTTATGTTGTTACCAGCTTTGCACTTGAAAGACAAATAATAGCAGCAATGCTCTACTGTATGAGTATTCTGTGTACTATTTGTGCAGTTTGACAGCATCTTTTGTAGGCCTTGAAAGTTTTATTTATACTTGGAACAACTTGTTGAATTATTATTGAATATATTTTGTGAAATGTAACTTATTTATCATAAAAACAACTGTCTCATAACTAAGTTTTTCTTGTTTAATTTTCCATAAAGTTTTAACATTTTTTTACCCTCTTATTGCTGAACAATGAGACAAACTCACCTAGCTCTCCAAAAGTGAACAGCCAGCTAGGTAGGAAACAAGCTACATGAGCAGCACAGGATTTCCACAATATCCTCTGTCACATACTGCCTCTGTGGGTCCCTCTTCACTAGCTCAAATATCAGCAAAGAGATTTGCATAATATAAGATACAGGACTTAACAACAGCAAAGCTTTTGCATGGACTGCACAGCAGGTTGAATTAAAAAAACCAAATCCGGAAGAACTCACACTCAAAAGTACTACAAAAGAGAAATTAAAGTAAATGAATCAAGTATAAAAGAAATAAAAGAAAAAAGAAACTAAAGCAAAGCTGTTTATAACTCCCCGTAACCAAAGTTACACAATTTAAAAAAAAAAAAAAAGTAATGGCAGCCAGAGATAAAAGAACAGCAATAAGCTCTGGCCTCTTTCTCTCATTTCAACAGCTACCAACGCAGCAGTCTAGTATTTGTAAACAAAAAAATCCCAAATTTTTTTCATGGGCATCCTCCAGTAGGAAATACAACATTTCTGTCCTTCAGCCACAAAACACATGCAGAGTTAAATATTAAAAAAACCCAAACCAAACAAAAACCCCCAGGGTTTTGATAAAACAATTATCACCATGATTATAAAGGACTTCTGAATTTCTTTCTAGAGGCATAAACACACAAGACTGTTCTGATTATATTGGTCATTTTGTCAATTCTATACACAAAAAGTAATGGCCACATGTCCCTTGAGTTTAGCAAACATTTTATTAAAATTGAAAGAATATAGAGATGAAGGTAGAGAAACCCATTAAAGCAATAAAAACCAGTACTCTAAGTCCACAAAAACCCAATTACTTCATTATAGAAAAATCCAAGAAAAATACCATCCTTTACAGCATTACATCTTGATTTAGTATGTAGACAATGTATTCATGTACCTAATTAAAAACAAATTTTACTCTTGGCAAAGAGCAAAGCTAGAGGAGGAAGGAAGAGCAAAACAGCAATGCTTATATAGGAACCACATCGAGTGACTGCCCCCAGACAAATGGTATGTGCACATTACAGCAAAGACAATAGGATATCACCCTCTCCCAAGGTCATACGTACAGAAAGATGTTGTTAAACAGGATAAAGGCATCAAATATTTTTGTCAAGTAAATAAAGGATCACAGTTCATCTGTTTACAGAATTTCAGATGTTATGGTCTATTCTTACCTTTTGCAGGCTAGTAGGATTTAGCTGGGTTTTATCTATTATTTTCACAGCAACCTCGGTTAAAAAAAAAAGCATGAATTACTAAACTCAGAAAAAGGTTTGAATGAAAATATATTGCACCTCTGTGAGCAAAAGCACAGATTCACCTCTAAGACATGCATATGCATCTACTTCTATACATTTCATCAAGCAAAACTGTCTGACCTATTAGGATGTCAGAATTTTGCCAGCAAGGAATTTGTTTTATACTTCTGTCAGTGTTTGGACAGAACAATGTTATCTTGTCCACTGCAAAACCAGGCTCTCTTAACACAGATAATCTATCAACAAATTATCAATATCAATGGAATCTACCCACCAATATATTTCTCTTCAGTTTTGGAAATGTTTGGGAATGAACAGACCCCCTCCCAGACCCAAAATATCCCCTGATGCACAACAAACTTTTTGATCTTTTCCCCGGGAAGCTACATTTTAAAAAAGGAGGTGGGTGGTTAGGAGAAAGCATCTCAGTTAACTTCTTCTATATCCTGAAACAGCCTCTAGAAGAAATACTAATTATAAAGATAGCCAAAGGGAACATAAAATGGACTGTCAGACTTTTTCCTTTTATTTTTTAAAGGCTTACCTCTCTTCCAGTAAGCACATGCCTTGCCAGTTTCACTTTGGCAAAATTTCCTTTTCCTATTGTTTTCAGTAAGCGATAATTTCCAATGTGAGGATGCTCTTCATTTGTAGATGTAATGGAGTTTCTACATCGGGGGATGTTTTGTCTGCTACTTGACTTGATAGGCTGGACATGTGGTTCAGTGTATCCATCCACAGAGGTATGCTGGAAGGCAGACAACATAGTTGGGAATTTAGCTACTTGGGTTTTAGGCAGTTGCAACAGAACAGACTAAAAGCATAAAAAGGTGCAGAGGGGAGTCATTTATTTACTTTTACAATATAACTGATAATTCTGGACAGCGGCCTAAGGGGAACATGCTGTCTTTGGGCAGAGTTTGATCCGTGTCTCGTGAAAAAAAGCATGCAGAAAGATTTTACCAGCTCCAAAACTAAAAGTAGAGACATCTAGGCAGTAATCAACAAACCATTACAGACCTTTTTAAAATATGCTCAAATACACAGTATAGCACTATGTTGCCTGTCTAATCGTAATCAAATTTAGTCTTTTAAAAATACACAGTACAAAATATACTTGCACTTTGATATATTTGGAAACAAGGTTTTACTCAATTTTTTTTTCTTAACTTTCTTCACTCAAATAACATTACCGAAAAATTTTTTTTTCAAGTAAGCTTTGCTCCCCAAACATGTTGGCATCTTTCTGTAAAAGTAACAAAAGTTCTCATTCGAGTAATAATCTACAGTTTTATTTAAACATACCTATTCTTTAAAAGTCTGTGATGTCTCATAAAATATTTTAAGTATCAAAAGTCTGAAGAACTAAAAGGAAGTTATTTTTAATGCATGCCAACACATCATCCCACATTAGATGTTAGTCACTGAAATCTGCAGTGCTTCTGTACTCTAACTTCCAAGTATATAAGGGGCAAGATACAGATGGGGCTTGGAAATGTTCCAAGGAGAAATCCACGTAATGAAAAATATCAAAGGGGTGGTAAGTGTTTCAGTATTTCAAATACTTTCTAACAGTGGCAGATGGGTACAAACATTTAACAGGTATAATTTAGCTTCTAATCTTTCAAGTTACAGATTTTTAAGGTTGGCAAATACTGGAGGTAGAAACAGTGTCTTCCCAGACCAGTTTTTAGATTTTATAACAGAAAGGCATGCTTACTCCCAGCTAAGCACAAAGCACCAGCAAAGCTCAAGAGATACCTTCATATTTTCCCATTACTGACTGCCTCAATTAAAAAGTGGATATCTGTGTACAGAGCACTAACTGAGCCTGTTTCTAGATCCTTGACCTTCAGCAGACTGAGGGCAGCCAGAGATTTCACTGTTTCTCCCGATACTCAACCTAACATTGTTCTCTGCTGATCTCACCCATCATTCCTTACGGAATTAATTATTTTCGTATACAAAATAGAATTTAAATCAGTGCTTCCAGCTTCAGTGTGCATTTATTATAGACTGAAGTCAAACCCATCCCGTAAACACTAAGGTCCCACTGAACCAAATGAGATTATTTCAGGACATAAGCACTGGTGGAATTGGGAAAACTAGCAAACAGCTGCAACACAACCGGAAAAAACAAGGAGTTTGCCACAACCAGAATGTTCTTCCCAAATGTAGCACAACTCTGCTTACATCATCTCCAGCATTATTAATTATTCACTATGGCCAGGAGAATGGCCCTAAATATAATTTTGTTTGTCTTTTCGTTACCTGAGTCTCTCTGCAAAACACTACTGTACTCCCACTGCTAAACTGTTCTCCAAGTTACTGGGGAACCAAGCAAGCCAGGCATGTTTAGATTCTGTATATCAGACAAATTTATTCAGCCATGAAATAACATTCTAGTAATAGTATTTACCCTTTAGAAGCACATAATTAAAATATTTTCTGTGGACTTGGAAAGAGAAGATCAGAAGGACAGCCTCAGGCAAGAAGGCTTGGAAAAATTCCTTCAAAAATCGGACACTAGTCTCACACGTGATAAGCCACAGCCCAAACAAAAGTCTTCCTTAAAAATACACCCTGTGAGATCAGTATCTGTATGGTGCTAATAATGAATATTTTAGCTGTACCTAAAACCCTGTCTGGAGCTACAGCACTGTGCCACACAAGCAAGTTTTGAAAGTTTTTGAGCCTGTTTACACACAGAATTACATCTTCACTACAGGAAATACAATACCTACCAGAAGCATTAGCAACCCTAATACCAACTGCCAGTTTCCTATGCTTCACTGGATTAGCCTCCTCCCAATGGAGAGATGTCTTAGATAAACAGTTGGATAGGCAAGCTAAACCAGTGCCATGGACAAAGAATAAGATGGCCTCACAGGACACATGATTTTAATGCAGATTTAACAGGGAAAGGATCATTTAATCATAATGGCAACATAGCACAGGACCAAATCCAAAGAGGGGAAAAAAAAAGTAAAAAGGTTCATGGTCATGATGATTCTGGATTTTGGTCTTTCTGTGACAGAAAAACTAAGCCAGCCTGCATGGTTCCTAATTATTCCCTCTTAAACAGATTATCTTCAGAGTCAACCATTCTCCCCAGTTATTCCCAATTATGACAGAAATCATGCATAAAGAAGGTCAAGTTTCCTAGTTTGGGAGCCACATGTAAATAAATATATACAATTTCTGAATCTGAACAACACTGAACGAAATTCAAATTATTCTTAAGTCTTTTAATAGGCCTCTCTTTTGCACATAAACAGCTTGCTACTGTTGGAAAGTACAGAGGGATTTAAAGTAGAATCTCATCAACTTCTAGAAACTAGCATTCAAAAAAATTACAACAAAAGTTTAAGAAGTTGAAAAAAAAAAAATTCAAGGTCAACTAACAGTATCTCAGAGACTATTTCCAAACAATACTGAAGCTGAATTTCACAGAAGCATGCAACATCCACACTGTTTAGAAAGACAGGCTACATAGTTTTAAGATCCTTCTGGTCCATTACAATACAGTCATTCATTATGCATCAGTTACTATGTGGCTATTTAAAATGCCATTTCAGTAGAACAATCTCTAAATTCTGAGAAATTTTTCAGGGTGCTGGAAACAAGGGGATAGTAAAACCCAACTCTCTTCTTGAAGTTCACTGCCATCTAAAAACAATTCTAGCTAACAACCTGAATTTCCCACACAGGATTTTAACTCGGAATTATGTTATTTCTCTACATACCCTGATCATATATCTCAATTTATGTATAGTGTAGTGGGAAACACTACCTTACTAGTACATCATGAATATGACTCTCAATATATTCAGTTTATGTCAGTGTAAAATAATGTGTCTAGAAATAAAAACAAAATTAGACGTTTCTTAAAATAAAATGCAGTTTTAAACAAAAACAAAGTGCAGCAGAAACAAAAGTTTAGAGGTGGAACTACTAGAGCAGACATTTAGGTATTTTGCACACTAATCAAGTACTTAAAAATAAGAACACAAAAACTCATGCAAAACAAAATCTACTGTGTTTTCAGAATTCTCAAAAAAGTGCTTCTAGCATCCAAGTTTAAATTGTTACTGAAGAGAGCATGATTAACACTTATTACTCCCAGTTAGGTTTGTTTCTGACATGTTCCATCAGAGTTACTACAGAAAGTCAATGGCACTAAGATTACAAGAGAGTTAACCTGAGCCAGTGCTTCCCCAAGACTCAAAGCTATCGTTTTCTTTGTTTACCCAAGGTAACTTTGCCAAAGCAAGATGACCCGATGGCCAGACACATTATCTTTGAGAAAGTGCAGAAGAACTAACCCCACCAAGTAGGTACAAAGTGTGGGCTCCAGTACTTTACATATCCACTTACTAGCCACTGGAGTAGTATTCTCATGGATTATACACTGTAATTAAATTTACAGCATAACTTGTATTAACTGCTCTTACAGCTTAGTCTTGAGAATTCCCCAAAACCATTCTGGCCACCAGTCCACACAGCCTTTCTTGCTCAAAAAACACTAAAGGTCTCCATAGTCCTTCAGAGTAAGAGGGTAATTTCCACACATCGATCTGCTGACAAACACACCTCACTTGATTAAACAAACCTTTTAGTGCTGAATTTTCCCCATCTCGAACTATCCCAAGGCAAATTCCTTGGTAGAGTCAGCCCGTGGAAGCAAAGTATGCACATGCAGTGCTAGAAAAGGCACATCATCACACTTCCTCTCTCAATATTATATCCTGTTCTGGACTTAAGTACATTGCAGCCAATTTTTATATTCGTAACTCCTAACAGTTTCAAGCACGTGCCACACACATGAGCATTTGTAACAGATGTCATATTTTGCAAATATGCGAATATTTTTCAAAATAGCTAGCCCAGACAGGGAGTCTGAGGGGTTGAGAAGACCATCTTCTATATTGCTGTGATCTCTAAGAGCTTGGATAGACAATACAGGGGAAGGGGATAGAGGTGTGAATTAACGTCCTGGATGTCCAGCTGTTTTCATGTTTTAACTGCCTGCTGTCTGTAACTATTCCTTTAGGACACAGGAGCTTCCAGCAAGCCACCTAAAGCAAGTCCTCTTCTTTTACTGAAGTAACAATCAAACTAAGCTGGAAGAGTCAAATATTTTGAAAGCTCTGGGTAAGCCTCAGCGTAGAAACCAACAGAGCTGTTCAGATTGGATTGTTGTGCATACACACGAAGAGCATCCAGAGGTCCAGGCACACAGATGTGATGCACGGTGCAACGCACGAGATTATAGCACCTGACCCCTCAGCCTGCATCAGAAAAAGGAGACTGCCTCCTCTTCCAGGTACACCTCACATCTGCACAAAACTACAGCCTACCCTTGCCACATGTACACATCACTTCATACCACAATTATTAAAGCATTAATTTTTCCCATCTCTCAGACACATGAAGGAGTGCTTTGGAAGGGGCAATTAAAAAGACCGAATGTATGTACACAATTTTTTTCATATCTTCTTATCAATAATTAAATGCACACTAGATTGGGAATGCATGATAGAAACTTTGCTATTAAAAAACCTCCAAAAAGAAAAGCAACCAACCTTCTCCATTAAAACAGCAGATAACAGGCAGGACTAAGCTCAGAAAAACTCGAGCAACAAACATATAGAGTGAGAAAAGAAATATATACAGATTTTAAATGAGATACCAAGGTCCATATATGGCAGAGACAGAAAAGAAGCAGACAAAACTGTGACAAAATTTAACATGTATGCATACCCCACATTTGCTCATGCATGCTTCCCAGAAGTGCATGAAGAAAATAATCAAATACACGCATGTGCCTCCTTCTGTTTAGATCAGACTTACATAATACGTAGAAATTCCAGGCATGAACTTTTGAAAGAGCTTGAAGCTATCAGCAATAAGATACAAGGATTCTGAATAAAGCTGGCCTCAGTCAAGCATAGGTAAACATTTAATTAACTGATGCTGCAATTCTGAAAATCATTTTATAAAACTTTCTAAAAAAATCCAATCTAAAGGCAATCTATAGTATTAAAAGTCCAATATACAGTATTAAGAGAGATACTGAACAAAATAACTTTCCCCTTATTCTTTTTTTTTTTGCATCTTTTTCCTTTTCTTCCCAGCTATAATATTCTGTATTTCATGAAAACAATTTCAAAGCTAATAGCAAAACATTTCTATTGCAAGGTGAAATACAACCCCTTAATGCCAATAGACAATAAAGTTCCCTTTCTAAAATATAATGTACAGTGGCGAGAAGTAAACTCACGCTGAGCACTGAGTAAAATCTTATTCTGTGTTTGTTACTACGGAATCTAAACCCCTTAAAAGTTTTGGTGAATTTTTTTTGTTTTGCTTGAGATTTTTTGTTGTTTGTTTGTCTTTTAAGTGCTCAACATAGATCAACATATGAGACACATCAGAAATAAGCTTGCACACTTCAAGACAGAATTGTTTTTCTACTCACAAGCTACACAGGCTGCAATGTTTACAGCTCCATACTCAAAGCAATCTAGGATAGGAAACAGCCCATTATCTACCAGTGCAGCACCAGACAGAGCTAGTAAGAGTTTCAGAACTTCATACACAAGGATCTTCAGAATACTTCTAATTTTCATACGGTGCACCAACCTGTATTAATCCTGTGCATGGTATATTACTCTCGCTCCCTTTTTATTTTTTTTTTTTTTTAAACACAGCACTAACATCATGTGGAAGGGTGGAGTTCATTATCACATGGAATCACAGATCCTTTTTATTCAAAGGATAAAAAAAAAAAAAAAGTGCTAGTCCATCCCTGAGATGTCAGTGAAAACATTTCAGAAAAACAAATACCTTCGTAGCATTAAATCAGGTCTTGTAACCTGAACTCAACTAACACGCTTCCTCCTCCCCCTGGGCCCGAAGCCCTCAGCCCGGCCAGGCGTGCAGGTGCAGCAGAACAGGACCTTCCTGCCTTTGTTCCATTTCACTCAGAATTGGCACAGTTATTTCAACCTGGCACTTTCCTTCCTGACTCATCCCAAACACACAAACAAGATTTTCCAGGGCTAATTCAGGACAGTCAGCCCATATCATCTCCATTAATTGCTACGACAAAACTGAACCCTCCCTGTAGCCCCAGTGAAAACTGTGACAAGTCAGCTAAAAGCTGCTGCAGCAAACCACAGGTGGAGCCAAGGGGAGGGAAAAAACCCAAAGTTTTTCCTATGATCCTCTTGTTTACTCATTTTTATTTGTCATTTGGTACAATACTAGAAGCTACAGTCAGCCCTACCAAGCAAAAGAGTAAAACATTTTCTACCTTGTCAAAATAAAATGGCTAAGGTCCCTCACCCACAAAACCTAACACAAATCTATCTTTTTGAAGAAAAGCACTTATGGAAGAGGGAAGGAAAGGGGAAGACTCCTGGACATATTTAAACACAGTCCTTCAGAGACAGAGAGTTCTTTCCACATTTCTTTCCAGCCATTGCTCTTTTCTCAGGAAGTGATCAGTTTAACTTCATCAATCTTTTTTGACTTATTACATGGGCTCTTCAAACCTGCCAGCACAGGGCTCCCAGTGAGCATTCCCAGCTCACCCAGAACATCCTGCCAACACCCAGAGATGCAGGCAGCTACAGGGCACTACTGGTTCTGAATGTACAGCACCCACAGTTTGCTCCAAAACCCTCAGTGAAACAGAAAGAAAACTACATGCTAATGTTCACCATTAATTCAACCAACTAAACAAGAACAGGAACACACCCAGAAAGCGAAACTTCTGGCAAAGGAAACTGGCAGGAGTTTTTATTGCACTTACAAATGATGCAGCCAGGTAATTTTTCAACTGGTCTCATAAAAGACAGAAGAGACATGGAACAACTTATGGTTCAGGATCATGTCAAGCACATGGAGCTTCTCAGACATTTTCAGGGACACAAGAAGTGAAAAATGCTATAAAATCAAACTTCAAAACTGAGGGGAAAGGGCTGTCTCTAGAGTCTAGAGACTACAATCTGGAAACCTGAGGCTTTCCTCCAGACAAGGAAAACAGAAGTATGAGGCAAGGTTTACTCACAAAAGAGCGACCAGATTAGAGTGTGAAGTGTGTCTGACACAAGATCAACCAACCACTCTTCTGGGCCAGAATGAAAGCATACATGCAGCTAACTGGGACCAGGCTCTGAATCTCAACTCATTCCTTCTCTCAAAGTTTAGGAAACGGGAATGTTTTCCTTATCCATTGCATATCTAAAACAACTCTAGATAAGTCCCCACGTGGCATGACGGCTTCTGAAGCCAACCCAACACTGCCTACATCTGCACCTGCTTACAACCCCACTACCAGTGGGGCAGCAGGATAAGCAGCCAGCACAGGCATCCAAGCCAGACAAACCCTGGCAACTCTTCTGCCAGGTAACTTCCAGCTCCCTGAGCACATGGACCCCCAAACAGTTCCCCAAGCATCAGCACAGGGCCATGGAGAAAGGGAAACATCCAGCACCAGGAATTCAGCACCACATCAGCTCTGCATTAAGCTCTCACGGAACCACACTATCAGGACAGGAACAACATGGAAAAGAAAATTGATCACACCACTTTTCTTGATAATCCAGAGGCAAATTGACACCAGTAGTGAAACTTTAGCTAGGAGATACTTATTCCCATTCCACAACAACGTAAAAAACACAGGAGGACTGGGAAAAAACCCCAAAACAACAACAAAAATCTCCCAAAACACAAACTCCTAAACCCATCAAAACCAATCCCACAAACAAATAAACAGACTTGCTTATTTGTGTTGTTTACCTGCACCGGGTGTGTGAGACAGAGGAGTGCACCATGTGAGCCTAAGAAGCTCCCCTTTAGGGGTGACATGCATGGGCAAAGCACCCCTAACGTTTCTGCTACACAAAACAGAAAGTTAAGTTACTCCTTTAGCAAGCTGGACAGCATTTCTAAAGGCTTTACATCCACATTACTGCATTCATCCAATGATGAATTCATCAAGACAGATCACCATCTCATTTTGAAGACTATTTTACCTCAAGGTCTTATTAAATTCCTGAAGTAAAGCCGGCTTCTAAAAAGTGATGAGACGACCAATTAAAATATCCAACCTGATAGCAATACATACTAATTGATGCACACATGTCCTAGAAAAGAAACTGTCTAGAGCAGTGCAGGACTCTGCAGTGTTTTAGGATGATGTCAAGCTGTGTTTCAAATGCAGTTACCCAATGTTCAGAAGGGTTTTCCAATATTTTCTTGACATATCCCTTTTAGGAATCTAAAGGTTACAGAGACTCATCGTAATATCTCCCTTCATACAATACAGCACATACAAAATAAATGTAACAAACTAATCCTCAAAATTAACTTGTTGCCCGATCGGGGTGGGGGGGACGGGAGACCCATGAATTTATAGCAGATTAATAAGGCCTATCTCATGCCCTTCCACAGGAGCTGCAGCCTTCAAGGGAGGGGGCAGGGAACCTTCCTGAGCTGGAGAGAACTTTCATGGCCTCTTGCACTAGAGTATACGAGCTCAGTTTCTCCAGCTTTGAGGTTTAATAGTATTTGCTGGTCCAGCTCTCTGCAACAAGGACTTCTGACGTCATTAACAAGTCTTGCCTCAGTAGACTGAAGTGCAGAGTGTCTACTGGGCCTCATCTGCCAAGGAAAGGCAGTTTTCATATTCAAGCCAGGATATCATCTGGCCCAGCATTCCGCAGACATTTTTTTTTTTCATAAGCATTGATACAAAGGTTGACTTTGAGGAGTAACACATTTTGTCACAGGAAAAGCAGACACCTTCCTAAGAGGAGGAAGCACCTCAGATGGCACAGGACATTCCTACCAAGGAGCCTGCACTCAAGCAGCAATCAGTTACAATGGTTTTGTCTACTGAGAGCAGTCTAGCAGAGCCTGACCTGATGGTAGGAGCTGCAGATAGTTATAAGGACACCACTAAGTTTATGCTTTCAGAAGACCAACTATGCTTTTCATACAGAGCAAGATTATGGTGATGTATCCAAGCCAACCAGTATAGTGGAACTTGGTGAACTCAAAGAAAACAAACAGAGCAAAATGAAGACAGCCTGCTGCTGAGTGCTCTCTACCTTGTTTTTCATGTAAGTGTTAATTAACAGATCAAATAAAATGTCCTCAGTCGGGCTGCAGTAACTATTTACCTTTACGTGGATAATGCTACCCCACATTTCAGCTTAGCAAATATATTCCCAACAGATTCATGCTTAACTTTAAGCTGTCCAAACACTGTCTGGCCCTTGGACCAGCTCCTATCTTATGATCAAAGAGTGCGCTTTACACAGAGCTGAGACTACAATTTCCGTGGAGCCCCTTGTTTCTAAACTTGTGCAACCACCTATTTTAACCTTTGGGCTTCAATTATTTATTAATCAGAAACTACTGTAATTTTGCACTTTAGAGATGCATGCAACTAGAAAGCCAATTAAAAAAAAAAAAAAAAAAGCAGCAATATTCCTAAAAGATTTTGCAAAGTATGTAACATAGCTAGAAAAAAAAGAATACATTTCTTCAGATGTTTTCAACTGGTTGATACAGTAATACAGCAGATAACAAATACTGACAATATCACATATAGGCACCAGATACATGTCAACGTCCTGAATTCAAATCATAAACAGAAATCGTGTGTGAGTGTAACTGAGATATAAAAGCCAAGCACAAGAATAAATAAAATAGTCCACGTTATGTAAGTCACAGGAAGTGAAAAAATATAAATCACAGAATGCATAAAAAAATTAAAACCAACAGATGTTGGATTTACCCAGCCCACTAAAATAAAAAGGTAAGAAAATGTGGAAGAATTAATGTACATGTATATACATATATATGGCTAAAACTTAAGACAAGCCAAATAATCTACGATTAGAGGTTTGAACAAATCTAGTATATATTCAAAATGAATACAGTCATTAAAATTAGCAGCCAATCCAACAGTAAGAGAAAAGACACGTGACTTTCTCTTGAGTCCTTGATAATCTGTGGGTGAGGAATCCCAGATCCTCAGCTATGGGCTTTACACATATCCCAGCCTGCAAAACGTCAAAATTGGACACTTCCAGACTTCTTTATCTAGATGGTGAGATACAACAAATAACCCGTAGCAGCAATGGTGGCCTCCAGCCCTCCACTACCAGGGACAACTCTTGGTTCTGTCATGAGCTGGACATCAAAACAGTTTGGGTAACATTAAAACAACATGCCTGGAAATCTCCAGCTCGAGTAGCTGGATTAATTTGATTCAGTCTCAAGGAAGAGAAAGCAGAGAAGTCATGGGAACCTGAGGGCAATGTCAGCAAGTGACAGGAATTACCAATCTCCCTACCAGAAACTGGGAATCCGTCCTCAAAATCTCAAAGGAAAGTTATCCTTCTGCAGATTTCAAATGGACATCACTGAATCACTCCAAGTCTTAGGATGAGCTGTCAGCAATGTTTTGTTCTCTCTTCCACCATCAACCTGCCAAGGGTCCTAAAATGCTCCTTGCCTTTTAAAAGATGAGGAAAGCCACTGCACTGTAGGAAGGATGATCACGCATCCTTTATGCAATGTTGCAACCCCTAAATTATCACAGACTCAATGGGAATTTTTTTCCTTAATTTACCAAACTAACTAGAATGCTTCCAATCTCAGGGGATGAGAGCTACCGTGTTAAACATCTTTCTCATTTCACCAAGCAGTTAACAAACCAGCTGTTCATTTCCTACTGCCTTCCTATGACCCAACAGCTGACCTGGAATCAGGCATAGCTTCCTACCCTTTCTCAAAAATTATGTGGAGGTATACTTTACTCAAATATACATAGATGCTGCCTGCCAACATACCTGACAGTCTCCCAGCTTGCTTTTTTATTTTCCTCTGTTTGTCACTAGCTGAGCTAGTCTTAGAAATAAATATCTTCAATTAAATCAAGATAATATTAGGAAAATGGCTCATGCACCATTAACATTTCACTTTATCATAACAACTCTAGTTAATAGTCAAGTGTTACATTTAATTCAGCTTCTTCAGGTTAGTAATTATCATGTGACAGTAAAGACAACAAACACATGGATATAGGAGTCCAGTTTGTCTCTTCTATGCTACTCCAGAAGGCTTGACATCACTCACTTTGAAAACCATTCTACTGAAACTTAATATTACACATCACTAGGAAATGGATTTAACGAGTAACAGTGAAAAAGCCTGCACACAATAACAAAATACAAGGGTTTACAAAAGGTAAAACAAAACTAGTAATGGTAACAACAGCATCAGTAATAATAATCAATATGTTATCTTGTAGTATTTAGAAAACATTCTTATGTTTCTCATTTTTATATGAGCACTATACTTCTGCAATCATTGGGTAAGCAAAAATAGCTTTCTTAAAAAGGACCTTTAAATGCAGTTTTAATTTTATCAGTCTACTTTGCACAGGCTGAGGGATTAGATTTCCCTTAGCCTGACTACGAACACTGCTGTAGTCATATATTCTCTAATAGTAATTATGTCTTCCACTGACTAATTTCAGCACCTATTTTAGCTCAACCCTCATTGCTCATACCAACTTTCTGAGGATAAGATTTCTCTGGACTATGCAGTAGATGGAGCAAGAGTTTCATTGTGAAGTGCTTTTATAAATTTTCTTTGTTCATGTGCATCTTATGCCCATAACTGGAAGAAAGAACTCTAAAAGCAGCCAGTCTTGTTCATTTAGTATCAAATTAAAAAAATACAAATTTGAAAAGATATTATACATAGGTATGCCTACTAAAGACTGCTCAGCACAGTAGTATTAATAGTTTCTGTACACATTTCTTTGTATTGAATGATTAAAATTGCTATTCCTTCTAGAGTCTGATCTTAAGGAGAAAATACTATTTTAGTCCTCCAGCAATTAAAGATATATATTCCTGGGTTTGGGGTTTTTTTGGTTTTTTTTTTTGGTTTTTTTGTTTGGTTTTTTTTTTAACCACTTGTAGGCTGTCCTTACTGTAATAATGGCAGGGGGACAAAATCTGATTACTGTTGGGAAAAAAAATAAGTACATAAAAACCCAAACGCTTTAAAGAATTATATTACCTTGAATCAATAGTATTATCTGGAATAGAGATATGAGTAAATACATTACACATGTAATCCATTTGTGGAAAACAACCATATCCTCTGCAAGAGCTCAGTGTAGCATTTCACAAGCTAAGGTAATTTTTAAGGCAGAAGTAAGACTCTTCTTAACACCAGATTCTCTGAATTTCTGAGCTATGTCTCTGCTTATTTTAAGTAACGACAGAAACATCTACGAAATAGAAAGATACTTGCATACAACTGAAGCCAAGCATGCACTCTCAAAAGGAATTTCAGATATTTACTGTTTAGCACAAGTAATTTACACTACTGCTACATGTTCAGCATTACATCCTACACTCCACTTCAACTCTGCAATTCTCACCCATTAAAATCCTCGAGTATCTGCGTGTATCAAGAAAATCTCTAAAAGAACATTATAAAATTCCTAAGTAATCATTATAAAGCTTTGATTACTCTCTGATGTTATCTGAGAGAAGAAAGCATAGGAACTCTAGTAGGGTGGAGGGAAGGAAACGTGGAGAGAGGAAAATATGGTTTAACTGATGAGTATTTCAAGTTGTAACAATCCTTTTAGCTCAAAAAGAGCCCCCAAAACAGAAAAGTCCTCCCAACCAACCCACAGCAAAGCATTTCTTCACTCCCTTTAGCTTTACAATTCAGATCATTCCCATATTAAAATGCTCCTTGGGATTCATACAGGAGGGTATTACTTGGAGGATAAACAGGAGCTACAACTATGTAGCTTTTGCAAAGCTTTGTATTGGGTTTGCTTATGTCATTAAATGAGTAAAACTGGAAAAGGTCCCAGAACGAGTGAGAAGCATAAGGAAGCTGGCAATGAGCACACCGGGCTCCAGCACAAAAACACATTACTAAGCAAAATGGGGGACAAAACAAGGCGGGAGGAGCAACAATGTGATATATAACAAATTGCAGGTTTTAAATGGCCAGCAAATCACAGAATCACGGAATCAACCAGGTTGGAAAAGACCTCTGAGATGATCAAGTCCAACCCATGACCCAACACCACTCTTTCAACTAGACCACGGCACTAAGTGCCACATCCAGTCTGTTTTTAAATACCTCCAGGGATGGTGACTCCATCACCTCCCTGGGCAGCCCATTCCAATGTCTGATCACTCTCTCTGTAAAGAATTTCTATCTAATGTCTAACCTAAACCTTCCCTGGTACAGCCTAAACAGCCCCAGCTCCCTCAGAAATGAATTCACATAGGCAATTAGAAACTCAGAAAGATGGATATTGGGGAAATGTGTATGGACAAAGCTGCTGTGATGGCAGGTTATAGACTAGTACCAGGTTTAAAACAAAATTGGTCAAGTATTTGAGGGACTAAATAAGATAAATTATCTATGTGATAACCCTTAACATTAAGATTACAAATAAATGGTCTTTTCCCCTTGTAGACAAGTAAAAGATGTTTTACTTTGTTTTTCTATTACTTTCTTCTTGACTATTGGGTTGAGATGAGGAAGATAAGAACAGTGGGGAAAGGAGGAAGCCAGGAGGGAAGCTTCCAGGAGAGTTGAAAATAGCACTGTACCACAGTGACTAAGGCTGAGCCTCCGCTTACAAGAAGGTGTGTGTTTTACAGCACCATGAGTAAGGCGTGGGCTCTCCTACAGGAGCACAGCAGAGGCTCTACAGGTTTTACCACAAGGCTCGCCTTGGGCAGAGCCTTTACAGCAAGCCCTGCTAGAGCCTAATCTATCCAAATCTAATCTATTTTCTTCAACCACATCTGCCTAATGAAACATATCACTTCTCTCTAACAACCTTGCCTAATTCTGTCTCTGCTTGAGATTTTAAAAGTTATCATGTACTACTATTACTTTATAATATAGAAACAATTAGACTTTGTCACCAGTAGTATTATTACCATTATCTGCTCTTGCAAAAGACTGCCATGGGCTATCCAGTAACTCTCTATGTTTAGTTACATGAACATCAATGTACTACACAAGTGCTTTCATCAGAGGTGAAGGTCTGTCTTGTTATTCAAGCTACCCATCCCACAGCTGTGTATGTTTAAAATACAGTTCTGCAACACAGCTGGACAAAGCTCCTTATGAAGAATCAATTAAAATATATATTAAGTTTGGACATCGTTCTCCGATCTGATAAACATTCTGCTACTTTTGTGAATTCTACAGATGCTTAAACATAAACCAGGATTATTTTTCTGCTAATTACCAACACACCACCAAGGTCACAGTGAACAAGGCAGAGGCTGATCTGAAGTCGTGAACGTGTTTCATTCTGACCTCAGTATAACTCCACTACGTATAACAATCCTCACCTTGGAAATCATTACACCTATGAACACACATATCAATGTGTGGGCATTCAATGCTTTTTTAGATTCAGTATACATCTTGGAAGTTAAAACAATGACTCTGGCTAAAGCTAACTATAACCAAGAGTCCTCTTTCTGCTGTATTGTCAGGTTTTTGAAGAAAACAAATGTGAAGAAAAACAACATCTTTTGTCCAGTACATGTTGTATTGCTGCATTTTGAATGTATGTTTCTATAACAACCTTACATTTTTATAAAACATTGCTAATTTGAAATAGTTTGCACAGAAAGGGACAGGAGTTGTTGGTACTGAGCACTTAGATCTTGAACAGCTCTGCAGGACATCATGCTAATCAAACAAACGGAGTGCAGACCACTTCTCATTTTGACAACCAGAATCTAAACCTAAGGTGTCCCACAAGCACAGGAACAGCAAGATAAAAGAAGGAAAATTACTTCTTCCTTAATCCATATACAACAAACAGCAGAACAGGAAAACTTGAAAACTCATGGACAACACATTCATTCCAGCAAAAGAGAGCCTGCTTTCCACGGTGATTTAAGCAATATCAGGTGTCTGTCCCTCAGCTGTCCTGATAAGATGGAGAATTTTAGAATAACATAATGATGTTTCATTCTACAGAGATGCCCACTAAACCTGTGCTTTTGGGTTTCACATAAATACACTCTATTGATCCATCGTTACAGACTAAGCTGTGGCACTGCTCCATGAGCGTGTCTGGTTCACTGCTTTAAAGGTTAATTGTAGCCCAGCTGAATTTAACTGTGCAGGCACCTTACTACAACTGTGAACATATGTTTTTCAGCATAGGTTGCTGTTTTCTTTGAAAGCACACAAAAAGAAAACCCTGATAAAAATGCTTACCTTAAAAAAACAAAACAACCAAACAAACCACCACCAAAATAACAAATCAACAAAAAAAACCCCCATCAACCCATCTTCTTTTTTTTTTCTTTAATTGCCATCTCAGGTCAAAAAAAAGCAGGATTATGATAAGCACAGAGAGCTACTTTCTAATGCTTTTGCCTTCAACTATTTTACCACCACAGCTATAGCATGTTTGGTGACTGCTTCGGAAACAAAAGTTGAAACAGTTACAGGGAAACGTATCTTAAAAACAAGGGCCATCTTATCCTCTTGGAATTTTTAACCTTAGATTCACGAGGATGCTCAAGAAAACTATCTAAGCTGCATCATAACATACAGCTATGAAGTCTTAAACTGACCTCGAGAGATCTCATCAATCCTTTGACTTTGCTATTTTACTAAGTTATTCACAGAAAAACAAAGATGATTCATTCTTACATGAAATAAAACTGGCCCAATTTAAAGCTCAGTTTAGCACTGAGCACGGAGAACACACACAAAAAAAGAGCTAATTTAGAATGTGAACAAGTAGAGAAACGCTAACAATTAAACAGGCTTGGTAGCTGATGTGGAGAAAGAGCTTCTTATTAAAACTCAGATTGAGTTGCATTATATTCATTACACTGAACAATGAGAACGTTTTGGTGAAACTTTCCTGTTTTCGTGGCTCTTTTCACAAATAGTCAACTGTGGAGAATATTTCTTCTTAATTTACCTCTATCTAGAGCGGAGTAAACATTCAATAATCAAGACCCAGAAAAAACTGTCAAGCCTTAAAAGAATTTTTTTGGCTATTCTGAAATTCCAGAAAGATTAAAAAAAATCACAGCAACAAACCAAACCACAAAAAGCAAGCATTCCATTAATAACAACAACAATGACAAAATAGATGGTGTCACGACCACAACATAAATAAGCTAAGTTTGAAACTTGTCACTGTCTGCAGCAGCTTACAAGTAGTATGTTTAACCTGGAGGGCAGCACAGAGTGCAAATGCGTATTTTAAAATAAAGGAAAGGCTGAAGCTACTAAAAAATAAGAACTAAACAGAACTGGTAAAATGCTTTCTCTCCAATATTGCAACATATGAAAAGTTTGCTCAAACTCTAAAACTTGTAGACCAACATGTAGAAACCTGTGTTAGGGCTTTAGTTGCACCATAGATTTATAGCTCCACATTAATAGTAAAATCATCTCTCCTCTTAACAGGATAGTTTCTCAGTGAATCTGCTCTGCTGGAAAATTGTTTAAAGTTCTCTCAAGCATCAGTAAGATATAAAGGCCAGGTCTGTAATAAATTCTGAGGACAAGAAAAAAGATCTGCAAGTGTGAATACAAGTCACTGATCAAGAACATAATTTTACAGAAATCACTGTATCTGTGCTTAAAAGAAAAATGAAATTAATCCTTTTTCTGTGTTTAAACTATTGAGGTCAATTAGAAGTTATCAGGAGCTTCCTCTGCTAAGCAACAGCAACTGTGATGGTAGAAACTTAACACATTTATAGCGGAAACATTAATTCGCAAATATAATAGGGTGTTATGGGGGAAAAAAATCATACCTTTGCTGATGATTAAAACACTTTAAGTGTAGAGTCAATTTTTTTAAAAAAGATTGTATTAATATAAACAATAAGTCCATACGATCAAGAAAAATATGCCAGTAAAGACCTCACTGACAACAAGTCTCCCTAGAACATAACCTCCTTGTTCTAGTTCAGTGTTTAACTCCACTGACCATGGAAGTACAGTTTTCAGAATGTCGACCACAAACAATCTAACTTTCTGTTTACCTACGAACCTCAAAAGCCCCATGAAGTATGAAATGAAACAAGTACTACAAGCAAACTGCATTAACTCTTTCTGAACTTTAACTCTGTATACTTTCACAATGTCTAGAAAGAACACCGAAGCATGAAGCTACATTTTCACTTCTTTGTACCAAAATATTTCTCTTTACATAAGGAAAATGAAACTAAACATCTATACCACCTGTCCAATTGCTCTCTCTCTGACCCACGCAGAAGGTTCACTTCAAAATGGATATCATACTTCATAACAAATTGAGCCTTGCTCTCTCTGTGCACGATGCTCTAGCTAAATGTGTCTTCCCCTCACAACATAGGAGCTTGCTCCAGATGTGAAGCAAAACAACAAAAACAAAGTCTGCACAGAGGAAACACAAACCCTCAAAATAAGATTAGAACATACCCTGTTCAAACAAACATACAACCTAATGGTGTATTTATGATCAAGAAAAACAATCTTGCAAGGAAAAAACACAGGCATTCCTCACTTTGCTCAAGTCCATCTCCTGTGGATAAGAGAGATACAGATGTACTCTTGAACCCATAAGGCTTGGAAACTAGGCCATTCTTCTGCTTAAGGCACTGAAGGAAAGAATTCTTGTCAGATACTTTCTCCCACGCCCCCTCTGTCCAAATCAAAACCATGTGTTCTTATTGTGCAAAAGCAAATCCAGAAGGGGAAAAAAAAAAAAAGAAATTAAACATGGTATAATCATTATCATCCCAACTTGACTACTTCACTCTATCTTCTTATCTCTTGCCGTGTTCAATTTTTTCCTCTTTAAAATGCAGCTGTCCAGTAGTCTCCCCTATCAGAAAGGCATCCTTAACCACACCCACTTTAGCTGGCATCTGAGACATCACCCTTCCCTCAACAGCCCACAAATAGGTGTGCATGAGTCAAAATTATAATTATTTATATGATAATGAAGCAAATCACATGACCATAGGTCACTGTTTTATCCTTCCATAAAACTCCCCCTGATGTGACATCTCAATCATTCTCATACAGCACTGGCTAGGTAAGACAAACCACAATTCCCACATTCCTCCTTGACCCTGGCCAGAGTTATCATCCAGCACTCCTGCCTTGTTTGTTCCTTCTTTTATTGTAAACGTGCCAGATTGCCCCAGCAGAATTAAACAACTTTGATGCCTCTGAAAAGTACAAAACAAAATAATACCTTAAAACTTAGCTAGATGGGTGAGACCACAACACAAATAAACAGTAATACCCTCACAGGTAACAGTAATACCTTTGAAAGATTGAATTACACTTACCATAGAGAAAAAAAAAATTGTATTCTTATGCCAAACTAAACAGAGCCTTAAATCAGAAAAAAGCAAACTACAGCATTCTCATTTTTATTAATTTTATTAAAAGTACTATACAGCAATCAACTGTTGAATCTCCATGAGTATTTTCTTATCCAGAGCTCCCCAAAAACATTTAGGAGAATATATTACTGATGCATGTCTTTTCTTTTGCCTTAATTCAAGAAAACCATTCCCCAATTTAACAACACAACACAACACACCATGAAGGGAAAAATATAGAAGCTCCTCTCTCCTCAATTAATACCAACTCAAAGAAAACAAGAGATTCTAGCTCAAAGCTTTTGATTCCTGTCCTTCTCCTTCTCCAGCGACAGCAGAGAAGGGAAGTTCAGTTCACCCAAACTAACCCCAACTGCAAGTGTTTCAATGCACTGACACATTACCCGTCACAGCCTACGTAAAATGTATCAAGAGGAAGCTGTAAATAGTTACATGTACAAAATCAAAACACAGGGAAATTATTATTTTGAATACCACTCCTACCCCTCATTTGAAAAAACAAATCCGGTAATAGGCATGAAAATACAGTACAGCCTCCACCCATTAATTTCCCCAAGTTTCCCAATAAACTGTTCAGTAAGAATAAGTGTTTGACAATCATAATCTATTTATTTTCCTTAAACACAGCTTTCACGAAAGAGAAATAACATTTCCAGTGAAAAGTATTTATGGACATTTGCTAGAGAAGCTCAACATAGCGCTGGGAGATGTCAGAAACAGCAAAAAGGCAAAGAAAAGACAAAGGGTGTGAATCTGCACAAGGCAGACCTATCAGTTACACACACACTGCTCCACACCGCTGGCTCCCTCCACCTGTTGTGTGCCCGTTGTTGATGGTTCCTGTAATTATTTCTCCAGCTTTCTGATAAGACTTTATCAAGGAATATGCTGCATGATCTTATCCCTTCTAGACTATTTTCAAAGGACGCAGTGGGATAAAAGGCACAAAGAATTATGGAAATATGCAAGTTTGTCACCCATCCCATCAGGAACTCCTGTAATTCCTCAAGGAATGTATATTCTTATGATAGGTGCTATATCCAATTATTATATTACTTTTCAAAGGATGTAACAGATGCCTGCACACTGAGGGAAAGACACATTAAAGTTTTATTTATTTTCTATTTTAAAGTACTGAAAGCAGCTGTCAAGAGACAGAGTGGTGGTGGTAGGGTAGTTCCCTGTGATTTCATGAAACAACCTCACACCATGTGCAAAGCACAGCTGGACGGGCACGTAGGTTTGTAGTCAGAACCATCAATCAGCTCTCTCTGGGATACAGAGCTACAGTCTGTCCCTTGGGAGTCACACAATGGAGCCACACTGTCAAGATGGCCACACGCATGAGAGGGAAGAAAAGAGCCTCTCCTGAAGATCACCACTAGCTGCAGAACTTGGGAGAGCTTTCCTAATATACATACTCGAGGATTAGAAATAAGCACTATAAAGATGTATTTTTTTACCAGGCCAAAACCTGCTCCTTAACTCCTCACTCTTTCCAATTACTTCTCCCTTTTCCTGCAACTTCTCACTGCCTCAGTTACCCAGAGCTTACTAGCTCCACTTTGTACATCAAGACCCATCAGCATAAACAGTTCCCCAGTCCATTAGTGTTTATTAGCAGAAGGAAGCACATTAAAAGTAAATTAAGAGTCTCACCTCACCCTCACAGAATCCATTTTAAATCAAGGAATGCTGCTGATCAGGAAGTCAGCAACGGACCACCTCCTCCATCCTACATTTGCCACTTTAGCAAAAGTCAGGGACACCATGGGCAGCAAAGACGGCTTCCTGAGGCTGCCTGATGGGCAAACCTCAAGGTCTCTGCTCCAAAACCCAGCAGACGCCACACTAATGACAGCACTGGAATTACTTTGTGTAGATTTAGGAACTTACTACTGCACAGCTCTTTGCTGTTTATCTGGTTGGAGGATTATATTCATTGGTATTAGGTTGCAGACTTACACCAAGGTTTTCAGAAACAAATGTGCAATTTGCAGTATTCTGATACCCTGTACAAACACGGGGGTTTTTAGATACCCAATGCACTCCCTGAAATTACAACAATAAAAAAATAACACTTACTATTCCCTAAGTGTCAAAATTGAGCCATTCCAAGTAGCATATCTTTTAAATGAACTACTAACATTTTAATTGAAGTTTTCATCCTATAAAAGATGATGACATTTTAGAATATTTCCATCTGCCTTGTGTAAATTTTGCAAGTCTTATGCACTATATTACTGGATATATGCCTGTATATGTCCCTTCCTGTCATCTCTCTCTCATCGACGTTCCCATATACATTTGAAATGGAGACTCATGAGTAACACATATCGCACAAACCTGGGCTTTATCATTTAATTAAATCGAAGTTTCCATCTCAAGGACTTACTTTCGTTGTGACAATAACACAGAACTCATCAGCCCATGAAGAGTAAGGACAGACCGAATACGTCTATTTGCTTTAACCAGTAATAACACTGATATCGCTGTGTCAATTAAACTTCCACGGAGCAACTGATATTAAAAGTTCATTATAAAAATTCACCAAGCTAGGGTTTCACTTCTTTAGCTATATTACCTCATTTCTGTTACCTCTGTCTTCCAAATCCTCTTCTCATATTCACTTTTCATTTTATATCAGTCAGTAAGCTATTCAGAAGAGACTATTGTTTGGGCCTGTACAGTACCAAACCTTATAAGCTCCTACTGTTGACCAGAACCTCTGTAGATTGATTCAATACAAACAAGCAGCTTCTTCAACCACTTTCAGCCCATTAGGCCATCTTTCTTCGTTTCTTACCAATCACTTTCCACCCAAGTAGAAGGTGGGTATGGCTCCTTTTGCCCTCCTTCTGCCACCTTCCCAAAGGCAACTAACAATACCTACATTGCAAACATACCACTTTTAACATTGGTCCCCTCACCCAAGAGGAAAACGTCACACCTCCCACACTACCGCCAATTTAAATAATCACCACTGATGGACAGGACCAGACAGGGTCCAGCATTCGTCAGGCACACTGTCTATCGTAGCCAAGACTGGTTGTTTTCTACGGAAGACTACCACAGCAGAGAACACCACCGTGCTCCCGCTCCGCCGAGCCCGGGCGGAGCAGAGGAGAGCGCAAAGATGTTTAAACAGAGCACAAAGGAAGATATAACGAACTCGGGAGGAATCAAGGACCCGACCACAGCCTCTCTGAGAGGCAACACAAAGCAAAACAGAGGAAGGAATACAGCAACACCAGGGACCGTCTTGGGGGTGCAAACTGAACAAAGAGCAAGTACCGCTGAACCCCAGAAAGCCAAACAGGGCCAAGCACCGGGCGGTCTGACAGCCCACAAGTGGATATCCCGGCCCAGGCGCGGAGGTGCCCGGGGCGGGGGACGCCCTAAGGCGGGGCTGCCGCCCGCGGGGGCTACAGGCCTCTGCCCGGCGGGGGCCCGTGTGCGCCGACAGCCGAGGACATATAAGGGCAGTCCGGCCCAGCCCGGCCCGGCCGCGCTGGAAAGGGCTGCGGGAGCGCTCCCTGCGGGAGGCCCAGGCCCGCGGGGCGCTGGGGCGACGTGGAGCGCGGCGGGCCGGACCCGCCCCGGCAGCGCCGCACGGAGGAGCCCGGGGCACGGGCAGGCGGCGGTGCCGGCCCGGCCAAGGCCCGCCCGCCCCTGGGGCACCCGGCCGGGGCGGCACGGCGGGCCGGGCCGCCGCGGGTGCCGGGGAGAGGAGGAGGGTGGGAGGGAAGTGGAGAGGGAGAGAGAGGGCGTCCCGTCGCGGCACTCACGTTCTCGGTGTCCCGCTCGTTGACGGTGGGCAGCGGCGTGCGGGTGGACATGGTGTGGGCCGCCGCGGCGCCGCGCCCGGCGCTCTGAGGGGAGAGGCCGCTCCTAGGCCGCGCCGGAGCCCGCCGGCCGCCCCCGCCGGCAGCCGGGCGCACACGGCGGGACGCGGGGCCTCCTGCCCGCTACGCGCCGGGCGCCATCGCCTCGCCCGCCCCGCCGACCCTCCGCCCGCCTCACCGCCGGGCTCCGCGCAGCTCGGGCGCCAGCGGCTCCTCCTCCTCCTCCGCCCTCCCGCCCGCTCAGGTGAGCGGCCAGCAGCGCAGGGGGGCCGCGGCGCCTCCTCACTGCATCCGGCAGCAGCACCAGCCCCTCCTCCCCGCTCCCCTCCCCGTCTGTCCCCTCCTCCTCCGCCTCCTCCCCCTGCCGGCCCCCGCCCCGCCGGCCCCGCCGCAGGAAGCGCCGCGCGGGGCGGGCGGGCGCGGCAAACGCGGGCGGGCGGGGCCGGCGCCGCCACCGCCGCTGTGGCCGCGGCCCCATCACGGGCCCGGCCCGGGTGGGGGCCGGGGTGAGGTGGGACGGGACCTCATAGCTGTCCGCAGCTTCCTCCCGAGGGGAAGCGGAGGGGCAGGCACCGATCTCTTCTCTCTGGTGACCGGTGACAGCACCCGGGGGAATGGCTTGAAGCTGTGTCAGTGGAGGTCAAGGCTGAATGTTGGGAAAAGGTTCTTCACCCAGAGGGTGGTTGGGCACTGGAACAGGCTCCCCAGGGAAGTGGTCACAGCACCAAGCCTGACAGAGTTCAAGAAGCGTTTGGACAATGCTCTCGGGCACATGGTGTGGTTCTTGGGGTGTCCTGTGCAGGGCCAGGAGTTGGACTCGATGATCCCTGTGGGCTCGTTCCAGCCTGGGATATCCTGTGGTTCTGTGGCACAGGTGTGAGGGAGGCCGCGGGAAGGGCGTGTCGCAGCGCCCCTGGGCCAGGGCCCGCCGGGGGACCGGGCGTGTCCCTCAGCCTGGCGGGATGAGGAGGCCCGGGAGCGATGAGGAATCCAGCGGGGCTCGGGGAGCTGGGGATTCCTAAACCCTCTGTGTGAGGGATGCGGGACGGAGCCCGCGGGGGTGCTGGGGCCTGCTTATCGTGGCCAGTGGGTTGCCAGGGATTGTCTCTTGTCTCTCAGTTGTCTCTTCTTACCAGGAGCAGTCCTGCCTGCCCCTCCCACAGCTCCAAGTCCACAAGGCACTGACTTTCTGGAGCTTTGTAAACCCCGCAGAACATCTGTGTAAATCAAGACATTTATTTCTGCACCTTTGCTAAGGCCAACTGGCCTCCCTTACTCACTTGAAGCTGAAATGGGATCAACAAGACTTTGCAGAACATCCTTCCACTCATGTCCGATGGGTGCGCAGTCCTCGAACACTTAACCAGTGACCTCATGTGCTTAAAATTAGAACCATACACATTTTTATCTTTGAGAAGTTACTAGTGTTTACATGGCAGCAGCTTTTGCTATAAAACCGGCTGAACCCTTCACCAAATTCTAAAAATAATCTGCAAAAATACGAACAACCTCGCCTGCACCAAAAAAAAAAAAGAAAAACAGTAGGTCTGAATTTCCATTGCAATATTTCGACACATCTGGGTAGCTGGAGCTGTAAACATCTTCATAAATTGTGTAAACACAATCCTTTTTCTGTAAGATCTTCCTTATGAAAACATTTTGGAAGGCACTTCATAAGTTGTATGTCTGTCTTCAGGAAGCCCTTAGGTGCTTGTGAAAGAGTATGGACTGTTATACATTACTTATAGATAATATATACACACACACCTATATTTATAGATACACTAGTAGAGGATATTTTATTCTGGCTGTATTAATTCTGGTATGATTCAAGAGGTGCCCCCAGCTCCTCAGCACTGGTCAGCTTAGAGTGGAGTTTTCCACATGTTTAGAAAACTTCCTCTGCATCTGATGCAGGGATGGGCAGAGAACATCCCTGTGTTATATGAGCAGCATAAGTGGACTCACTGTTTGCACATTCAGCATCACGTTGCTCTGAACATTCATGATTCGTCAGTCTGGAATGACAGAGGTTCCCAGCTAGTCCTCTGACCAAAGCCTCCCAAATCCTGGCAAGGGCCTCTGTGAGCTCATGGCTCTCTCCGCACATAGCTGGCACTACTGACTGCAAGGGAAATTTTAGGGTCTTTTGTTTTTACTGGGAACAAAATAATCCAGGATTGGGTTTGCTTGAGGTAAACAGCCATGGTCGAGCCAGCATGTCAAAACAAGTTTGTTGACAAACTGGATATTAACCCAGTTTAGTTGCTTAGCTCATCAAAGTGCATTTGCTTTTATCCCAAATAAGAACAAGGCTGTGTCTGGGGCTCTGCGTGGGGTCTGACTCTGCAACCCTTACTTGGTCAAAACTCCCGCTGATGTAAACCCATCATGGTATGGATTTAGAAAGACATTGGAGTTTGCACTCCTTTCTTCTCTGACCACAACAACGTACCTAAGTGTGTTTAATGGCACCACCAACTAAAGGAAAGCTTAGAAAGACTTCCTGCCTTACAATTTGAATATGCTTTGGTCAGTAATTCAAATTGGTGACCCAAAATGTTGGGTCATCAGAAATTAAAAGTGTAATAATGTAATAATTCTTGTTTTCTGAAGATCTACTTTGCAGTTGCTTTGGCTGTGGTTGTTACTGTTATCATCTTTCTTGTTGATAAGGTCACTCAGTCATTTAATAGCTCGGTTTAATTTTGTTGTGTTATTACTACAGGCTTCTTCTTTCCTCCAGGTGGGAAAAATGCAGGGACAATGACTGAAGAGCTGCGTGGAAGAGAGAAGGTTATGACAGAGATGGTCCCATCATCCACTGGCCACTCTCCAAACGGACAAAAGAGAAGAGAGGCAATGGGTTGAGCACAAAAATGGCCTGGAAGGAGGATGCTCCAAACTATCTGAGACCTGCAATAAAATATGCAGGAAGTTATTGCTGCTTCAAGTGGCATTAAGTCCTACCCAGTGCCCAATGTGAGTCACAGAGCACACACAAGCTCCAGTGGTGGCAGCAGCACAGCCTCTGCAGCTGTAGAGGGGTGGAAGCACCAGGCAGCAAGGGGAAGGCTGTCATTTTGGAAAGGTAGGAGCGTTTTTCTTGGGAGACCATGTTTTGAGAAGCTGGAGGAAGCCTTGGTTCCTCACATCAGAATTGAAAAGAACAGACTCATGTCAATAGAAAGCTCTGACTAGAGGTTGTACTCTTTTACCCTGAGCTCCAAGAAACTTGCACAGATGCCTGCTCAACCCCGGGCAAGTACCTGGTTGTTTTGTTCCTGGCTGGTTCAGGCAAAGAGAAAGGACGCAGATCTCAAGATTTAAACTTTTACACCGTTATTATTCTGAAAAGCGCTCATTCTCTTCATTTTGCCAGAAATGGCGTGTTTATTGGTGACTAGACAACTTTGTTTAGTGAGGAAACTGAGGTGTCAGTGAGCTTTGTAGGCACTTTTCCCTCCCAAGGGGAGCTCCAGCAGTGAATCAGCTGCAGCTTCCCAGCACACAGGCAGAATAGTCTCGTTTCTTTATGCCTTGTAAAGCCAAGCCCATGTGCCTCCCCCTCCATGAAGCCAGATGGCTGGTGCTTAGGCCTGCTCTTTTTCTTTACAGGGATGTGCTGGATGGGAGGAGTGCAGCCAGACAAGCACAGGAGCCTTGGTCCCTCCAGCCAGGCACAAGGCTGGCTTCCTGGCTCCAGCACTCCCTCTGGACCCCCCTTGGATGGTCTGTCATTAATTTAGTGACTGACTTGAACTTCAGCACTTAAAAGTGTGGATATTTCAGCACCTTAACAGTAACTGGATCCTATCCACTACTTAGCAGTGATTTCAGACACTGACTTGAATGAAACCTTTTCCCACAATGTTCAAATTCAGTTCTCAACAGCAAAAGGGTAAGAGGTTCAGTAATAACACAGGAACAGGTGACCACTGAGATGTGAATAAAATAGAGCAAAATCATGGTCTGTGTATTGCCTTTCATTACACCAGGACATCTGTAGTGTGGAAAACTAAATGAAAGACCTGGCAAATATGAAAGAGTAAAATACCTCCAGCTGCACATAATAAAGCTGCAATAGCATTAGGGAGTCCTGGAGTCATTACAAACTACAGATACAAGGCTCCATGGGTTGTTTACTTTCATGAGGGACACAGGGCAAAATTATATGTGCTCTGAATATGTGTAGCTTTTGTAAATATATTATTAGTTACAGTCAAGATTCTGATTTTGCCGTAAGAATCATGAGAAAGTACAGTCTTAGTGAAAAGTTAAGGAACTCATAATTTGCCCAAATACTTTAAACCTGCAAACAAATTAGCTTTTTCTTTTAATTTGAATAGCAACTCATACCCCTTGTGAATACTCTTATCATGTATATGCAAAACAAAAAAAAGTTTTAGATACGCTTAACAGGCCAGAATTTGTCTCAAGGTCAGTTGTACTGATATTTTTTTCCCTAAATGTAATTAAGTTTGTGTCTTCACATTTTCTGAGTAACTGAAGATTTTTATTGTTTTGATGCCAGTATGAGGAACTGCCATAAGAATGCCCGTGTAGGAACTTCATATGGAAACAATGATCAGCCTGGGAGGAGTATAATAAAATCGTAGTACAACTTTATAGTTACAGAGCATTCTTGCACATCTCAAAGGCCTCTAAAATGGTATCAGCAAATTTACTCCGGAGTAGGAAGAACTATCTCTTAAACACATAGGTTGCCAATGGTCTGAAGAAGCTTGTAAGGGTAGTTGCTCTGTCCTCGGGCATGCTCTGATGGCCTAAAAAAAACAGAAGTGTGTAGTAAACTGGTCCCACTTTGTTAAAGATCTCTGCACTGGTTCTCATTGCTAAAAATAGGTAGTTTTGATTGTTTCCTTCAGCTTTGATATCTCATCTTTCATTTGATGCCCCCAGTCTCTTCAGCCACAGAGCCAGCTTCTTCCCACATCTGAAAAGTTTCAGAAAGGAAACGAGCAAGCCACTGTAGCACTGAGGTAGAACCACAATGAAACCTGGGGCAATGGCAACTGCATGAATTTCACCCCTTGATTTCATTTGCTGCAGCATTTTTTGACTGTTGTGGCTTTCAGTAGTGGTTTCAAACTTGCTTTTTAAAAAAGTCTCATTTTCTTTCCTTTTTTTTTTTTTTTTTGGTAGCTTGAGTTTGGATTAAGTTTCTTGGCAAAGGAGGTAAGGCTTAAATCATTTTCATGCATCAGCACTGAAAATATCTTTTTTACTATTCATTTTTTTGGGGAAACATTAATATTCTTAGAAAAGACTATGTATCAGAGAGTAATAACAATGAAAAGAGAATGTAGCATGTTGGAAGTATCTGTAATGTATCTGTATATCCAATATCTTGGTATTCCTTTTATCTGAAAATATTTATTTGTTATGAAAACATGTTAAAGAGTAAAATAACTATTTAAATCAGGTACTTACACAATTCCTATCATAGCTGTATCTGAGCTATCACACAAGACATAACGCAGCTCTGCATTAGAGCTGGGAAGCTTTCCTAGCTGTTGCTCAGCTGTGGATCTGAGGAGCAGAGGGACTAAATGGCCTGTCCAGGAACAGAGAGGAAGCCAGGGACAAAGGAGACAGCAGACTCGATAAAAGTGGTCCTTAAGGACCCTCTGGGTACTGTCTTAAACCCAGCTTTAGATAACCCCAGGAGATGGGGAAGGATGGCAGAAAGCCTGCAACGAGATGCCTGGTGATCTGCCATTGATCTTTAGAGGGCCACCAGAGACCAGAAGTGGGGGAAGAGTTGGGAAAGGCAATTAACCTAAGTGGTCACAGATATTCTCACTCTGCATCTGCCCTCTGCAGACTTCAGTGGTGCGGTTTCTGTGGAAACAGAAACTCTGTGCTAAATAGAGCTGCTACCCCTGGCAAAAATCTTAATTTTTCTGAAGATGTATTCTACATTAGCACAACAAGAGCTCCTTGATGCAGAAAGGTGTGAAGCTATCCTGCAGCAGTATTGCATATTCTGATCCAAGGAAGAACAGCTTTTGATCCAGGAACAATTTCCTGGTTTTGCTATGAGTTGATGCAATAAATGATTCTGTAACAGGAAAGTCCCTGACTGTTGCAAAGACCCTATGTAATCCTCAGGGAGCATGGGGGCAGTTTGAGGAGTCTTTCCTCTGCCCATTTTAAGGAGAGCAAGGAAAGAAAGATTTGAGCTAAACTCCTGACTGCAGCATTTCAGCATGTGTATGGGGGGAGAGGGGATGGGTATATTTCTTTACTTATTTAGGACTTATTTTTGTAATATTTTATTTAGTTAAAATACTTTGTTGAGTGTACTAGGTTTCATTTTTTTACTGAGTCATTCTACCACTTTAGAGACTTAATATGACTGGGGTTGTGTGGTACTTTTTTTCCATCTCTGCTCTAGCCCTCCCACCCCCCCCAGAAAAAGCAGGCTCCTCGTTTTGTTTTCCGCTGACTGCACTGAACTGGCAAAATAGCCTTAATTGACAAAATGACAGGATAGAATAAAATGTTGGAAGGGAAGAACTGACACAGGCATTCCTGGACTTTTTAACAGTTCAACCACAATGACCTGTTCAAATGAATGCGCTACTTCCATGAGAGAAAGTAAATTTTATTTCTCTCAGAACTTGTATGTGGAACAAAGTGGCCAATCACTGCTTACTGCCATGAGTCTTACTGACCGCATTTTACAGTGGACTGAAGACTAATCTGAAATCCGTCCTTCCTTCTCCAAGGTAATCAGGAGCAGAGAAAGGCCATCTGGACCTCCTGTAACAGCCACTGAGCTGGAGCTGGCAGTAACCTCGTCTGCAATAGCTTCAGGGATGGATTTAAAAGAGGACCGATTCTAGAGGTCTCCTTTAAAGAGTCCTAAGGGGGTATCGAACAACCAGATGAGAATTGCAAGGTACCAGAGTTCACTCTGAATTGACTAAATGTCTGCACAAAAACAACACCTTGAAGTCAAGTGGAGGGAGAGCAAAAAGAACCTTACTCTGAGTTGCCTGGTCACTGCTGAGATGTGATAACTGACTGTACAGGGCCCAAGTCTGCCACCAGTACCATCGCCGTGCAAAACCATGTCATCTTGCTTTCCCAGCCTGTGAAATGAGGGTGCCTGGAAATGGAGAGGAGAACACAGAAAACAAGAAAAGCAGCATGTTGTCAGATTCTACTTTTTAAGTTATCCAGAGAAGTAAGAAACAATGTCAACCCGATTTCCAGAATGAGATAAAAATAAACCAAAGGGTTTATTTTTAGATGTACCAAGCTATCCAATAACAATTCAGCTTTATGGCATGTATGAATAGGATCCAAGTTCTGATTTTGGTCATAGTGCTGGAAATTTTCCATTGGCTTCAAAGATAATTAGCAGTTTCACGAAAGCACTTTGATCAGAATTTGACCATAGGTCTATTGTTCCTTGAATGTGATGCACTTGTAAGTTTTAGTGGAAAAATAATGATTTAAAAAAGCCAAATAGAAGCAATATACTGCTCCACCTCACAGTTTCTTTGAGGTTTAAATGATTTTAAGTGTTTTGAGAATGAACAGTGCTCTACGTATGCTAAGCATTATTATGCATTATATAAATACAAAATATCAGGCATGCTATTTTCATCTTTGCCCACAGCACGATAATGACGTATCTGCAGTAGGATGAAATGCAACACTATATTTAATAGAGGTTATGGATTTTGTTTGTATTTCATGTTGTTATGTGCTATGCTGCTTCTGATATCTAGGTCACTGTTCAAATCTATCAGGGGTTAACCATGGCCAGTTGTTCCTATCTGGCACCTGATATGCCTCTGCTGCTACAGGAAAAGTTGTTCCCCTCTGTAAATTATGAGCTTAGTTTAAAGTCAGTGAAAATGCTCTGTGATGGTGCCGGCGCTTACAGGGATGGAAGAAAATGCCAGTCTTTATTCTGGGATATTCGAAACTTGGCTACCCAGTGTTGGTGACAGTGATGTAAAATGAACTAAGGACATATAGCTGAAGTACTGTAAAGTCCAGCACCTTTTAGGAGCACTAAAAAGCTAAAAAGAATATCTGAGAATAAGTTTAGTAGGCTAATGGTTTACCTGAGAGAATGATTTCATTTTTCACACAGACCCGATGTGATTGCAATGAAGTGTGGGATAGAAGATCTCACTGGGGTACCAAAACATTTTCCGGTATGGTTTGCAAATCCATCTTTGACAATGCCAAAGTTTATTTCTGTTGCAAAACTGAAATATATATACAAATTTTTCAGGTTAGATTTGTGTCATAAGCCTAACTTTTGGCACTTCTCATCTATTGCTCATATTTGCCCCACAGAAGTACATTGAAAATGCACTGGAAGAAATCTTGAGACCTCCTGTCAGTTTTTACTGAGTTTTTACTAGAAAGAGAACTTGCAATAGTTCAAATCCTGATGGATAAAAACCAGCTGAGCCCACACTCTTCCTTCTGATTTCCATAGCAGTTGTTGCTGAGTAAGAACTGGATGCATCTGCTGCTCCTGCATCAGGACTGCTGACATGAACATGTAGGAGGAAGATCAAGCTGCAGCAAGGACGGACTTCAGGAGCTGGTTCGTTCTTCTTTCACACGGATGGGAGTGTCACAGCGTGCTTTCCTGTCTAATCAGTCTCAACACAACCTTACACAACTCAGCCTGCTTTAAGCTTTTAACCAGGGTGTAGGAGTTCAGAAAAAAAAAACCACCTCCCTTCCCCCAAGAAAAATGTAATTGCAAAGATTTGTTTTGACGTAGCATGTACAGTAAACTTGAATCACCAAAAGTGAACCACACATTTGTGCAAGTATTTTTTCCTTCCCTGATTTTCATTCCTAGTTAGCTATTCATTTTATTTACCTTCTAGAGAAAACACACTAGAGACAGGATCTGACTCCCAGTGAGGCTCATGGTAGAGCTGCCAGGGCCCTAATCCCTGGGGCTGTAAGACAGCTCCTCTCTGGTGACCCCGCTGGGGCTATCCCAGTATATACCAGCAGACAATCTGGTCCCCATCATCATTAATGCAGACAGTGACTCATCTTACAGGCCAAAGCAAATGTTAATACATAGTAATAATATCTAAATAGTGCATGGTGATAGATTCCACTCTCATTGTAATTGTGGTACTAATTACAAGTGCTACTTAATCTTTATAAGGCTCATTTGTTTTAATACTCTGAGAGAGACCAGGAGGCTAGTGAGTTTAAGGCTTCATACAAAAAACCCTTGATGTTACAACATGATCTGCACTAAAAGCAGTGCATATATATGCAACTTCAGTGTCAGGATCATGGTTCTTGTAAGCTCTCTAGACCTCTGGTGAAGCCTACACAGAAGCTTCAAATTTATCTTTCTGTTAACAAGCTCAGAATATGGATCTTGGTTATTATTATTATTACCGGTATATAGCATGTTGAGATGTGGAGGACAAATGGCAGAGCAGCCTAAAATTCAAATTAAACAATAAATGGGCATAGTAAATAGCAGGGTGGGAGTGGAATACCAAGGAACAAAGCCAATAAAATATTGTTTAGTTTAGGGAAGATGGTCCAACAAAATTGACTAGTATTTAACAATCACATACTCATTTATTGTGACAGCAAAACCACTAATGAAAGGCTACAGAAAAGTACTGATCAGGCCCCTTAATATAGATCTAAAACAAAGCCATCAATGAAGATGGGAATTCCTTGACAAGATGAAAAGACAGGCTGAGAGTTGGGGCTGTTCAACCTGGAGAAGACTTGGTGGGACCTTAGAGCACCTTCCAGGGCCTGCAAGAAAGCTGGAGAGGGACTTCTTACAAGGGCATGTAGTGAATGATAGGACAAGGGGAAATGTCTTCAAACTGCCAGAAGGTAGGTTTAGATTGAATATTAGAAAGAAATTCTTGACTGTGAGGATGCTGAGGCGCTGGAACAGGTTGCCCAGACAAACTGTGGATGCCCCATCCCTGGCAATGTTCAAGGTCAGGTTTGATGGGGCTCTGAGCAACCTGGTCTAGTGGAAGGTGTCTCGGTCCACGGCAGGGCCATTGGAACTAGATGATCTTTAAGGTCACTTCCAACCCAGACCATTTATATGATTCTGGGATAATCCTATCCCTGTACTTATGCAACCTCTTTCACCATGCCTCCTGAGCATCTTTCTCATTGTAATTCTCATATCCCATGCAATTGGGAAGCTTTAAAGAAGGCCCACAGCAGCAGGCATCCCTGGGAGGGAGGCAGGCTTCCAGGGATTGCACAGCCAGCACGGGTTGTCCTAGCCTGAGTACCTGATCCCTACCCCCTGACAGCACAGCTGCTGGCACCACCACTTAGCAGCAGCGCTCCAAGCCCTCCCTATCCCACCTCATCCTTCTCTCTACCCTTGCTCTTGGTTTCCCTGCAGCACGACTATGCCACTATCTCAGTCTTCTTTCCCTCTATTCCCAGCAGCCCCAACCTCCTCTCCCCAGCACGAGAGGAGGTTGGGGCTGCTCCTTCTTAGAGGAAAGAAGAATGCTGTTGCTTTTGGGAAGGGGAAAGAAAGTAAACTCTTTTCTTATCCCCATCTGCATTTCACTGATCTTACCAGTCCTCCTCCCTTCAGACTTGCTCAGTGCAACTGCAAAATTCACTTTTACCTGTCTGTCTTGGGATTCTTAGGAAATCTCATACCCTTTGTACTAATGGCAACAAAAGCATGAAAAGAATAAATGAGTCTATCCAGAAAGTCTACAGTAGAGAGAGACCCCCAAAACTTAATCTTCTCACATGCGGGATGTTACTGTGGCTACCAAGAATTTCTTTTTGTGGAACCATACTTTCTACATGTTAATCCAAGCTTCTCTCTTCTTTTTCTTATATTTTTGGGTCTTGAGTTAAATAAAAACGCAGTTTTGCTTCCTCTGACAATGCTGATCAACAGAATTTCCTTTGCAAGCATATCCAGATAGCAAGAAAGTTTTGCAAATATCTGTGTAAGTGTTCATCTAGTTCATAAACTGCATGAATTAACCATCCTGAAATCTTCCTATGGGTTGGAGAGTTGCACAGACAGGGATTAGCAATGCTGCCATCTAACAAATCGGGCCAAATTATAGGCAGCTGGTACTCAAAGCAGTTGTCCTAATGCATAGTTCATGAGCAAGCCATTGGCTGCAATATGTTTGTGTTAGTCGTGTATCAAATAGTAATGAGCACTGAAGGCTAGATTCTGTAAATGAATGAAGGGGCTGATTCCCTCTCCTTAGTCTGAAGAATGTGTCTCGAGGCCCATGTTTATGGAGCTACAGATTGGTTCTTTGATCTTTTATCAATAATAAGACTAAAGGAATGCAATTTTTGTTGTTAATATTTTGCTTAGTGTTAGTCTGGGTAAAGGTTGTTAATATTCTATAGCTATCTCATCAATCTCAAGGGACATGTCATATACACTAAAAATGACAAATCAATAATTAACATAAAATCATTCTATTCCTTAAGTCAAATATTAACATCCTCCCATACTTTTTTCCTTCTTTTTGTATTTTTTTGTTTGTTTGTTTTGGTTCATTTTGTTTTTTGCTTCTGGCAAATTCCTGAAGAACCTAAGGCTGAGAATGGTAGAATTTTGCCCAGAGATGATGAAAATAATGAGATAGCCATGTCCCTGCTTCTCTGTGCCAGATTTCAGGCATGTAAGTCTGCAGTAACCTCAAAAGTTAAGTATGCAGGGAGGTGCTTTATGATGTGTCACAATCCTGCAGTTTGCTCTAATCAAGAGAAGGTTCAATACCTATAAAACAATAAATTTTGGGGACAAAAGGTATTATTCTCGGGATTAAAGCTGCATCTTCCTAAAAGTCTGTTAAAAACTAACTGCCATTTATAGAAGCAATTGATAAAATCATTTAAAATATGCCTATTTGGTTGTTTTCAAAATTAAACGCTTCTTGTTAGATGCTTCTGAAACTGAGTTATGAACCTATACACAAATCCTTGTAGTAAAAGCATTTAGGACATTTAAAAAGGTGCAACAGTACCATATGTTCAAAGCAATTCCAAATTCCAGTTAAAGAGTAACATCATGTTAAACAGTTATAAATTTAAATATATGTGTATAATTTATTAGGTATAGGCATAAAGGTTTTTTTTAAAATGTCTATGCACATCTGAAAATGGTACCTATCTCTATGCATTTATACCTGTGTGCATAATAAACTGCACACCCATAGACATACTAGGTAGGGGCATATGGATAGTTCAGATACCTTCCCAAGGCGTCTTCAATCACTAACATTTTTGTCAGTGGGAAGGAACGTGATCTTTCATAACAATGAAGTAATTGTTTGTTTTCTCCTTGCCACTTTCTTGCAAGAATTAGACATTTTGGGTTACTTATTACCATGAGATAATTCTCGTCGGTCTGCTGAAGGCACAAGCAAGGCAAAGTGTTTCCTAATTCCCATAAGGCATGTGTTATCTCATGGTAACACACACACACATTGCAGTGTGACATTTCTCCTTGATACAGGTAAATGGACCATACTGTATCCAGGATACAGCTTTGTGCTTCCATTAACATCTCACTTGTGTTTTCCTGCTTGCAAAATATTTTATCAAGCTTTATAGTACAGAATAAAAATTTCAGGGAGCTCTTGTACCCCTGCAATTTTAATAAATCCAGAGAAAGACTAAACAGAAACATCCAACTGCTAAAAAACCACAGGGCTGGAATTTAGGTGAAAGTTTCTGTCGCTGTGCTTTCGCATGTGGGGGAGGGTGTTGATAATCTCATGCTACTGATGGCCTACAGTATGTGGATAGCTGTCTTGGAATATATTGTAAATATAATGGAAACATATTATTGCTAAATGTTTTCAGGATGTTGTTGTCGAGGCCTGACTATAATAAGATTTCCTAACTTCAGTCCGCAAATCAGGCGAGGAATCTTCTGCAAGTCTTCTGGTCCCTGGCTGCCTGTATTTCTCAACATTCTCAGTCAGGAATGAATCCAGGATGCCTCCCAGCTTTCAGATTGTTCCTTATGCTGCCAGTTCTGCAGTTAGTCACTTAAAAAGATGGACAAGTCTGTGCAGTGGGCAGCCACCTCATGTCACATCCCGCCCTCAGGGCCAGCTCTGGCTTATTTTTCCACACATCGGTTACTCCAAGACAGATATTCCCTACGCTGCTAATGTCTGCTCAAGGGAGATGTAAAACCTCCCTTGTACAAGGTGCAGGGGAAGGAAGTAGAGGAAGGCAAGCCCCCAAATCCATTACTGATTTCTGCTTGCAACGTATTTCTCTCATTTCCCCATAGTAGAGTATCATTCTGCCACTCTCAGCTCTTTGAGTTTGAAGTCCGCTGAGATCAATATAAAATGAATGTGGGCATGAGAGGACACATTAATGATAGAAAAGGGAGAGGATAGTAAAAATGGCCTATCAACTATTGCACTTGAGGATTTCCTCCAGAAAGTAAGATTCTTCCAGATTCCTTCTAGAAAGGAATTTGCAGCCACTGGGCACATACTCTTTCTGTAAGTAATTTGTTGTATACTACCAATGAGGCAATGCAGCCATTTCTTTTTGTACAATTAGCTATTACACTGGCAGATAAAGTCACACATAGCATATAATAAATGTGATGTTTAAACCCCAATTTCTTCTGTGTTACAGAATCATCAACAGAAGAATCTCTTTCTTCTATTAAACAGGGACTTGTACTTGGGAAAATTCTCTGCAGGGAACTCCCATATATCATAAAAATGACCATGAACCTGGTTATCTTCTAAATACAGTAATAAATGATATTTTCCTTTTTGTTAAGAATAATTCACTTGTTTAGCTTGGGACATGAAGAGGCAAAATTTTAGCAAAAGCTGCTTTCCTTCAAGAAAAAAGGGGGAAAAGACTCTCGGACTGGCAGGAACTGGAGAGGCATACTGACTTGAACACAGCTGCAGTAGCAAGACCAACATGAAAAACAGATTTTTTGGGGGCTGTTTTTCTTTTTTCCCAAAATTTTCTGTCGGACTAGCTCCCCTACGGATGTATTTCTGCAGATGACAGCCTCTGCTTTGCATCTATTTCATGCTGAGCTGAACATGGGCTCTGCAGTTTGAAACTGGATTTCCAGTTCATCAGAGTTCAAGGAACACTTGGGATTTTTTTGGCTTTTTTTTCATAGCTCATTACATGGGGTAAAACCCTAGCTGTCTTTAAAGTCAATGGCACAAATCCCACTTGTTTCAGTAGGGCAAGAATGTCATCCCTTGCAGTTTAGAGGCCAGCTACAGAAAAACCACCCCACAACAACTATGATTCTGACCATAGAGTAATTATATGATTTTTATTCATGCCCATCCTTGTCATGCTTTTAGTCTACTGGATCTATCCTTTTCCCTGGTTATATATTTATAAAGGTTTCCCTGCCTCCCTTTCTGGAGTTCTTGTGTTCTATTCAAGGGGTGCGATCTTCAAATCCAAGAGACAGAAAGACCACTAGGAAGTGCATAAGCTTGTGATAAAATGCTGATAGCATTCTGGCACTTAAATTCCAATTCCCAGTGGGGTCACAAGACAGATTCCATTTATTTTAATTGTCTCTACATCAGTTCTTTTTAGTGCTTGAGAAGTACTAGACACCATCAGATGAGACATGCCAAAAGTGTTTGTCAGAAAAAAAATTGGCAATAGTCCGTGTAGATATATTTATTTTTTTTTTAATAATCAGCATGTCTTCCTCAAATATTCCTGGCCATATATGGTATGAACTTTTTGCCTTTATTCAGGAATTTCCTTTTTAATTTATCTTTTGGGGTTATGGGATTTTTTTTAAGGCAGCCTATACTGGGATGACATGAAAAAATTCTGCAGTGTGATCCAAATTCTCACATTCATATCTGATAAACTGATGGTTCTGTGAGCCTCAGGCAGTGGAGGAGTATCATCACATTTATAGAGTTTTAATGATAACTCCAATAGTTTCTCCAAACATCATGTTACACCAATATTCTGCACCAATAAAGAGGAGTGTGCTGCCAAGGCTCCTCCATGTGCTTTCTCACAGCTGTGGTGCTGTCAGCCTGGAAGACAATGCTTGCAGTGAGGAGCCCAGCATTCCTGCAGAGGCTCAGCTGACTCAAGGCTGGATCTCAGCCAAAAGGCTCCTGAAACATTTCCATGGGCTATCTTGTAATGCATGTTGCCTGTGCATTCACACAGTTCTTTTTAATGGGAGGATGATTTTCAGGATAGCTGCTGAGCTGGCTTATTGTCCCCTCTGGAAGTGTTTAAGGCACAGAGATCCCCTCTGTGGAACTAACATTGCATTATTTTCTACAACAACTGTGCATTTACACATAGATATTGTGTTGTGTTTTGTTTGCCAAAACATCATTAAATTGTGTTTATAGTATCCTCCTGGTTGACTGCTGTGTTGACCTTACTTGATGGGATGCTGTGGTATCCTGGGAAGATAGCCCCTGTTGTGATGATATGCCCCTTTGTTCTGCATCTGGTGGTTTCTCTGGCAGTACACTAAGGGATGGCCACCATAAAGTGTAGGGTCTTGGGGCTTGGAAATTAATATCCCTGCTTCTTCTCACAGTATTGATGATGAAAAATCCGAGCTAGTACTTCAGCAGAACATTTACCTGCCACAGTCCTGCTCAGGGCAGCACCACTTTGGGTGCAGTGATGGGTGTAGCAGGGTACAAATGCCATCCTGGGGCACCAAAGAGAGTGACTATTGCTAAAAGTTCCATTCCTGTCTGCATCAGCAACAGGCACTCACACAAAGCTTTTCTAAGATACCACTCCAAATTGCTAATGGCTGTAGAAATCCATTTTTACAATGACTGATCAACTGTGGAGTTTGTTGTTACATAGGCATTTGTGATTCCCATGATGCTGCTGTATCACTTAATAAGACATAGCAATGCAAAAAAATATATTAGTTGCACTGCATTCCAGTTTCTGACAAATGGGCTTTGTCAGGTACCTTTAGCAGCTGATACATTAATACTTTGATTACTAATAATAACATGAAAAATAAGGTGACCACACAAAACTAAATCACATACCCCAAAACACAGGTTCCTGCTTTGGTGAAGAGGTAATTTGTACAAACCCAAATTCCTTTCACACCCTTCATGCAAAGACATCAACCAGTGAGAGTGGTTATTCTTAGTGGATTCTGACATATGTCAGTTCAGTGCTTCATACCATTATACAAAAAAACACCTTGCCTTATGCTTCTCTGCTTTCTAAAACCTTTCATCAGTTGGTTGGACAGAAGAAAACAGTGGTCTAATTCTGAATTATGAGTTTGCAGAGTGCTATGAATATGCTTCGGAATAAGTAGCTACTGAGTTAGTAGCAATGCCTATGTAAAAGCTGATGTTTCTTAGCATCTTGAGTCTGTCATGCTAAGTGTCTGACGGCTTTTGCACATTTGTGAGTGTAAAGAAAGTTGCTGAAGGACTGGGGATCAGGAGGTCAAGAGATCCTCTGGACATATGTAAGCCAAAAAGGATACATTGGCAAGTTGCCTCGTGTGGTCAAGGAAACAGGATCAGGGAGGCATTATTTTCCCATTTAGAGGCCAGAAAATAGGGAAGGAATGTCATGTAACCAAGAATATGTGCTTACATTTACTTATTCTTGGAGTTAACAGCATGGAAGAATATTATGCTATTTTTAGGTGGTACTGCAATGAAATTGTACAACTGAGTGATATCAGGATAAATTTATTCTGCGATAAACAATAACAGAAAATAAATGTAAAAATATAGGTGTCTTGAATAACGAGACCCTGGTGGACTGACCTTTTGGTAATGAGGAAGGTAAGTACTAAAGCAAGAAGATGGTGTAAGTTATTTGAATACAAATCAGGACCTCTGCTCGAAAAGTGCTAGAGGTCTGCAAAACACAGACCACAGGTTAAGAATGACCAGCGTAGGTAATGCCTCTGTTGTCATCCATGTTCTGGTTGTGATTGCAATCGCATGCTGTGGGATGGCCCTCCAATACTGCCTGAATGGTGTATCTTCTCCAGAGTGCAGCACTCCAGGGTGCAGTCATTAGAGACAATCACAAAGGAAGTTGATCCATGACACTGCTCCCTGCAATGTCTGTGTCAGGGCTCTTTCCAGGGCAATGAGCTCCATTTCAGTCCTCTGAGGATTCTCCGGGAAATGCTTTAGGGCCTTCTGTTGGATTAGGTCCAGTAGTTGCTGGAACAGATCCCTCTCTTGTTCCTTTTTCTTTTTGAACTACATGTTGGTCATTCTGTCTGTGTGCACTACTTACTGCTTCAGGGGAGCTTTGACATCAGAAAGCCTAAAGCAGATCTTTAAAAAGAGGAAGGGGTTTAAAGTTATACTTTCTTAAAATCAGTCCTCATGCTAAATGAAACAAAACTGCTCCCTTAACACTGCTCCATCTTCAGTTCATGCTCTGGAGTCTAGACAGGGCAGTAAAGTGTAATCCAAATTGCTTTTGCTTGCTGTAGGTCTTCATGTAGAAGTGATGGGATGCTTTGGAGTATGGTAAGACAGGGGAATTAGCTGGAGGGGACAGGGGCTGTGGTGGCTTGTAGAAATAGAGGACGTCAGTTTGAAGGTTGGCAATTCCATTGAACTCCCAGTTCTATTTGTACAGGAGAATATTACAGCCTCAGGAATCAGAAAGAGTCTTGCAAGAGTCCTGTGCAAGGGGAAGGACTTTGTTACAATGATGGCCCGGTGGCTTATTCAGTATTCCTCTCTGTGCTGGGTTCTTGTGTAATTTTCAGCCCTGCTGGTTTGTGCAGCAATGGCAGCTCTCATAAATCTCCTGACTGAATCCCAATGCATACACAAGATCAAAGGAGCTTGCAATGGATTTTATGCTGTTTATTTGGCTGTCTTCAGTGCCTGCACTGCAGCCTTGGGTGCTTTGCAAATACATAACCACCAAGTAAAATTCAGAGCCTCTGCCTGTAATACTTGCAGTGAGGTGATCCAGCTTGTTCTTGGGTAATTCATTCACCTGGAGCTCAGTAGCTTTGCCTTAGGAGAGTGGCCAGTGTGGTGTATTCATTATCCCCTATTTCTCTTGAAAGTGTTCTCTAAATGTTCTCTGTCTGCATTCTGGTGGTTCTTCTGGGACAGACTGCAGAGGTCTCTGTGAGTGCCAGTGAAACCTTCTCTCTCAGAAAAGGCACACTGTGCTTGTAGTTACTCTTCTTTAAAATATCAAATAGTAGCAAATTCACACTTACTATTGCAACCTGGGGTCTTCATAGACCTCAAAACTAGCCTCATATGAAGTGTTGACCCCAAATCTTCCAGTTCCTAATGTAAGCCCAGCCTGGGAAACTTGGCAAGTCTCAGTGCTAAGCACAGCTTGCCAACACTTACATACCACAGAGCTGCATGGTGTGAGGTGGCAGTGATCATGGCCTATATTTGAGCCCACGAGCAGCAGCAACAGTTGCAGGAAGCAGAGGTGTGGAGGATGTGGTTCTAAGTATAGAAATTCTACAAGACCAATAAGATTTGCTTTCTTTAGCGAAGTTGTTCCTGACAGTAACTTTCTTAGAAATCTCGCATGCCACACCTGCTTGCTGCTCTGCTAGTTTCCATTTTGTCTCTGAAAATTGATTTCAAGCTCTAAGACATCACAACACAATTCAGCTTTGCTCCTTGGCACCATTGCAGGACTGCAATCTATCATTTTGTACCACTGCTTGTGATAGTCACTAGCCACACACTACAATTTTATAGTCTGTGCTTCTGTTAAAATAGGAGCTTGTTCTGATTTCTTCAGACTGAATATTTGCATGGTTATAGCAACCTGCTCCCTGCCTCTCTGTGAAAACACAGGTTCTGAAATCTGCTATACAGCTATTCACACTCTGAGTGTTTTCTGGAGACTTAAAGCTATGTGATTAATGCATGCACATCCTATTCCAATCCGAAAGGTAGAACTTTGCTGTTATATTAAATTTTCAAATTACCTGTATATACTGCACTTCCCCTTAAGATCCCTCACGAAACTCCACCATATAAGTTACAAAGAAATTGGTGTGGGCTAGTGCTGAGGTTTCTGTCACCACATCAGCCAACCTTGTCTGCCACAGTGGCCAGTTTCGCACTCTCAAGCCAGAAGTGATAGTACACTAGTACATAGGAACACCTGATTTCATTTTAGCATCCATAAAAGGGACATATTGATCTCTTCTGTAAAAATGAACTCTGATTATTGCTGAAGTGATTTGATGAACATACAGGGTTGTGGGAACAAAAAATTTGCAGCAATTGTCTTTTGCCAGCTAATTAATACAGTGGAAGAGGGTTAATTAGGAAGTTGAACAAATGACCACAAAAATATCTATGACGGAAACATAATTTTCAATTGTCGTTGAACTCTCCCAACAGCATTGTGTAGACAATTTTAACCAAAGAAATTAACACAAATGCAAGCAGTTACTGATAGAGGTGAGCAGCACATCAGTCTTTTAAATTTACCACTGACCGACTTCACATTCCAGAGACTCCACATAGATCATTCCCTGGATAGTGCTGTGAATCATTTGCCCATCCCAACGTTTTGTTCGAACAACAACTCTATTAGTCATTTGATTTGTCAGACAACTGGATGATGTCAGATTTCTCCTCTGTGTCTCACTTTGTGCCCCCAAGGCTGAGAAAATGGATTGATTTTAAAATGGGATCTATCGTGCCAAATTTCCTGAGCACTTCAAATGAATACTCTCACTCAGTCATGACAAATGCCTTCTTAGATTATGAGAACGTCTGGGATTTGCGTGCTCTTCTTTTGGTTGAATAACAAAGAACCTCCATTCATAAAGAGATCTTTCAAGAAACTTCTTGTAAATCAATCACTGACAACAGTGAGTCTTCTTGGTCTTGTCAGTTTTTAATTAAAAAGTTGCACCAACAAGTGATGACAGACACAAGCAACACAGCCTTCTTCAGGATGTCCAAACGCATCTGAAGGTGAGCAGACAGGACAGGTTACTGTACTGCTCACAGAGTACCAGCTGAAAATGACCTACCATGTGGAAATAAAAACCAAACATTAAAAGACAGATTTTTATTTTTTATTTTTAGCTCTTTGTGATTTCTGTGTGCCCAAAATGTCAAATTTTTGCCCTAATGTGGGGCAATGTAGCCTCAGAATAAACAAGGTGGCTGGATTTACTCTGGCTTCGTTTGATGGCATGACATCAGCATTCACTCAGCAATACTAGCTTACAGGGAGTCAGGGAATGATGGCTCTGTGTTTCCATCCACATGTTCTCCTAGAAAGCACTTGTCTGTTTGGAATTTAAATTAATTAATGTGTTGGAAGAAGGAAACCTCTGTTCCAAAGCTATCCAGCACTGAGTGTGTCTTTCCCTTCACATCACCTCCTCTTGGTGATTTTAATCAGTGCCTGAGAAGTATTGACAGACATCTTTACAGGATGCCAGCAGACGTTCATGCAAAAATAGTGAAGACCCAGAACTGACAATCCAGATGATATGAGGTGAAAGAAAAGCAAAGCAATGTTATTTAGAGGTTAAATCTTCTCATGATGCCTTTCAACATCATAAAGAGGGCAAGGGATAGAGAAATGACAACTCAGTTTAAAAGTATTTCTTTCAAGGCAGATAATCTTAATAATACAGAGAAGAAATCTACCCATTTGGGGCTTGTGAAATCTTCTGTTCACAGATTAGTATGTAACCCTTGTAGTTTTCTGCTTGGTCAGGAAGCAGAGATTAGGGAAATTGGATCTGATTCACAAGAAAACTTGAGGCTCATTTGGAGCCTTTTTTTATCTTTGAGCATTTTTATCATTCAGTTAGCCAACTCTGGATTGTCTAAGATACAGGGACTTACTGAGGATTTGTGGAAGTCTTTTCAAAGGCCTTTTGTTTCTACACTATCAAGTAGTTCAGGCTGGAAAGTTCAGAATTCCCCACTGATTTTGGTTTTGTTTTATGTAGCAATGTCTGAGAATAAAGCAACTGAAAGGGAGTACAACAAAAAAAAAGTCAGTTTTCTTTATCTGAGCATATTGCATATCTTTTACTTTCTCACTTTTTATGGTACTTCATTGGCATTGCTAGTTAGGGCTCATTTCTGCCTATGGATCCAGCAATATTGAATACTGCAGCTATGTAGTTATTTTATTCTCTGAACCCTGTTTTCCTTGCCTTCTGAGTAAATAAGGTAGATTATGGCCTTAAAATTTACCTTTCTCCCTATTCTTTCATTACAAGAAGTTCTTTTTAGATGGTGCAAATTTCCAGCAGTGCTTGTTGCTCACTGCACCAAATATACAGTGAAGATATGTGAGGGACATTACGTGCATGGCCCAGCACATTTCATAGCTTATAGTATTTGAGAAATATATTTCACTATAAGAAAGACAGAACACCATGTTAAGCAGGCAGGCAGACCTGGTGGGAAAGAAAGTGAAAAAGTTAAAAAGAAAAAAAAAGAGGAGCGAAAAGGTAAAAGACCAAATCAACGCTGTATAGTTAAAAACACCATGATGATCAATAAAACCCTGCACTTCTCAGAGACAGGCAAGGCAACCACAAGAACATTTAGAGAAAAAATTCAATGATTACAGATCAAGAAATAACATGCTTATTCATAACTTTGTCATTACAAGTAAAAGATATATCTATGTAGGAAGAAAAACATATTCCCTTCCTCCCAGTAAATTATTTTCCCCTTCTTTAAATAGCCAATACCTTCCCATAACATTGTTTGCTTGAAGTTTGCATTATTGATTAAAAACTCCATACAAAACACTTGGACTTGGCCTGTAGCTTCCAGACTTTTCTGCAACTTCTCTCATCAAGAGGAAAGGATAGTACTGCAGTTAAGGTATGGCATTTGGGCTCCAAATGTAGAGGAGCAATCCCCCACAAGTTATCCAAGGCCTCCTTTGGCAGAGAACTGTAGCATTTGTTTTCAAAACTGGCTTTGTGGTGTTTGGTTTTGCTTGCCCAGTTGGAGGCCTGGCCTTTAGCACCTCCAAGTCCATGTGAAGTTGGTGGGACCTCAGTTTTTGCCATATGAAAAGCAAGGTCAAGGTGCTCCCAGAACAATCAGGAATGGCATATCCCTAAATTAGAAACCATGTTTGAAAGTCAGGTTTTTAATCTCTTGTGATAATTCAGAATACCTAATTTAGGTGCCAGGGGACTTAACTGACTCTATAAGGAGCCTAAGGCTCCTATGTGCCAAGCCAGGAGCTTAAAGGTTGGCAGAGTGAATATATAATCCCATGTAAAATGGGATACTGTCCCATCACACAAGGCCACTGTGAGCTTGAACCCTCACATGCTTTTGAAATACTCAGAGACCATCAGGTGCACATCAAAGATAACACATAGGAAAAGCAGAGTACTGATGAGCAGGGCGCTGATGAGCCTTCAGGTATACCAACTGCAGGCACAGAGCAGTACACTACCAATTTCCTTCCAGCAAAATCCCTTGAGGAGGCTCCTGTTTAACTATATCCAGAAACCAAATGGGCATCCATGTCTTTATGGCATGAATAAGGAATTATGGTGGGTAGCCAAGCAGAAGGTTAATATATTAATATTAGGAGCCTGATTCTCATCTTTTTTGTATTCATTCAAACCAGAAGCATCTCTCCTGAAACTGGTGGATTTGCCTCTGTGATATTCCTTCGGTGGAAATGAAAACCAGGCTCTGACTGACAGAGACTCCCCTCAGTTTCAGATGCCAGTAGGTAGCAATATATATTGACAGCAAGGAAGAGCTTAAGTTCAGTTTAATCCTCTTAATGACTTATTATATGTTCTAGTGAGCTTGATGTCATTTTGGGATATTAGCCAAGACTAATAATAATTATGATACTATTGCATGAAGTTTCACTTTTACCCTTCCCGGAGTCCGGCACAGCAGTGTGGAGAAAAGAGGGGATAGAGCAGAGACCCTTCACAGCTTTTCCCCATCCATGCTGTGCACAGGCACTCAGGGAAAATTCACTCTGTCTACTGCAGCACAAACATGCTTTGGATGATGGTCAAAGAAAGAATAATGTCAACACCAGCAACTATAACTCTGCCAAATCCCTTCCTGATGTGGGATTTACAAAGGTGATCGTGGACTGGGGAATAATTTCAAAGGACTTCTTTATTGCTATGGCCTGGGGCCAGGGGAATAAACCTTCTGAAGCAGAGGAGGATTCCCTCTACCTCAGGCTATTTGTTCTAGCTGTGAACACAGTGTAGAATTTGACTCACCAGTCTGTCCCCTCCAGAGGATCCCCAAAGTCTCTTCTTACAGCACCTAAAGAAAATCAGATGCTTCTGGATTAGAGCTGAATTTGCCACTACCCAAAGCACATTGTGTAACACTGTGGAGGCAAAAGGCTGGGCCAATGTCAGGGGAAATACATGCTCCTATAAAAGCAGCACTAGGAGAGAGAATCCAGGAACTGATTTCCAAAGCTCCATGTGAAACTCTTGGGCAAGACTACAGAGATCTACTTTTAAAAGCTTAACAGATAATCTGAGCAGTTAAAAAGGGGATTTTTTTTTTTTGATTCTCTGAAGTCTGTGGTCTGAGATAAGCACCCCATCAGATCTTTTGGAAGTCCCAGACTTCCTTTTTCAAAATTACTAACATTTCTCGGTAGGTGGCTATTACTTTCGCTGAGTCAGACATCATCTAAAGCTCAGGCACGGGAGTTAAATACAGAACTTTTTTCTTCCTAAAAATCAAAGTATGGCTGCTCCAAAGTAGGTGCAGTTGTACTGAAGCAACAAATGTGAAATTCCTGGGGATGATGTTTGGTGCTGGGAGACTGGCATTGCCACCAGGACCTTTTCAAGGGCTCCAGCCTCATTAGAGCCTTTCTATTCCTCTTTTTCTCCCCAGTCCCTCATTTCCTTGAACACTGGAGACTGCTGGATCACCATGGCTGGTAGCACTCCTTATATGCCTTTTTTTTTTGCTTTCTAATGGAGATGTTGTAAGCTTGTGTAATCTTTGTGCCCCGGGCAGGTTGACATAGTTGTGGTTTGCAAATGAAAGAAGGCTAGAAACTTTCATTCTTTGCTGTTGTTAGTCACAAGGCTATGGCAGAGTCACCCTGTTTAGATTGTGCCCTATGAAGTTTGGCAGGGGTGCTCAGAGGGTGATTTCTGGTTTACTGCAGAATATACTGAAGTCCCATTTTATTTTCCTCTTATCTTTTATGCAGGTTCCCAGTTTCGTCTTTCCACAGAAACCACAGCTACCATTATTCTTTGCCTAAAAAGAAATCCCTAGCCAGTCATGAAACAGATTGAAATCTGGGAGTGGCCATACATTGGTGTCAGATTCAATGCACATCCTTTTCATTGGCATTAAAGTTGGGATCACATGGAGCTGATCTTCACAGACTGAGGGCAGGGTATGAACATGCATGTGCAATCACAGGACTTATCCTTCAGTCAGTGGGAATACAAAGCCCATCCCCAGGCCATTATTCATTCGAAGTCCTGCCTTTTGATCTGTTAATTAGGACCTACTTTTGGATGACTCCGAGTACATCTAAACTCCGGGTTACTTCAGTGGAAGCTAAGACTAAGGTTTCCAAGCACTGAGCACAAAAGAATAACAAGGAAACCTACCCCTGACCAGGTCTCATTGCTCGGTTGGTTCCCTGCTCAGAAGTAAGATTGTTACCCAGCCTCAGAGTGGGTTGTCTTCTTGTCTTACTTGGTGAGACTGATGCAGAAGAGGGTTTCTGCTGCAGATTCCAGCCTGAGCAGCTCCTTCTTGGAATCGCTCCTGAAAATGAATTTACAGTTTCAAGACTACACCTGCACAGGAGATGCCTGTGGCAGTCAGTAGGGAATGTGGCTAATTAAATAGGAACAGATTTTCAAAGATTACTTCATCCAAGAAGCGAAAGCTAAATAATTATACGGAACAAGATGATTACCTGGAACAAGATGATAAAACTGCTAATGTTCCTGTTTATAATATGACTGTGAAGCTTCTCTGTTAAAGCTGAGATGCAATGTATTATAGTTTATTGTCCAATAATGCAAGAAATAATGCTGCCTGTATTCTGTGAGAATCATGTTTTTCTTCCAAATAAAATTCCACCTGGAACCAACCTATCCAAGTAACTCCCACGATTTTCCCTGGTTTATCCTCACCTGGGAGGAAGGAAGGCTTAAAAAGGGAGAATTATGAGTTTGCCTCATATATTAAATACATCTGGGAATTTTAGTAGATTTTGAAGGATTGGTCCCATCTTTACAGGAAGAAAAAAAAAACCAAACCACATTTCTGCAAGATGGCAAATTGCAGTCAGAGGGTAGATCCCTGACCCTGTGCCTTCTCTTTTGTGTGATGAAAATGTGCTGATGCAATGGCCATAGCTATCCCTCTCTCCTGGATTTTGTTTTAAAAAGGAGAGCTTTGCCACTGTGTGCCTGCAGTCAAAAGCTACCGTAGATCTTTTGTTCACCGTCAGCAGGGGGTGTGATTGCAGGGTGTGCCCAGTCCATGCATTCAGCCACTATACAAGCAAATACAGCAGTTAAAATGTTGATATTCATGCTGATTTAACTCCTCTGACCTCTCCATGGCTGAGTTCCAAGCCCTGTGCAGGCTCCTCTCTGCTATCCACCCAGCCTCTATTAATTTCTATTTACTTTTTTTCTATCTTTCTCTATTTCTTTAGAGAAACCTTACATTCTGGAGAATAAAATACCAGCTCATGAGAGGTGCCAATGTGTCATACCACAAGTATAGCTCAGTACAAGTGCTGTCTAAACTCAACCACAGTACTCTCCATATTTTACTGACAACCCTTTGCAGGACATTAAATTACTGCTCATCTCAAAACCAACCCTTCCTCCTTCTTTACTATCTCTCACATCTTCCCTGAAGCCATTTATAATGACATCTGCAGTGGGCTTCAAAAATTTCAAAGTATCTTGGCATCTGCCAGTCCAAGTGGCCTTGATGCTGTAGCTCCACACTCATGTGAAACCCTCCCTGAAGTGAACCTTGACAACGGGGATCAGCTCCACTGGGGTTTCAAGGCACCACTTATGTCTTTGGAAATTTTTTAATTTCCGTTAGACAGTTCACATCTTGAGAGCTAAGAATGACTTGAAAAGGCTTCTTGGATCAGGACTTAAGGTTTTACCTGGAACAGTATCTCAGGGTTGGGACTTACATTTCCATATGGCCTTTAGTATGCCTGCATAAAATCTCCTACAGACAGGGATCCTGGAGTCTCTATGTTATATGGCTGGGCAGCCTATTTCAAGTTTAAAAAACCAGTTTGGTGAATAATGACTCTGTTTCAGTTGCTGTTTGTTTTTAACCATTTATGCAATACCTCAAGCCAATTGGCAGGATTAATTGGTTAACAATGCTATATTAATTAATACCATAAAATTGGTTTCAAAGAAGGAAGAGCTAATTAACTACAAAGCATTAATACTCCAACTGTGAGAAAACCCAAGGGAAAAAATCTACAGTGTAATTAATAGAGAATACATTTTTCTTCCTGCCCTACAGTCTCCCCATAGTCACAGTCACTAATGACTTTCACTTGGCTTTCTGAAAGGTTTTCTGGTCTCTGTCAACCTATCCCATTCTTAAAAATATCCAGAGGTAATTTGTATTAATTTTTCTTTCTTGACCTTCTATTTCTGGTGATACCCTTGATGCAAGGTATAAACTCCACTCTTCCCATTCCTACTGTGGAATACTTGTGAAGCAGGTTCTCTCTTACATGGAATGGCTGTGGTGGTTAAGATCCAATCTCCAGCCATCAGTAACACAGGCACGGCAGGAGAACAGGGCAAGCCACAGCAACCCTTTCCATTCTATACTTTCCCTTCCTACTGTACATCCCACATTTTTCCTGTGAATATCAGATGACTCACTGATTTGTTACAGCCTTTTTTTTTCAACCTAGCTGGCAGTCAGTCTGCTTCAAACCACAGCGCATTTTATTTGTTTGCCATTCTCTAGTAACAATCCTCAAGAAAAAAGCCAAACAAAATGACAAATTATAGACAATTAAAGGGGAAAAAAATTAACAAATATGTGCTTGTTTCTATACAGTTCCAGCTGCCTTGAGATGGAGTTTGAACTGAAAGCATACTGCCCTGCTTTTTGTGTTTAGACTTCAACAGAAACATTTGTGAAGGTGCCCCCGAGTGAGGAGCTGGGGAAGGGCACACGGACAATTGTCAGAATAAACATCACATATAGTGAAAATAGCTACCTTCTCCCTGTAAAAATATCTCCATGCTAGAGTCTGAGCTGAGCTAACTAATGGCATCCAGGAAACAAATGTTTACAAATGTCTAAACCAGAATTTATAAACACGCAATAGAAGTTTCACTGAACTAGCCATCAAATCCTAAATCCTTTGTCCATATGAAAATGCTTAAACTACTACAGTATAACTGAAAGGGTAGAACAAACAAACTAATAAAAATTAACTGTAATACTGAAGCATTTCTGCAGCATACAGTTTATTTCCTGGTAAGAAACATTTTTATGCATCTGCAGCAGTGATTATGCCTAAGTATTCAGTTTAAGTAAAAAAAAAAAATAGACATTATTACACATCCTCTAGCACTGCTTTCTTAGTGGAAAGCAGTTAGCACAACCCATACACACGAGCCAGGTGGTTCAGGTCTGAGTCCAACATGGAAAATACAGTTGTGTGATATTGCCAGGAGAGTGCTGTGTCATTAAAGAGTCTTGTTCCTTCAAAGGAGAGGTTAAATCAAGCTCCCTAATCTCTGGATGAATAATCTCATTATTTTCCTGAGAAAACATCTCACCAAGCAAATATAGTTGAGTCTTGCCCAGACATGTTTTCTATAGGTGGGAACTGGTAATACGTGGATGAGGGTGTGAAATGGCCCTTCTTGATGAAGTCTCTCCCCATTAATCATTACATGTCTCATACATGACAAAAAGTGTTGATGGAACAGGTTTAGACATTCTTTTGAGTTAAAATAAAACCCATGTCACACTAGTACAACTAACATTGGGTATTGTGCTTGTAGTTGTCTGGTATGATGCAACGGAAAATTGCGAATAAAATCCTGATCAGCTCTCATGAACTTTATCTGCAGGCAAAAGGGTGTCACAGAAACAGAGCAGCTCTCCAGGTCTTACCACAGGACACCTCCCTGGGGAAGGAGGAGGAGAGGAAGACTAAGATTACCATTGTTCTAGGTGATTTTTCTCACAAAACGGAGTTTGATTCTGAGAGCTTTGTGTCTTTATTTTGTTTACCTAGGGTTGAATTTCCTTTAACACCTTCTGTGAGACTGTTTAATCCACATGGGCCAAATTCACCTGCCTGCCACCTGAGCTAGGCAATGCACTGTGATCTCTGTCACTGGGCTAGCATTTCATGCAGGGGAAGGTTCCTGCCACCTCTTTTGAGAAGCTTCAGCACCTTTATTAATTGTTTCATGCTTTGAAATCTGGCAGGAAGAGAGCAATCAGCACAGAAAGTACCTCATTTTTCTTCTGTGAATTTCTCTTTAGGTATTGCCACAATGTAAATGATTGAAAATTTACTGTTTCTTCACTCCTGGAGAAATTGTTGAAAGAAAAAATATTGGCAGCACATCAAAATTGTAGCTGGTCACAAATATTCTTAAGAGACAGATTCATGTACCGCCAATGCAGCTGTGAGAACCAATATGGCACTGACAATGCTTGGAAGTTGCCAGAGCAGATGAAACAGCAGGCCTGGGAAGGAAGAGCGAGCACAAAGTTCTCCAGCCATCATCTGGTGGTGTTCCTTGCCTGAAAGACACACGGGATCCTCTAAACTATTTCGTCCCCCACACTCTCCTCACATTATTCCTTACCACATCCCATGGGTAAGAGTCTACCACAGACTCTCCTGCCTGATACTATGTCCTTATCCATTTTCAGAGAATCTAGACCATTCTGTGGGTCAAAAAACCCCCAAACCACCTCCAGATCAGCCCGAAGCTCCTCACCCGTTTCACTCTGGGTTGACTGGTTGTTGCCTGAGGGAAGAGCATTGCAATCTGGCACTTACTACTTATCCTGGCTGTCAGCCCAGCTGGCAGGTCATCCATAGCAGCCTCGGGAAAGAGCTAGAATAGGCTTGGGACTGGTGCCAGCTTTCCCCAGTAGGATCAGGGAGGTGGACATAGCCATGTTTTTGAAGTAACTGAAGGTGGAGCTGAGGGTCCCCTCCACTGGGCTGAACAACTGTCTGTGCAAGATAAGGAGTATCCAGGCTCACTACATCTCCCATCTCGAGCTGCCTTGTCACACAGCTCACAAGGTACTGCTCTGCTCTCTGACAGGAGGAAGGCAGCTCTTGGAAATACCTTTGCCACGTAAAACCTCAGGGTGGCAGGTTCAAAAACCAAAACTTTGACAAATCTTTCTGTGATATTTCCTTACAATGCTGTTGTTGCCACATACCATCACCAGTAAATTTATTTACTGGAATTCTTACAAAGTAGAAGTAGAAAAATGGGTATAAACACATCCAAAGCAAAGCAAGCCAGTGGGATAACAGAGTTCATCTGGATCTTTGGTGGTGGAAATGAAGGACAGCCCAGATACAGCCACAAGTAGTACAAAAGCCATTACTCACTTTTTCTTCGCAACTCACCTCCTGGGCTTCTCCAGCTTGTCAAGTTTAGTGCAAGTGCATACATAACAGCTATGCCTGGAGAACATTCAGTTAAACATTCAAATTGGGACATATTTATGCAAAAACTTCTTGCAATATTCACCCAATTTTAAGGCTGTTTTTCTATATTTATTATAAGGGGGGGGGAAAACAGATAGAAAAACCTATGTTGTGTGCAATGTTCAGCATAGTTTTTAAAATGTGGGATTTGAGCCTAAGGAAGCAAGTGACATCTTTTGCTTCTCTTACATTTTTGTAGGATCTGCATGATTCAAGTTTGAATGCATGGCCAAAAAATAATGCAGACTGATGAGCCATAGGTAATATCCCTGACTTACTGGCATAAAGCACATTTTCCCTGCAGATACTCTACATTGTTTCATCATTTGGCTCTTTATTTTTAGCAGTTTCCAAAACTGATAAAATGTATATTGCTACAAACATTTTGGATGTACATTTTCAAGGCCTTATGACCATGAAGTCATGCTTGTGTGTGTCATTCTTTCCATTAGTGATGAGACCAACATGTTGAGTTTATTTCTGAATCCAGATGGGCATTTGGAGCCTGTTTTTTTTGTCTAGATACATGATCAGATACATTTCCTGGCTAAACACATTTCTGTATCTCTATTTTTTGAGTATTTGGAGAAAAATATTGTCAGCTTTGTGTTACTAATGAATGTGACAATCAGTATTTCTTCTCACTCTGAGGATAAAATAAAGTGCAACTGTAGTAAGTGAATTATAAGTGAAATCCCTATAATCTTCTGAAAATTTTAGTGGGCTATATATCTTTCTGGTTTCAGCATCTTTTTGCAGTTCCTTATTTTTTAGGTTGAGAAAGAAAGAGAAAGTGTTGTCTAGACAATCCTTATAGATGATTAATTGTTCAGGAAGAAATACACGGCAGGCACAGATACAAAGATTCAGATGGGAACATTGGTACATATTTGTACACTGTGTCCTGCTGGATAATTCTACCCTTTTGGGATGTGTGTAGTACAGACTGCTATATTGTGCTACAAAGTCACACTGAAGATGATATTTAGGAGTGTTGAGACTACACAGGCCCTGCCACAAGAGCCCAGGCAGTCTCTTCGTGCTTGTCCTTGAATCAAAAGTTGCAGTTCCTGAAGGCAAGAAAATGAATGCATGTGGTATTTTCTCTGTATGTTGTATACATGCCAGCTAAGCTCCCTTTGCCCTCAGCTTCAAGATTTATTACTTGTGCAGAGTACTAGTTTCAGCTGCTGTGAAGATCAATGTTCTTGGTGAAGGGCTAACCGAATGGGTACAGGGGGTTTTGTGTGCACCACTGGCATCCAGCACACCAGCCTTCCAGGGATCATGGCAACATGAATCTGTAAAATGGGCATAATAATCCTAATGTGTCTCCAGTGTGGGAAGCTTAATTAGCAATTTTAAATGATCTTGAGATCCTCAGAGGGATGATGTATATGCTAACAGAGGGTGTAATTTGGCACAAATGTATTATCACACCTACAACTCTATTACCATGTAGATATGCCAGGGCAAATAGAACAGCAAATGTCCCAAATGCTGTGGAGACAAATAACTCTGGAATTGTCCAAAGACCTCTAGCAGAAGAGAGGGATACACCTACTGCACACAGGCTTTATTATAGCACATACTGATATATCAGCAATCCACAACTTTTCATCCCTGTAGACACAATCACATTCTTTCTGGCAGCACAGAGATACACCTACAATTCAAAATCTTTTGGGAACCCTTGGGGATATAGTCACAGCCACAACTTACTGGCAATGCACAAAAGATGTAACTCTACTGTGCAGACTTTCTGGCAACACAGCTGCATCCCCAGAGCCTGGCTTTCTACAAGCAGTGATACACCAATCATACCACATCCCTTAAGGCAAAGAGATGATACAAACACCCCACATTGCAAAGGGAGATGCTTTTGAAAAACACCTAAAAAAAAATAGACTAGATAACAGGGGCTTTAATTGTTGCTTAAGTGCCAACAATGTCAGAGCTATCTGTGCGTGAAGTGAATGCTCAATGTTAATAAAATACATTCCAACTGAGCAGTCTGTATGTTCTGCTGAGCTGTACAAACCATGAGAGCTCTCTGCTCTTGTGGTTTGTGTTTCTACCATGAACCCGTAATAATGAAAGTACTGACCCAGCAATCAGCGTTTTGAGTGCAGGCCCCGAGATTGCTCAGTTGGGTACAGTTTCCCTCTCTAGAAGAGGGCATGTAATGCAATTAATCCAGCTAGTGGCACACAGGGTGTTAGGGGACGGCCGCTCCTCCCTATGAAAAAAACAGCTGGCGTTCGAGTATTTCCTTATTTCTGAGCTCTTGACTGTCACAGCTTATGATGTTCTTTGACACAGGGAAGACAAAAAGTAAGGGGAGAGTTATTTAATATTATACAGCAGATCCAGATTTGTTGTTATTTAGGATTATAGCTAGAATGAAATACGCTGGGATTTACTTTAATCTCCACAAGGGGCTAGGTCTGTTTGGAAACGTCAGTGTGTATGTTATAGTTGATCTACTGGGGATCACTTAGACCTAGGGCTTTTCTTATGGTTATTGTGCTGATGTTACACTAAAGAACTATTCAAAATGGGGTCCTGATTTCCAGGTGTTTTGCTGGCTGCAGCTGAGTTAGGTGGTGGGAATGTAAAGAAGTTTTTGTTTACCTCGTGGCTGCTACTTTCAGGTGGAAGAGCATCCAGGAGTGCTGGTGGCAAGTGGCTGCCAGACTGCTGTTTTTAATCTTGCTGAGTCCAGAGCAGCCATGTCACTCCCCCAGAACTATGTCCTTCAAGTATTCCAGGAACGAACAGAATACAACATCTCTGCCACTTTCACACTACTAAAGGAGGAGGAGAGTGGAGCCGGTACTGTCTATGCAAAGGAGAAAATTATCAGAAGTCATTATTAATGGCTTGACAAGTAGTAAATAATGTCACTTAAATTTTGTCTGTCATATGGCAATAAAAGGTGCCTATTGCCCTGTAGGATGTCACTACACGTGGGTCCTGAGGAAATCCAGGTAAGGATTTGGGGTTGCTTGCTCAGGCTTGTCTCCAGGAGACATAGCTCACCCAGACTGACTCTGCCTTTGCTCTAGCTCATTGCTATAGCCCAGTGGTCGAGAGGTTGCACTGCACATGCTGGTGAGAATCACTTCGACTGGAGTGTGCCTTCAGGTGTAAGACTCTGGGTACAGGTGGTATGCATTTGTAATAGATGCTCATTCAACCTTCCTCTGTGGAATGGAAGGCAGGAAAAAGGCCCCATCCATAGGCATTGGATCCATCCATAGTGGCAGAAGAATTGTCCCATGGAGCCTCCAGCATTGGAGATTGAGAATTATGGAGATCTCTGTGGATAGGAGTCAAAGCTGTTGCTTTCCTCAAGAGCCTGCATAGACATATAGGGCTGAAACCATGAGATAAGCCCCTTCTAAGCATATTTGACAGGTTTGGAAAATGGGACTTGGCACAGCTGCTTCCAGCACTGTAGCTTGTATGAGAGGTGCTATATGAAGATGAAAATAAAGATGGATAAGAGAAGACGAGTGTGCAAACGCACTTACACCTTATCTTGGGCATTTACTCAGTGGTTTGCTGCAGTGTGGTTTGGTGGGGGGACTGACAGCGTTTGTTGTGTGCTAGTGGTGCTGGTAAACTGCACTGTTCTGCTGTATGATAAGACACTATGGACAGTGTTTACAAAAAGAAAATATAGTTCATATCTTTATGGAAAGCCTGTAAAAGAAGTTGCCAACACAGCTTGTACTTAATGGCAGAGAGAACCAAAATGGACAATAAAAATAATAATAAAAAAATAAGTCTTAAGGCTGGTACTGGACAGGAAATTGAAAATGAAATATTTCCAGTTTGTTGGGTTATGCCTAAGTACAGTACATCTCGCTAGGCTACATCAGGCTCCATTCCTACTTCAAAGTTTACTTTGATCTTCCTTTATTTACATTAGCCTTTGCCACAGTATTCACAGAGAGTTTTCAATGACTGCTCCAACTCATATATTACACTCTGCTAAGCCAACTTTTAAGTCAGTATTGTGATGGTGAACATTATCTGGAATAGCAATATAATACCCCCAGCGGTATAAAGTATTACTTATTCCTTTAGCACACATACACATCAGAATTTATACAACCTCAATTGTGGTTCCACATAATTAGGAACAGTTTCTGACAAAACGTCCCCAAAGTTCTGTGAATGTTCCCTTACAGACTCGAGCCTTGTTCTCAGTGTGCTTTTTCACAGGGTGTGCTCCCTCAGAATGGTACATTGTGGTGCATAGTGGTACACAAGCAAACGCACAGAGAGAGGAACACAAACAATTGCACTAGGACAACCAGCCAAGTAAGGATCAAGCAAGAGGAACAAGTACGGTGATACAAAGTGACTCTACAGCCCACCTATATGTACAGGGTTTTTACCTTTTTCGTTTAAGTATAAGCAATTTACGTGTTTGAGTACAACAGAAAATCGAGCCCCAAACATGGAGTCTCTTTTCCATCTCTTGGCTCTCCCTTGCCTGATGCCGCACGCCTGGACAGGCAGGATAATGGCTGGCTTGGTTGTTCCCATGGAAATCACAAGACAATGTGGCTTCTCCATATTTCTAAACATCCCAAGGATGAGGCAGGAAGTGTCAAAGCGTTAGTTCTTCGTTATTTCATTACATGTAGTCAGGTGTATTTAGGAAGTGTCATAACAATAACATTGTAACAGGTGTAATGATAAATTCAGTAGCATGCAAAATCCTAGATTTTCCCCCTCCTCTTGACTCTTGGCTGGGTAATTGCAAGGGTGATGCAGTGGACAGACTAGTGAGACGATCAAAGCATTAGGCTAAGAGTTTAGTTTTCATTAAGGCCACCTTAGACTCCTGTAGAGCCGAGGAATCCTAAACCAGGCAGGTATTCCAGCACTGACAGACAGTGTGAGAGCTCTATGAATTACTTTGAATGCAGATTTTGTTCTGTAATTTACACTAGTCAGAAGGCTACAATAACTATATCATTCACATAGGGTGTGGAGTATGAATATTCCACCACATTTTCCAGAAGCCAGACAGTTGGTACAGAAGACATTATGCAAACACAAAGCTTCTTGCTCCCATTAGGAGTCTGTTGCAATCCATGTAGTGTTCCAAACTAGAATGTGCTTAGGAAAACACATAATTCCTAAGATCAAAAAATTAATTTTTCCTATGTGTCAATCTACCATGTTTCCATCGTCATTTAGAATAACAATAGGAAACCAAATAACTCTGCCAGCCACACTGAAGAATTAAGGGAGGAAAACCAATGTCACACCCTGTAACACACTCACAGCAGAATTCTCAGGAAAAGCTACCCTTTACCATAATGCCATTTTAAGAACAATTGTACTCTTACCAGTATCTGTTGTTGCAATAAGTCTGATACTGCAAAACAAAAATGGCACATTAATTACTGAAAAAGTACCAAGAAGTAATAAATCAGTAATAAGAAGTTATGGCAAAATATTTAGATGGTTGAATTTAAAAATGGATCTGGAATTAGTAGTTTGTGATCTGCTGATTTTTCACTTGATGGCGTCATTTAAAATGGAATGTTAAACACTAAGTAATTCTCATTTGATAATATGCAGTGTGTGCAAAGTGTTAAAGGAATGGATAGAAAATTAGAAATCCAGGAATTTAGATGTGACGTTGGACCCAGTTCATCTTTCTGTAATTCTCTTGAATCTTCTGTGTCCTAATTTCTCTGTCTTTCAGTCTGAGAAAATACTGCATTCTTATCCTAATAAAACATTTCGAGATCACCATATACAATTTTATTCATAAATACAAACCATTCCCATTTTACATATAGAAAATGTAAACATTGACAACAATCAATATTTTCAGTGAATACTGAAGAGTAGATTTTAACTTTTTGTCTTAACTTTTTGTCTCTAACAACATTGCTAGCACTGGCCTTGGAGCAATGATGATTATAAACAAAAGTTACACCCTTCCTGCTTTCCTCATCTACCTTAGTGGATGGCATGGAGTTGGGAAAAAGGCCCTATTACAGAGAAGAGGTGTAAAACTGAAGTAGGACAAAAGATGACTACCATATTCCAAACTGGAGGCAAAAGGGCAGCTGGACACCTTACTCTTTTTGCCACTGAAACCACTGATCTCCACCAATAAGGAAAATAAACAAGTAGAGAGATGCAGCTGATGTTGGATATTAAAAGTCTGTGTCTGCTGTGTTGTCCTCGGTTGACTGGTTATAAAATCAGCAGAGCAGCTAGAAGAAGAGACTGTAGGAGATATTGTCTGTGGGAAAGGAGACCACAAATCTGGTGGAGCACAGAGGCCCCACAAATTAAAGGTAGGATGTGCTCCTCAAGCTCAGATAGGAACATAAACACTGTGCACTTCAGGGTTCCATATGCTTCCACTTATAAAATACATGGTGTTTTTTTCAGAACCCAAATCCAAACTCCATCAAGTTCATAAGAGTCTGAATGAAATGTTTTTTATACTTCAAGGCATAATCTGCAGTGGTATTAAATTTTTGTAGGTCCATTCATCTCACTGAGAATCTGATCTAAAAGTTTTAACGTTCTCTCTATTTTTTTCCCAAACATTTGTTTAGGGAACGTCAACAGCATTATCAGTCAAGGACTGGAAATGTCAGAAGGGGTCCATTAAACCTCACAATGCCAAAAATTTCATTTTACAAATACATTAGTGGAAAAAAAATAATGACCATATCATTCTCTTCAGGAGTGCATTATCAACCATAATAGGCAGGTAATATCTTTTCCAAGATGTCTTTTTTCTAGAGTTTTTATTGAATTGAATGAAATTATATAGGTCCTGCTTGTATGATTTTTTTTCTCTTTCAAAACAAAAAAGCATTATATTGGCCATGAAAATCACATTGCTCTGTCAGGTCACCATCCTGGGTTGCTGTGGCCAACAGGGAGTCTTGGAAAACACTATTAATCTGGAGGGCTTTTCCATAGTAAGGTCAAAGCTTTGCTGACCTGCCATGAAAGTGTCTTGGGGTGCACAACTGCAGAGATGTTTTAAGAAAAGTATAAAGCATAAACCCTGTTATCCAGCCTGGGTGAAATGCCAGCCTGTTTGGATATCCCCATGCTGTCAGTCCGTCAGGGCATTTTCAGAGTAAACTTCAACTGGGGAAAGGTTTAGTCAGGGAAAATAGAAAGCCAACAATGCTTAAACAAAAAATTAAGTTTCAAGGATCTTTATCAGTGAAATGTCCAGCACCATCTTGTGGCATTATCATTAATTCAACCAATTGGTCTTTCTACTGTGATAACTACTTAACTCTCGTTTTTTCTCCCCTGAAGAATGCTGATCATTATAAAGCAAGAGTACAGCTACAAATCTGCTGACAAAAAGAAAGAGTCTAGGATATGGACCTGTTGAAGTGGGTCCAGAGGAAGGCCACAAAGAAGCACAGAGGACTGGAGCATGTCTCCTATGAAGACAGGCCAAGTGAGTTGGGATTGTTCAGCTTGGAGAAGAGAAAGCTCCAGGAAGACCCTAGAGCATATTCCAGTACCTACAGGGGGCCTACAAGAAGGATGGGGACAAATTTTTTAGCAGGCCCTGTTGTGATAGAACAAGGGGTAATGGTTTTAAATTGAAGGAGGGTTGATTTAGATTAGCTATAAGAAAGAATTTTTTTAATCATGAGAGTGCTAATACAGGTTGCACAGAGAGGTGGTAGATACCCTGTCCCTGGACACACTTGAGGCCAGATTGGAGAGGGCTCAGAGCAACCTGATCTAGTTGAACATGTCCCTGTTCATGGCAGGATGACTTTTAAAGTCCCTCCCAACCTAAACTATTCTGTGAATCTATGACTAGCAGTACTGCTAAAGACATGAGCTTCTCAAGTTCAGATGGGAACATAAACCTTTCAACTCTTGTCACTATTGCTTGAGAAGTGCTTAAAAGCTAAAATTAAGGGGTGTTTATAAAATGTCATTAGTCAGGCATGAGACGAGGTGACATCGCATACACCTAAAGCACGATGGGACAAAAGGTGGGGGTGCCCACACCCAGTGTGAAATTTTGCAGCACCTGCATTGTAGGCTTCCTGATCCAGGTCCTGCTTTCCCTTGTGCTACCAGCATCCAGAGGGGACTGGGAATCCAGCATTCCTTTAGAAATAGCCTGGGGAATAATACTCCTTCTGATGGCCTGGCCAACATTTCTTTTTCCGTAAGATGGGATTGACTTCGTGCCTGCTGTTACTGAAATAGAGCTGCTGGCACGTTTGCTTACATAGCTAATGCATGACCAGTATATAAGTCATTGTTTGTAGAGTGCTATGCAAGATGTTCTGTATAAATGTGTATATAGAATCACATCATGCTCTCAGATAAGTTTATAAAATGCTCCCATACAGTTTCACAGCTTCAGCTCAGAGTTAAATTGGGTCAAAGAATGGAAAGATTAATTTCCAGGAAGTTTTCAATTTTCTGGACTAATGCTTCTTTGTCTTACTTTGCTCAAACAACAAAACCACCCAGCTGAACTGCCTTGTTTTCTCCACATCTGTGTGTGAATTAAAATCCACTGTGAGGTGCTTGGTTCACAGTTGGGAGGATTTTATCCAATTGAGAGGAAATTGTGGAAGCTCATTGTTTCTTGGAAGCTGAAGTTTCTCTGTCTCTTCTGTCCTACTGCTTCTTAGCCTGGAATTTACAAGCTTGCATCTAGGAAAAATGTTTTATTTCACCCAGTCTTTGACCTCTGCTGAGATTGATGAAACATTCCAACATTAAACAGCTCCTTTTGAATATGGTTGAATTATCATCACCAGATTCACTTCAGAGGTCGCTCGATTCTTTGGTCTCCACCCAAAAGTAATGTGCACTGGTGCAGCTCAGACATAATATCTGTTGAGGATCTGGCTAGAATTTTTATTAGTGGTCAAAATATACACAAAGATTGCTAATGCATAATGAACTTGTTTATAAGTATCCATGTGCTTTTTAAAGCTTTTGCTTTAAATTTTGAAGCTCATCCAAATCACTTTTATGAAACAGTAAGTGGCAACCTCCCCAAAACAAACAAACAACAAAAAAAACCCAAACTAACAAAACCAAACCAAAAAAGCCTCACAAAAATAAGTTAAACAGAAAGTCATGATCATGCCTTGAATTAAAATGGTGGCAATCAAGTCCTTCTTATAACAACCACCTGCTCACATTAACCCCCGACTGCAGGGACTGTCCTTGCAGCTGGATGTAGCCCTGCAACCAGTTGTTGCACTTCTTGGTGTGCCTTTCCTCAAAAATCAAGAGTGCAATTTCAAAGGGAATTAAAACAGGGACTTACAGTCAGTTACTTCTGATAGTATCCTTCTCCCCTCTGAGACTGCATTCAGAGCCACGGAGGATGCTGTCCCAGAGCCTGGGGACACAGAGTTCAGGGAATCTCTTAGGAACTGTTTGTGACATGCTCCTGTCACAAATGATCCAGCCACTGGATCATTTATCCAGATACTGGATAAATGCCTAAAAAGCCCCCGAAGGGTTGATAATTTAGATCTAGAGTAATATTTTATTGTAACAGCCCTTTCAAGCAGGGAGCGAACACAGGTTCTCGAGGTTCATCTCAGCAGTGCTGGCACTTGTGGTCTGCTGCAGCTACTTCTTTTAAAAAGAATGAAAATAAAAATTGGGATAAACCCAGTTGTTGACCAAAGGTAAATGTACACCTACTTTTTTTCTTTTTTTCTGGACAAAACAAAGTTAATAGGTATTGAATCTCAGATGTACTTGATATTTAGTTTAGCTTTCAGTTTACTTGCTATTGAAGTGAGACTAAGGCTGCACTTTATTGTGAAACTTCAAATCCATGGCTAAGGTAACTCCTTCTTTGCATTTCACAATAAATCAGACAAAGTACAGCTCTGAAATAAGGCGCGTGACACATGATTTGTAGTCAGTGGCCACTGCAAGATATTTTAAGTCACAAAGCAAGTGGATAAATTACCAGAAAAATGGAAATTTAGTTGTGAATATATATTAACCAGATGGGTGCTAGGAAGACTTCCCCATGCTTCTATAAAAAATTGTTTCACAGATGTTTGATCTCTAGCTGGAGAGATTACAGAATAAATAGCAGATTTTTTTCTTCTAACTGCAGCTTAGTGAATCATCGATAATATGTCAAAGTTGATGCACATCAACAAATTAACTTAATGTGTAAGTTGATGGGTAGGTTGTTTAGTTTTGGTATTTGCCAAATGGAATTCTAACCTGTCAGGAATAAAATACCATGAACTACAGTAATGGAATACATTGATGTGCATGAAAAAATATGGAAGAATTATCAAAATTCATAATGGAAAATATTTTTCTGATTTAGGCTAAAAGACCAGACTGTGGCTTTATTAACTTATGCAGGATAACTAAATGAATTCATACTCAGAAAATAATGCTAAAGCTATAAATTAATATACAATAGTGATAGAAAACCTAAATTAAAAAAAAGGTAATTGTTTTATTTGCAAAAATGTTAGAAAAAGGTGAAATATTCAGTAGTCAGTCATTGAAAGAAATGCCTCTGAATGTTTTGGATATGTTTTTAAACCGACACACTCTCTCACCGTTGCCTAACTGAAAATTTGACAAATGAAGACATGCGTTTTTAATGCAGGATTACTGAAAACTATTTTTTCGTACGGTGTTATTCAGCAGCTACATTTACCTTTTAAAATTAAAATAAAGTCATGGAATTGTCTTTGACAACAAATTTCTGTAATACTGCTTCATATCCACTATCTGCCCAAACCCACAATTGTGCGCTAAGGGAATGGGATGTTTTCTTTGAGAATAGAAATACACCATTGCTGTTTGGCAGCGATGTCTCTCAGCTCTTCCTTGGATCAATACTTGTCCCAGGATACTTTAGAAAGAGGGAATTATGTTTAATTTGACAAAGAGTAGGCCCACATGACCTTACAAGCAACCTTAATAGAAAATTGATATGTTTTCTTCCTGTGACATTGAAAGGATTAAGAGCTGAGATTGAATTCAGCCCCCTCCCATTAATCCACTGGGAGAGCATAAGATCAGTATGAGCACTGGCAGCTCGCTTGAGAAATTATTGTCTCATTGCCCTCTGTGCCTTAAATAATTTTCAACATCAGCAGCCACGGTGTGTGGCACGCCCACACTTCTGCAGGACGTCCTGCTGGGGGATGAGGTAGGTCCTGCCTTCACAGGGTGCAGCATCTGTGCGGCTGAGAGGGCTGGCCATGGTACCCTGCTGCCAGTTTCATCTTAGCCTGGGAAAAAAAATAAATCTGTTTTAAAATGTTTTTCTTTTGATTTCCACATCCCTGATTTACCAGGTGGCTGCTTGAGGTGATGTAATGAAGGCGAGAATTCCTTTCTCCTCACCAGTGAGGGGACTCGAGCCCTCTGTACCCTCTGTCCCCTGGCAGCAGGAGGGGACCCCGCGCCCCTCTTGGCAGTCTGAGCAGTGTGGCAGCCTTGTACTTGGGGTGCTACACAGCGGCATCCTGACAACCCTCAAAGCCCTTTGGCTCATTAAGTGTTCCAAACCTCCATGCATCCCAGGTACGTGGTCCCCTTGTGCTTGCTGGTGATCCAGGTGGCCACGTGGGCTTGGCAGGTCTTTGTCTGCACTAGCGGATCCCCTCTGGCTCCTGAGGGAGGGCTCAGACTGACAGCCAGGCAAGGGTGACAGCCCTGCAGTCAGGGTGCACGTCACTGGCACTCTGCAGCCCTCTGTCCCCACAAGCTTGGTGCCCCCCATTCAGCCAGGCATGACCCCTCCAGGCCTGTGCCAAGGAGCAGCCCAGTGCTTCCCAGTATGACCCACCTCCTCACCACTGGTGCAAGGTGTGTCCTAATTTCTTGATAATATCTCATGGAAATCTTAATGCTAACATAGATGTTCTCATGTAGGACCTTGCTGACGGTGGAGTATTCTTGTGGGAATTTTCAAGTGGGAATTTGTTGATGGGGTAATGCTGTTGTGGCATTTTTCTTGTAGGAGTCTGTTGATGGTGGAGTGCTTCTGTGGGAGTTTTCATGCAGGAATTTGTTGATGGTGGAGCATTACTCTAGAAGGGCTTCTGGATTTATTTTGAGGTGCAGTGTTGGAGAGGACAACAGTGGTTTGGTGTGAGTTTGTGGAAACAAGATTCTTGTGAGGGACTAGTAGGTGCAGCGCAGAGGGCAGACCTGAAGTTGCCTGTGCAGCACAACGGAACTGGGAGTGGAAAGCTAATGCAGGTGCTTTTCCAAAAATGAAAGAATTGATACATAGCTGCCTGCTTCAGCCCCTTCCACTGGGGCTCAGGAAGGTCAGGTGGAGCTGAAGCGTTTCCCCAGCAACTTGACTGCACCGTTCTCTGTAAATTTAAAGTTCCAGAAACCTGAGAGAAAACATAAGATTTACAGAAAAATCTGTTTCTAAGGCATAACATCTATTAAACAGGCAATGAATTTTCCTCTGCATGGAGTGGATTTGGATAGAAGTGACACAGTTTAACTTTATTTCAAGAGAGGATTGCAAAAGATATTGAAGTTCATTTAAATAGAGGCCAGTATAAATTATCAAATAAGATCACTGCTTATAGTGCTATTATAAAATAATTAAATAAAGTTCAGAAAGACTCTGGACTTAATTAAAAAAGAGAAAAGGCAACACAATTGTCAGCTTTGCAGTGAAAATGAAATAAAACCTGTTTTTCATGATGTAGGAGGGTTTTTTATTGTAATGTCTTGCCTACTAATTTACTGCGTATAATAGAGACTTAAAGTTCAAAGAAAATGTCACCTAAACCCAAAAGAAATCAAATAAAGCTGGTGTTAAACCTAAATTACACCCACCTGAGAGAAAGGTGGGGGCTCAATACTGGAGTGGAGAAGGTTACAGTCCAGAAGGGAGTTTTCTTTTGAAGAGGTGGGCTGTGATGGGGGTGCGGTTTGGGTAATAAAAGAGCAACACCCAAGGCTTGCCTTCTATTTAGGAGCAGAGGGCAATGCAGAGGTAGAGGTAGTAAGAAGGATAAGGGTTATATTCTCTTCAGGAGAGGTGGGATTTGTGGTTCAGAACAACTGCAGGTAGACTGAAGCTTGATGTTTAGAATAGAGATATGTTTCTCAGTCCAGGGCCTGCTAAGTCAGCTGCCCAGGCTCCCTTTGCATTGTGACCTGATCTGGAACCAGGACAGTATGAAAGAGTAAAACTGTGCTGAGGAGTTTGCCTTATGATGAGAAATTTATACACAGGATAGTAAAGTTAAAAAAAAAAAAAAAGTCTTACAAATGCATTTAGGAGATGTTTGCGCAGGGATTTTCTTCCATGTGGCAGAAAGAGAAACAGTAAAATAGATCTCCAAAGCTAAGGGGATTGCACAGTTGTATTCCAGGTTCTCTTGCAGCTGGAGTGCTTGTTGGCAACAGGTTAACTGTTAAAAGGCATGGGAGGCACTGGGGGCTTTAGAAAACTCACAGTTTTGCAGTTTTTGCAGGTAGGTGGGACATTGGCTACATGAGCGTGTGGAGAACAAGCAGGATGTTGCCATACAACTTAGACCAGTTAAAAAACCCAAACCATAAGAACATTTTGGTCTGTTCAGAAGACAGATATTCTGGACTCCAAAGGAAGACACTGTACTTGGAGTACTGGTGCAAGTTTACTTCCCTGCTTGGCCAGGATATGTCTGTTTTCCCCAAATTAGTTATTTGCACTGGGTTTCTTTTTCTCTCTTTTTTCAGTCATCAAAAGACACACAGAAAGGAAATCTCTGTATGAGTCGACAGTGGGTGGTGGTAAGGGAGCTCCTGTCTCTGTGGGAAGGGGAATAAGTGCAGCTGTGTGATCTTAGTACACCTGTATTGAATCTTTTAATCTTTCCCTAGTAAAAATAAAAGCTCAGCCTGCCGCCTATAAAGATCATAAGAAAAACTGACCTTGATTTCTGGAGGGATTATAGGGTAATACCTGGAACAGCCCTGTACAGAGGCAAAAGAGCATTGCTGTCTCTGTTCCTTTTCTAACTCCAGACAAAAAGCGTTTTCTAGCCTTTGCTTGCAGAAGTTCAGCCTATATTCCCTGGGCTGAGGGAATGTGCTTCATCTGCTGGTTTACATTTGTGTGCTGTAGGCTTTTATTCTGCTGGTGGTCTGTAAAACTCAGCATCTCTCATTTTAATCTGGTATAATGACTTGACATTTAAGTCACATTCCTCCTGTCTGCAGAAACACAGCCATAGAGTGCTCTTCCTGACAGGCCAGTGTTAGCAACAAAGTGCAAACAAATTCATTCTCTGGCTCTGTGCTGTAGTCAACTAGGACAAAGTAGTTAAAAAATGAAACAGTAAAGTTTTAGAGGTCTCCTATAACTAATTATTTCCAGCTACAGACTGCTCCTAGGGTGACACTGGAGGATGTTAAAGTTAATTAGTGGGTATTTTGGCTGTCTGCTCAAATTATATTTCTACATTCAGCTAGGTCAGAGTATCCAAGCAATAAAAATATCTTCTAAAAGTCATGATGGACTGCTCTTCTCATTTTCACTACAGACATCTTTCAGAAATTACTTGAACAAATTTTGTGGTGAGATGTGTAGGTGGACACCTCAGGAAAGGGCAGCCAGGCCAGAGAGCAACCTCAGGCCAGGACCCACTCCTTTTCCTGAACCAATGTGCTCCCACATAAGCTAAGAGCAGTTGCATGTTCCAGGCTTTCATTCTGTGCTATATCTGATGCATAAACAAGCCTAAAACACCTCACAGAAAGCTTTGCCAAGGGAAGAATCATCTCTGCATCTGCTACAGTCCCCCAAAGCTTGCAGCAGCAGGCATGTGGCAGCTTAGATTGCATGGACAAAGGCTCCTTTGGAGAAAGCTCCTGGATCTGTCACAAGGCAATGGACGTTTCTTCCTTTTTTGTTTATTTAATATTTATTTTTCTTTGTTTAATATTCTTATTTTGCTCCTGTCATTCTGAAAATGAAAAGCCCATGACGTTGTTTTGTATGATATTTCTTCCTTCCATTCTACAAATGCCCGCAGGCACCTGCGCACATATCCAAAGTTTTCTGTTGGGGTGTCTGCTGGCAAAAAGCATTGAAGAATGTTGTTGCTATCTACTCTATTCAGATTTCAGGCTTTACATTGTTTGTGCAGGAGGTAAGTATCATCAGTGAAATTCACATCTGGGTGCAGCTCTATACACCATGAAAATCCAAGGATATTTCTGTCTGGATTGCAGGTTGAAGCTTTGATTTGAGAATGCATCACTGTTAATTCTCCATCTGCAGGCTGATCTCAGTGAACCAGATAGAGAATTTTTCATAGATAGCCTCAGATCCTACAGTGAGAAAATGGTACAAAGAAACCTTTTATTTTCTAGAGCTACTGTATTCTCTCTGTTTAAACAAAACCAAACCAACAAATAAATACAAACAAATTAACACATTGACATTTTCTCTTCTGCTTTCAGATAAATCAATTTACTCCTGCAATTAGTAAAAAACTGTTTCTGCAGTTGTGAACTGATTTCTTTAATAACATTAAACGCATACCAAAAATATAACTCAGTTGTTTCTGTCACTGACCTTGGTGCAATACCTATGCACCAGGAAAAAAAAAGAAGTGGATTAGAAAAGGACTTGAAGAATAAGAGATTGGGAAAAAGGAATGAGTTCTTAAATTACCAGGTCAGGCAGAAATGCTTAAGAGAAAAGGAAGGTATTCAATGAAGTAATAAATTATTCCTTTAATTGGTTAGAATAAAACTGGTACAGGAGCCTGGTTGTTCTGGATGTTGGCATATTTAACCATGTAATATTCTGTCTAAATAGGCTGTTCTTATAGTCCATCTGCAGAAATATCAGAAAGGGAAGGAGGACAACATTAGATTAAGTTTTGTGGAGCCTGAGCATTATCTTCATTCAACAGGAGAGCAGACAACTTTCACTGCCCTGGCTGATGTCCCCCCCACCCCGTATTATCTTTCCCACTAGAAAAACTTCTCCCAGCCTGTTCTCTTTATATCTCGTGCTTTCCTTTGGCAGCCCCTTTGCAGACCCACTCCAACTGCAGCTCTAGGCTCACACTCAGCCCAAACCTGAAGCCTAACACTAAAAATAACCATAATCTGAGGATTATCCTTCCACACATGGCAATGGTAATAGCAACTAGCCATTACCCAGGAAAAAGGTTTTTACAACCCAGTTGTCTCCACAGCCCACACTTCCCTTTTTGTGCGCCTTTCTAGTCCCACTGCAGCTGCAGCTCTCCGTGCACTCTCTTTCTCTCAACCCTAAACCTAACTTTTATTTAGGTTGAGCCTGTAAAAAAGACTGCCATTTACTGTCCAGATGAAAAATTTCTCATGGCATAGTCCTCTCTGCAGACTACACTTTAGTAACATCCCTTGTGACGGAATTTTATTAAATATTGGAGTTGTGAGTGAACATCACCCATGCAAATCCTTGACTTCCTTAATTTTTTTATTTATGAGGAAATATTTATATTCAGTATGTTTAATCAGGCTGATATGGTTAGGCAGAATTTTCAAGAGAAGTAGTCTGAAAGTAGGCAACTCCTGAAAGTCTCTTTTTTGGGCAGATCACTAATTATTTGTATAGCAGAAACCTTCTTCCAAAGCATGAAATGCAAAATCACAGGAAGAAACAATATCTGTATCCAAAATAGACTCACCAGCAAAGAGGAGGAAGAAGAAACGACTCCTGAACACACATGTTTCTACAGAATACTTAATGATGAAGTTGAACTTCTAGGCAGAATTTGCATCCCAAATTTGCATTACCAAAACATGCAAAAATACCTCCAAAAATCTGGTGAGGTAAGATTCTGAACTTAGAGGGCTAAATGTGGAATAATACACATTTATTACCTTATCTTAGCTCTTTTATACTGGTCTGCTTGCACAGATCAGCAGGAACTCTGTCCCCAATGCCTTTCTGTGAAAGACCCTGAGTAGGAAGAAGTAGTGAGGCACAGCCAGATGGGTTGAGGTGCTGTTACTGGGCCCCCATGGACATGAGTTACGAGTTCCCACAAGAGGTTATCAAACGCTCACTTTGTAATAAAATGGATCCCTCCTTTGCCACACCTAAATATTTTGCTTAGCTGATTCTACTGGGCACAGATTTTCAAAGGAGTTGCATTTGATTTCTCCAAGGTAAAACATGGCCTGCATAAAGCAAAGTTTTCTATCAGTTCACTGCTGAATTTTCTTTCTTCTCAATATAAACAAGGAAAAGTAGTCCAACAGTATTCCTTTTACATAACTTCTTCATCAACAGGATGCCTATATCCCACAAGAGGTACTAATTTATTTATTTATTTAAATAAATCTTGTAATGAGTAATGAAGGTAGGTAAAAGCACTTCCAATGGGCAATGTTCTCCTTTAGCTGAAACTGGACCTTCTGAGGAAACTACATTGAAGCAAGCAATTTTATTTCAGCAGTCAACTTAATTAGATTTATTTATGCACATACCTTTAGAAATTTTATGAGACATAGACTTATAAATCTCTCCACTGTTGAAAGGGCTTTTATCTTCATTGTCCAGAAGAAAAGCTACATTCATGTGTTAAAATAGCAAATTACAGTTTGACTTTTCTGCTGTTTTATGTTGAGTGTTTACTACCAGGAAGTTATTGTGCAATAACAAATCCCTTGAGTTTTTATTACAACTCAGAGTTACTAAAATTCTAACTGTAAGCTGTGTAGGGGTACTTTCCGGGGACAAAAAGCCAGAGAGGAATAAGACACCTGTGGTTTTATAGGCATGATTTTGGCTATGATATTAATAACACCTTCCATTCTGTGAGGCGTGGGGGAGGTGCTGCTGCCCTTGCCATCCAAGTGCTGCTGTGGCCAGAGGAGAATGCACAGGGATTGTGACTTTCCCCATCAGCTTTGAGAAGCAGCTTTCAAACTGGTCCAGGCACTCCGTTATTTTAGTACAGGCTTGGTCCCATTTCTCTTCAAATCAGTGAGAATTTTTGACATTTATTGAAAAGGAATCAGGACCTTTGAGGTCGTGGGTAAATGTGGGATCAACAAAGTAAAGTGATGTGCTTTTTAAGAGAAGATGTAGCTCAAGCACTTTAAAAGTAAAACACCTGGAGTCAGAAATGCCAGAATTAAGGCTCTGTGCACATCTTCCATTCTCCTTTACATGTGTACATTGCAATCAGACCTATGCAATGATATTCTGCTTTCTCCAGGACAGACTCGTTCTCTCAGATGTACAGGACACATGGAGAATATAGCAGGAATGTGTTTGGGATGAGTTGGTTTCTGTAGAATCTTGCTTACCTCACACATGAAGGTTGTTTGGCAGAGGATGAGCCATGAGTTATGGGGAGAAGTGTGCTTGCAAGTCTTGGCTGTGATCTTAATTGTGGCATTTCCAGGTATCTGGTGTTTGGTTATTTGTGTAGAGCAATAACAAACAAACTCAGCTTGATCTTGATGCTGTTGACTGCATACTTTTTGAAAGAAAACTGAGCTCTCACATATTTAACTCTATGACACTGGTGTGCAATGACAATGGTGACTCCTGGATTCATTTATTAGATTTCTTGGGCTGCTGAGTTCAAGCAGTCAGCAAACGAATAAGCTGCTACATTTTTACTTCATACAACCTTTAGAGGGAGAACTTACCCTTCCCAGAGAGTATATATTTTGAAGACTCATGTTTGAAGTTACTGCTGTTTAAACAAAAAATCCAGAGGAGCCAATTAAATGCCTTTTTTAGAGTGATCTTTATATGGAGTTAAGCATACAGACAATTTCCTTTGGAAATCAGTGCGGTCAAAGGGACAAAAATTAAATTGAAGATATATTTCCTATGCTATGGAACTGAACCTGCAGGAATTAACTGCCACAGGATCCTAGATCAGGATCTGCAGGTTTGCTTAACAATTTAACTAGCTGTTAAATTACCATAATTGAAAGAGTTGAAGTTTAAAAAGCTTCCAGAAACCTCAGCCAGTTTTTTCATTGTTTTCTTGCTTTTCCCCCACTCCCAAGGTGGCAGATGTGTGATAACAGCTGAAGGAGGAGAAGGTCATGGAGATATCCTGATAAAGAGAGTAAAAGCACAATATTGATGAAATAGCTTCTAGCTTAAAAAGTAGATATTCAATAGGTTTAAGTGGTTGTATCAGAATTTAATCATACAATTCAGCTGTGCACAGCAACTGCACAAGGAGCAATGTCCGTAAACTAAAACGCAAGAAGTTCCACCTCAACATGAGGAAGAACTTCTTTACACTGAGGGTGGCAGAGCACTGGAACAGGCTGCCCAGGGAGGTTGTGGAGTCTCCCTCTCTGGAAAAATTCAAAACCCATCTGGACACATTTCTGTCTCACCTGCTCCAGGTGACCCTTCCTTAGCAGGGGGGTTGGACTAAATGATCTCCAGAGGTCCTTTCCAACCCTAACTGTCCTGTGATTCTGTGAATTCAGTATGCTTCTAAAACTTAAAAAATATCTATAGTCCAGCATTCAAATTTTCTGAAAATCTCACTGAATGTTAGAAACATTAAGTGATTTAAAAAGATGCTTGGCAGGAATATTGTTGGCATTAGCAGAATGATAGATTTTAGATTAATTGCCATCCCAAAGATAGTTGTAAAACCATTCAAATTCTCCCAAAAACCTGAGCCAAGAAAGGCTGAGCATGGACAATATTAATCTGAAAAATGAAAACTTGGAAAATTCCTAGCTGACTAGACCCAGAGGTTGAAATTAGTGCTGGGCAACATCTCTGGGCCAGTGCAGATGCCACAAAACCCTGGCAGAACTAGGTCATGGTGTCCGGAGACCTTATTTAGGATATCTGCTGCCCTCTAACAGTAGTATATAGGAATCACATATTGTTTTTTACTAGTAAATGGGAAAACACAGGATCAGATTCTGCTCTGAGCTGCCGACCCTCCTGTCTCCTGTAACTGCAGAAGCGTGCACTGCTTCTTTTTCTCTGTAGCCTTATCAGACAACCTGTGTGCAGCTTTTGCCTATCAGACATCACTCCTTTGATTTTAATCAGCCATCAGAAACATGAAAGGACTATCAGTAGAAGCACAGCTTGGAGTCTTCTCCCCAACAGCATCACATTTTAAAACCAAACCAAAACCAACCCTTCTAGGGAACAAAGGGTCTTTTGGGTTGATTATTTTGTATTCCCTTCCTCAGTAGCTCTGCCTCCTGTACACAAAGTCTGATTGCTACTGAGTGAAATGCAGTTTTATTTATTAAAAAAAAATAATTCCAAACTAAATTTCAGAGGCATGTAATCTTCCTGGACCTATAAAAAAAAATGTAGAGGCTAAGGTATGAATGTCTGTGCTACAGCACTTAGGATATCTTCTCCCTAGAACCACATGGATGATGTACAGAAAGACTTAATGCCATTTTTGAGATGGTATTGTGAAGAGGGGGCTGTATTAGCTACTCAGTTTGCTTCCACTTCATGAATGTAATACTCTGATTGACTCTTGAAAGGGCAACAGCATAAACAGAAACACAGGAAATAAAATTTTCTTCCTGAAACCTATACGAGTACAGTAGCATGAGAAGGGAGTTAGGGTTTTTTTATTATTTGAAATTAGTATAATAGGTATATTCAAACATGATCATCTTGAAACGTTTGTTTAAAATGCCAATTTAGAAAGCCATTTATGTAAGTACTGTAATTGCACTGTTGTTCTGCATGATAAACACACACTGTTCTGTGCAGGAAGTTTGAAAGGGTAAAGAGAAACTCTTTCTCTGCCAACATAATTTCTTTTGAGAATTTATTTTTCATGCTGTGTAGGTCTCCAAATCTGAAGGAGAAGTCTAGCTAAAATAATGAAGCTGAACAACACTGTCATCCAGTATTTCAGTTCCAGTTTTAGAAACTAAGCAGCTAATGCTAATGGGATTAACTGTTAGCCCACTGGCACATTCGGTGCTTGTGGCACTGGCCAATCTAACGAGCCCATGGCACTATGAAGTTAAATAAATTACATAGAGCTTAAAGCTAGCAGCTACTCTGTCTGCCTTCTTTATCTAGAGATTATTTATTCCTCTCAGGAGGCACAAATCATGCAATTTTCATAGTTATAGCTGAGATCTGGACTCCTAACCATTTCATCCAGCTCAGCAATACACATCTGCTTGCTTTGTGCATTCAGCACATCATCTCAGAGGCATTTATGGATGTCCCCTTTCCTTGTGTCTTCTAACAATGAGAGAATTACTTTGGTCTCTCTACTTCTCTGGAGTTACATATAGAAACAACGAAAGTTAGTAGTATCCCACTGAAGTGAACAGATGATGACAGGAGGTAAATTGGTCATATCTTAACAGGCATTAATTCTCTGTGATGATATAAACAGATTGGTTATCCACTGATGCTCCTAACTGAGTATTTAAAAGGCAAATTACTATTTGCTTAGCATTTGAGAAAACATGTCCGCACATCTCTAAGTATACCTTAATAAATGGCACTCTGATTCTGAAGTTATTCACTACCTTGGTTTGCTGGGAAGGTGATAGAGAAGGCACTGCAACAGAAATGTTGTGTCTACAGTCTTAATCCAATTTGCAAATCCAGTCACACTGATCACATCCACAGTATTCACAATAATTGGTGGTGCCAATTGCTTTTCTGCTCTGGCCACAAATAACCACTGCCATGGATTAAAGAGTCAAGAGGACTAGCAAAACATTTTCCTTTCTAAAATATCCATGAGGGTCTCCTCAGAAGCTCACTACAGATTTCTAACTTTCTGTTCATGTGTGGATAAGCCCCTCACTACATGAATAATTCATAGGAATAAAGCTTATTCTGAGTGTGATAAGGGAAATTCAGTTGTTCCTGCTGATGGGGTGTTTCCCCATGAAAAAAGGAAATAATTTAGAGATCAGTGCAGAAACATGAAAGAGAAATTACAGACAATATTGTGTATCTGTGTGCATCTCTAGAATATACTTTCTTTAGTTTAGTTTACTTATGATCTCCTCTCTTACTTTTTCTTCACGGTAATAAGTAATAAAGTCAACGTACTAAAGAAAGAATAGTAGTTTGCAGGCTTCAGTTTGCAGAAACTTTCAGATACTACTACTATCCTCAGCTGGAAAGGGCTACATGGCTTACAAACAACAAATTTTGTAGTTCTCAAAAAATCACTGAAGTGCACTGCTGAGATGCACTGCTGAGCTCTCCTGTTTTGAAGCTGTGGATGAAAACCAGATGTAATGCCTGTACAGCTTACTCTGGCACAGATGAGGTTGAGATTTGTCTCTGTGTATAGGAAAACATGTCTGATGACTGCTGACCAGATATATTTATCTCAGAAAAAAACATAAAAACCCACACTATATAAATGTTTTTGTTTGGGGTCTGCATTTTACTCAGTCCCAGCCTACTTACACCTATGTAGAGTGGATCTGCAATCATACGTACTCTCATTCACTGTACAGTTCATGTAAACATTTAAGTTACTGCAGAAAACAACTTGATTCAGCTCTTCCAGGTCTTTAACTAGAGTCACCATTTAGGCTAACAGTTGATAGGGAATCTTACTTTTATCATGACCATAGAAAACAGTCTCAAGTTTTATAAAAGGGAAGTTAGTTGCATACAGAGACTTAGGATAATTTCTTCTTCCTGATATTGCCCTTCATGATAGATGAAAGCAGATGCAAAGAAATTAAGTGTCTTGCATAAGCTGTGATTAATCAATCAATATTAGAAACAAAACCTGCCATTCACTCAAAAATCTTGTCTGGACACAGATACTAAGAGTAAAGATAACACAAACAGCCTGTGAAATTAGGGACATCAAAAACATGTATAGACAGTACATACGTAGTATTCCAACATCCCTAGGAAATTATATAGGAATGCCTTTCCCTGCCCTAAAGGGTTTCACTAGAGAAACATGTGGCAATAAGCTGAAATACCCAAAGAAGATTAAAAGAATCCACCACTTGAAATAAGAAATTTTCTCTTGCTCCAGGGAATTACGACAGTACCTGGAAACAGTAGGGTGTGGATGAATGTAGCTTGATCTGTTCTGTAACAGCCTCTGCTGACCCACATCAAGCTGACTTGCATACCCCTGTGGTTTGACAGCTCCAGCCCCCTTTCTACTTGCACTCCAGTGACGATTTTCCTACAAGTATTTGTGGGTGGCAATTAGCTCTCTAGCCAGCTGTCATGTTACATGGCATTTGTGCTACATTATTCATAAAATTTTTGCACAAACCCAATATTGTACACACAAAGTTTAGGGAAGCATTTCCCCAGCTTCTTATGAAGGCCTGGATAAAGACTGATGATCCTTTTTTCTTCTGGTGATGACCACAGACGGATGATATGACCTATATGGCCATACGACCTATGATAGCATGATTTCCATTTATTAACTACGCCTTACTATTTAGTATACATTACTTCCTTCTTTAAAGGGAAACCAAGGGAAAACAAAACAACCAAAATTGAACAAAATTCCCATGCCAATTAAGTAACTAGTCACAAATCAGAAACATATTGAAGGGATATTAGAGAACAAGCTCTAGATCAAAAATTATTCATCTAAACACTTCCTCAAGTACTCAGAAATCAGGCAAGGTTTGCAAACAGCTTGCAAACTGAAGAACTCAGTAAAAAGTTTAATGGATAAGATTTTTGCAGAGAATGCTTTGACTACTGGAAGGTATACCATTAGATCCACAACACATTCTAAATTTCTCAGCCCTTCAGCCAGATCTATCAGCCCTAAATCCCCCAGATGGCAGTCTGAACTCATCCTCTGAGGTGGCAGATTTGCTGTGCTGACATTCAGGTTTCGTCTCATTAGGGATCATGAAGATTAGGCATCCTTTCTTCTCTACAGCTCTCCCTGATATTTCTCTCAGATCTATGACATCAAAGTCTCACTGAAATGAATAAAAACACTGAAAAGATGAACTTCAAATACAGAAAATGAGTGGGTTTTTTCTTGACTGATAGCATAGTAGCAAAGCAGGAATGATACAGCATCTATGGGTTTGTCAGCTGCATTCCTAACAACACCAAAACCAAAAGAGAAGTCCCTAACTTTTAAGAACCTCTTTAGAAAGCTCTAGCTTACATGCTGAAATACAAAATATATACAAGTATATAATATTTTACTGAAACAACCAATTATTTTTTTAAAAAGTACTTCAGAGATATGAATTACGTAAGAAATTCATCCAACTGGATTCTGTCACTGAATAAGCCTATGAGATTTAGCTATTTTGTTTTATTTAAAACTCTAGGTAGTATCTGAAAGTTGTCTGAAGATATATATGTGAACTAAGATTTCTAACAATTTATTGCAGACATCTAAAAGCAGGAGATAAATAGAAAAAAATATTTGACTGATACCCACTACGTGCAAAGCTGTGTTGGTGCAAAACAGTCATCTTTACTTATTTCTCTCAGCTTTTGTTTTCAGTGTTCTGAACACCAGGAGAGTGTTGAGTTTGTTCAGATTTATGTGCAAATTAATTGTAACAAAGAGTTATTGGCTTGTAAATTTTCCAGTCTAAATATTCAATACTGAAATTCTCATTGTATGGATTTGTCATAACTAGACCAAAAGTTCAGTGAGGTGCACATATGTTATATGACTGGGGAGGATTTAACCAATAGCATCACAGTATAGTACAGGGGTTTTTTTGACAGTGTTCTTCAATATTTGCTTACTTTTTTCTAAGAATACTTCAGGCTGTGAAATAGTTTGCTGAAATATTCATAAAAAGTGAACATAGATGGGAATAAGTACTATTGCAGTCAATTAAGGACAAAACATTTTAATGCTCAGAAAAATTTGCATAGTTTTTGCTTGGCCTTTGTATGTCTGGAATAATGGTGTAAGATATCAAGCCAAATAGCCAATGCATTTTTTCATGGAATGCTATGATCCAGATTCTGAGGTCTGGGAACTCAGGCAATAAAAAAGAATGAGATTTGGCCACGTTTAGTTAGCACAGAACGTCCTAGTGGAAGAAAAATTATTTATGGGCTGTGCATGAATACTTAGTGACATTGTTAGGGTTACAAAAAACATATGGTGAGTCCCCAGTCACTAGGCAATGACCTGAGGCTGCTGTGAGCTTGATGTCATGCAAGTCAGGGTGGCTCAAGGAGTCAACGGAAGTAACAATTTCCCAGGACAAAAAAACTGAACTACTAAATTCCCACACCTTTCTTTCCATACTCTTTATCTCCTAGTGTATCTCCTATGGCTGTGAGGTTGTGTTTAAATCAGGACCAATGAAAGGCAGAGGTGGAAGGTTCTGTGGCAACACTTTTTGTTCACTTGTTTCTATTATGGTAGTGTCCTTGAAGACCCCTAGATTTGAGTTTTGCTAGGTGAAGTACAACCAGAGACACAGTGCTTGACATGAAGAACACCTAATTCTCTATTTATTTCTTTCACTTTGGCTATATATCATTTGCTCTTTGCTTCCAAAATGCCCTTTTCTGTTTGGACACTCTCTGTTCTCTAACGCAAATCACAACTGCCTTTTATTTTTTTTCCTTTCTCCTGCCTGTTCTTCAGCTGTATCTTGTCTTTATTAAAACTAATTTAGTTAATTCTTCATTTTCAAACCAGGCTATGGTCCTTGGTCCACAGTTGCTTAGCAACAGCTCCCCTCCACATGCAGAGATAAGGGCAGGCAGGGATGTCAGCCTGCAAGTCTGGTCCAGAAAGGTGAGAAAAAACAGGAGCAAGGCAGATTGTCTCCCTCTGAGCTTTGATGCTGCACATCATACTGCTATGCACTGGCAGGTATGTCAGAGGGCAAGGTTTGCTTTCATTTCCAGAACTGGTTTTTCAAATAATAAATCCTGTCTCAGTATAGGATAGGAGTGAAGTACACACAACAGAGTATGTTCTGATTGCGTGTATACATGATCTGAAACATTCTATTATTAGGCATTAGACACAGATTATAATTAATCAAATCCCAACAATAACAACTTTACATAAGCCTGAAGTGTATTAAGGAGGAACATGGGTAACTTTATTACACAGAATTTAGGGGGCTAAGTGTTGCAATATCAAACCAGGATGTCTGGCATTTTCAACACGGATACAAACAACTTGTGGTACAGATCTCGTCTCCCAAGACTAACTTCCAAAAATGCAGATGAAACTGTGGAAGAAAATTTTGAGGGCTTTCATCTTTCTCTCTAAGTACTTGTGCAGGAATATGTTTCTCTTTTTAAACTGTGTTTAAGTCACATCATTAGGTGAAAATCAAGAAATGCCTTCCACATTACCTCAAGTTGCAAAGAATGAATTTGGAGCAAGGCACAGCCAGAATTTTTTTAAGCCTTACAGGCTGTTGTAAATAAATTTCAGCTGGAGCTGCCTGCAGTGGCCCACCTCAGTATGCAGAGAGAAAAAATGTTGCTTAAATCCAGGCTTAATATATGAGAGAGTGATCACATGAGACATGCTGTCTGTCCTACCACATCTTCACCCCTATCCTGCCTTCGATGTGAGACAGAACTTCCAGTCCTGGGACAAAATGGATGGAATTTCTCCAGTCTGTTGTTTTGTCTCTGAAATTAAGGTTTAAAATTCTTTTTCTATATGCAAGAAGTGTAATATATAGGAAAACTGAACTATCAAGTGCATCTTTCCATCCTCTGTTCTTCAAATACAACCTTTACTAAATTTCAAAAAATGTCTGTGACAGCAATAATGAATCCTCATGCTCCTAGTCCTGCCCCCGTTCTGCCTCGTGCACATGTAGGAGCTCAGAACAAAGAATTCAATGCCTTGTCCACCGACAAGTCTGTTACAGATATCTCAAGAGAGAATATTTTTGTGACAGCTATTTTTATTTTTTTTTATTTCTGTACATATTTAAATTGCCTATATATTTGTAAAAATATACCTTTAGAAATTTATACTAAGATATGAATATATAATTGAAGCTGAGCATATATTGAAGCTTTGTGAATCGCAGATACTTGGCACATGTGAGACAGACACGACTTAGGCATATAACAATGCAGTTCTATGCTTAGCTGTGATTAGACAGCAGTGAAAGGCTTGGTATAGGTATGGATGTTTGACTGAGATTCTCTGTATTCTCTCTGTTCTCTGCATTTTATTAAATGCTGATTAATTCTTGCTCCCTCCCCGTGAGTACTAACCGCATTACCCAGAAGCTACTTATGCATGTATTTGATAAGGTAATTGTTTGTATCAGATTGACAATATGATACAGATGTGTCTGTTTTAACTATTACTAAATTGCTGGTTTCATTTTCATTTATTATCAAAGGTCAAATGTGGGACTCTCCCTATGACAGAATAATCACATTCATTTATGCTAACTAGCATTAATGATTGACAGTTGAAGATCATCACTGATGATGAAGAAGGCAAAGTTTTACTCTCATTACTCCACAGGTCATAGAATCATAAGATAGTCTGGGGCTGGAAGGGACCTTAAGGATGATTTAGTTTCAAACCCCCCTTCTATGTGCAGGGACACCTTACACCAGACTGGGTTGTTCAGAGACATGCTCAAAACCTGTCCTTGAACACTTCCAGGGATGGGGCATCCACAGCTGCTCTGGGAAACCTGTGCGTGCCTCACCACCCTCACAGTCAAGAATTTCTTCCTAATATGTAATCTAAATCTACCCACTTTTGCTTGAAAGTCATTCCCCCTTGTCCTATCACTACTTGCCCATGTTAGAATTCTGTCTACAGCGTTCTTTAGGGTCCTCTTCTTGGTGGATGAGGGTGAGCAGGCCCCAGGGCAGGCAGCAGTGCCTGGCTCCCAGCACTGCCTGCTGACGTCTCCCAGGAAGACACCAGATGTTACACTGCAGCCTCTTTGGGAAGTTCACCACCACTCCGCTCTCTGCAGCTGTTTACCACCAACTCCACAAAACACACAGCCCAGGGAACATGGCTAATGCAGGAAGCATGTGTGTGTTTGGGTGTGGAGGAGCCAATCATGTTACAGCCATGGTGGCCGAGCAGTGAAGTGCAAGCCCAAAAAGCCGAGTGTACCCAAGCAGTGTCACCCTTCCCGTACAAAGTGCAGTGAAACAAAGATGCAGCACAGTCCACTCTGGCCACATCAACCACAGCAACACCCTCTAACAGGCTCCATGCCTTTCTGTCTATGAGATCTACTGATATTCTGGGCTAACACTGACAAGTGCAGTTGTGGTGGCCAGTGTGCCTGGCCAGGGACATATTGCAATTGAATGCTATAGGCAGAGAAGGATGCTTCCACTCTCAATCACACAGGCCATTCTCCATGCCATTCTGTGGCAGGAAACCAGGGGGAAAAAAATTTCTTTTAGGTGTAGCACTCAATCAAACCAGAGCAACAACCAGCAGTTTGTGCCTGTGCAACTGGCTCCTCAATCCCTCCTTCTCTCCATTTCCCACGCTTATACTCTCCTCTCATCTCCTTGACTCCTCCCTTTCCCTGCCCATGTCTCCTCCCAGATAAAGAGCCAACCCCTGTGATTCTTTCCCCCTGGCTCCCACTTTTGGCCTGCCTATCAACAGACTTGGTGTTGCAAGTGCTGATAGCTGGCTCACCATGGCCTTCCGTGGCATTACTGATGGGGATTCCTAGCTCCTGCTGTTCCTGCCAGGTTCCTCTCCCCAGAATGACCCCAACTCTTCCTTCGAGTATCTGTGAAGTGTGACCACCTTGCACATCACTCCCCATTAGATACACATGACATCTGACTCTTCCTTAGGGCACTGTGACTCCTACCAGAAGGCAGGAATTTTGGTTGGCATACCCAGGAGTTTCCCAGGGCTGTCCCATGAGCCAAGGCTTACACCTCACCCAAATAACCAGCTTGTGTGCCCTAATGCTGCATCACCCCCCACAGATGTCTGTGAGTGGCCTTGTTTTTGCTATCCTCTTGCTAGCCTTGCTTGATGTGCCACTTTCCTCCATCCCATTGTGGCTCAGAGCACTCTCCTCTCTGGCCACGCCCAGTTGCAGCCCTTGGGAGAAATCTCGTCCCTTTGTGCCCCAATGGTTCATTTTGCAGGAATCAAGCATGGAAGTCTATCCCTTGCCCAGGAGCTGGAATTGGAGCAAAAACATGGTTAACCGTGAACACAGGTAACTTTATTTCAACAACTAAGTCAACTTCCCTGTTTGCCTGCAGGCAGAAGAAGGGTGTGGGCAGGACAGAGCAGGCTTTTGACACTGAGGCTGCCTTGGGATCAGCAGGCATTGTCCCAGCAGGAAACGGTTGTGGTGCGCTGCAGCCTGCACTGGATCCTGTCTGTCCTGCTGCTCAAGAAGCACTTCCATATGGGCTTGCAGCCATCTCAGCCAACATCCAATTGTAGAAGTACTGAGTGGAGGTGTAGATTCCAGGCTGCTTTGGTCTTGCACAGCCTCTTCCCCAGCTGGTCACTCCAACAACCCAGTAGTAGTCAGCGACGTTGTCTTTGCACATGAGAGGACCACCGCTGTCCCCCTGCAGTGGAGCAGAGAGGATTAAGGTCATGTTGGGATGTCCCGGTCAGCACTGGGGCTGTCTCCTTCTCTCTCACAGCAGAGCTGTATTCCCAGAAGAGCAAGGTGCCAGGGTGTATTCACAGCACACCAAGGTGCTGGAGCATCCAGAACCTTGACTGTGAGTGGGTTGGGGTCCTGCAAGGTAGGGCTCTCTCTCAAGTCTGCACAGTGATTCTGGATGTGCCAAGGATGGATGTTCCAGGCTTGGCATCTGGACCCCAGGCCTGCCAAGAGGACTGGATGATGGACTTTCTGGGCAGAGTGACAGACTTCTGGGACAATGGGGGCACTGAGCAAGGACACATGGATGGAGAATGGGATGGCAGCCTCAGCAGCGCTGTGGATGTGGGGCTGGGAGAGTGACTGACTGGCCGGTCAAGGCCCACCCAGGGCTGTGTTCGGGCAGTGCTGACTGGGCTGCCTGTGCTGCTGGGGGCCGAGTGGCTCATCACACACTCCTTCCTACCTGGCAGGTGTCGATGATGCCCTGTGGATAACCAGCACACACGTTGGAGCTGTGGATTTTCCCCGCATACCACTGGCTGCTGTTGCAGAGCTTGAGATCAATGAGGTGGACCTGGGCCTCCTGCAGGAGATCGCTTGTTCTTGAAGCTGTGAGCACAGAAAGGAATGAGCACTCAGCAGCTCCTTGCCATTTCTCCTGCCCTGCCTGAGGCTGATTCCCATTGCTAGGGCTTGGCTTGGCCTCTGGAGAGGCACTGAAGTGCTGTGTCCCTGCTGTGTGACTTTGGGCGCAAGCCAAGCTCATTTGTCCAGAGGCATCTGTCCTGCAGCAGGACTCTGGCTTTGGCCTCTGCTGTCTGGAAGCCCAACCTGTCTCCCCAGGGTGCTGAGACTGCCCTCAGAGCATGAGTCCTTCTTGGGAACTCACCCCTTGCAGTGGTGGCACCCCAGCCAGCGACAAAGCAGTAGACCAGGTCTGACACTCTCAGTGTCGGGTCGGGCACACAGGCCAGCTGGATGTAGGGGCTGCACTGGACAGGATGGTCCAGTTCCAGCATGGCGATGTCGTTCTTCATGTTGACTTTATTATAGTACTGGTGAAGGCGCAGCTGCTTAATGTAGCGGACTTGTGCCCCAGGGCCCGGTTGAGTCAACTGGGTGGCCCCGATCACCACGTACACCAGGCTGATGTTGCTGAAAGGCAGAAGTAGAGAAAGGGGTGAGAGGGAGCAGAGCCATGCACTGCAGCAGCCCAGCACTTGCCAGCCTTCAGTGCTATGGGGCACTGACTGCCCTAGTATGCCTTAGGCTGTGGGAATGGTGAGCTGGGGCTGCTAGGAAGCAGTGGCATGAGACCAGCCTTCTCCTGAGCCCAGTCTCTCAGCTGGGCTCACTGCAAGCAAAGGGGATGGGAGTAAGATGTGGTGCTGGTGACAGGGCACCTGCTGGTGTTGTGAGGATAACCCTGTTCCCTCCTCTTCCTTACGTGACATCGTTAAAGCAGTGAGCTGCCGTGAGGACCCATTGCGGGTGGACGAGGGACCCTCCACATAAATGCCCTGTGTCTGGTATCCACTGATGCTGGAGGCTGACGAGCCAGGGCCAGGACGCTTCGTAGGCACCTGTGCCACCCACGACGCGTGTCATGCCATAGTAGTTGTATTGATAAGCGCTGGCACCATAGTCATAACCCATGGCTCGGAGCCCGCACACCGATCTGTAAGCAGAAAGTCATTACTGTGCTGCTCTGTGCTGCTGCTCAGGCTGAAGCTCAGCTGTCTGCCCTCCCCACCAGCAGGCCTGCAGAGCCCATGGGGTATGAGTCTGTCCGTGTCAGCACCTGGCTGCTGGCAAGGAACTGAGACTCCCCCATGGGTTTTGGGAAGCTGTGGCATAGCCACAGGGGACAACAGGCCCACTCCTGCGGCCCCTCCTAAGCATCGCCCAAGCTCCCTCCCACAGTGTGGGACCACTTACCCACAGTTGTCCCATGTGCCGTGCGCAAGCCCGCACGTGGCCAGCAGGATGAGGAGGCAGAGCCAATTCATGGCTGCCAGAGGCATGTGTCAACTGCAAGAAGTGAGGGCTCCTTGCACCAGCACAGCCGCAGACGCAGTGCTCGCAGCAGCCGCGTTGCCCGTGAAGGCCTCGTCCCCGGAGGTGATGTCACAGCGTGGTGGGTTCTGTGTTCCGAGCATGGGGATGGGGGCAGGAGCAACATAGAATCATAGAACCATAGAATGGTTTGGGCTGGAAGGGACCTTCCGGATCATGTAGTTCTGACCCCCGTGCTGCAGGTGGGGAGGGATTCCTTGCCCTACACCAGGTTGCTCAAGGCCTGGCTTCAAACCTGTCCTTGAAGCCTTCCATGCAGAGGGCATCTGCAGCTGCTCTGGGCAATCTGTGCCAGTACTGCACCACCCTCGCAGTCAAGAATTTCTCCCTAATACATGATCTAAACCTACCCTCTGACATTTTGAAGCCATTCCCCCTTGTCCTATCACTACTTGCCCTTGTAAGAATTCTATTTCCAGCTTGAGCTGCTTTTGTGTTGCTGCATCATGAATAAATGGCTTTATGGAATGGGATATCTCTAACTCTGCTAAGAAAACCTGGGGGCCAATCACCTGGTCTCACTGTGTGAGAGTGGGATGTGTAGGGAATCAAATGGGTCACCCATCGGCTCACTGGAACTACCCATGACTCCTGAATGGTCCAACATTCCTCACCAATTTGGCACCCTAGATGGGAGCCTTGGTCAATACCTGGGGAGCCTCCCTTCTCCAAACATGCAGCTGATGGCAGTGGGCACATTCAACTGGAATTTTTGGAGCAGGGAGGAGCCAAAGGGTGTGTTAAAATTCCCTGAGCAGATTCTGTATACGTTATAAGGGTGGATTTCATTCTCTCCATTGGTGTGGTATTTTGTGCAGATTTGGTTGTGGCAATGGATTTGTCATATACAGGATGGATGAAGTCCTGTCAGAGATGGACTAGTGAAGAAAATGAAAACAATTCAAATGTTATAGAAACCAAAGTTTTTAAGGTGGTTTAAACAGGTTTTAAAATGGCTTTTACCTTTTTGCAGAGTCACTGTCTCGCTCTTCCCGACACCCCCTGTGAAGCTATTGTCTCCCATACAGAGTGTCCTGGGAAGTTGTCCTGAGGTGTTTCTCATTGGTCCTTTGTTAACCCCTTCCTATTGGCTGTTGACCCTTTACCTGATGGTTTTTTCTGCGTGACCCTGAACTTGTGATTGGTCCCCTTTTGACCCTCCTGAATGCCTTATAAACCCCTACCCCACAATAAACTTCCTCTTTCGTCCGTCCCTCCCTGGTGGTCTGTGTGCTCCTTGCGGGGTCGCAGGGCCACGTGCCAGGGGGCAGGGGGGAAGAGCATTCACCTCGCAGGTAATGGGCTAGCAGCCTAAGGCCTGGAGGTCTCCCCCATCCCACTAATCCGTCGAATTTGATGAAATTACTGGTAGTGGGTCAAGAACGGGTGCGTAGCCCGGTCGGAGTAAGGCACACATTGAGGAGCTGTGTAGGCCCTTGTAAGGTGCAAGGTGACAGGGCTCGAGTCTCTCCTATGACACAGAAGGGTTGTGGAGACCTGCATGGGGAGAGACTTGTGTCCCTCATGCCGAGCAGGGCGTGTGGAGTCTCTTGTACAGTGCAAGGGGAGGTAGGGTCCCTTGGCACATACAGAAGGGGAGCTGAAGTTCCTTTTTAGCATGTAAAAAGGGGTTTCAAGTCCCTCGTTCTCTTTGACATGATGGGAATTATCCCCGGCGTAGATAAGGGGACATCCTTGGTCAAGGTTGTGCAAAACTGGGTGAAGTTGTTATGTAGAGCAGAATTTTGGAAAGACCGTGCAATAACAATGTGCCAGGGGGATTGGCCAGCTAGAACCTGGTCTGCTAGCTCCTCAGGATAATGACCAACACTAAACTTTCATGACACACTTGCAGTTAGTGTCTCTATAGAGCAGGCAACCCCTCACATCAGGAAATACTTTAAGAAGCATATGCCAGGCTGGTAGGGACCAGTAGAGATGTGGGACGGTTGGTCTCAGGGCAGCTCATATTTATTAAAACTAAGGGAAGAGTGCCACCCACCACGAGACAGGACCTTATTGCCCTGGGAGCCAAGAAAAGTATCCAGAAGCAGAGAGACCAATACCTGGCCCAAGGGATTTGGAAGCATTCCGTTAGGTGAAGAAAGTCAACCTTCGCTTGCCTTCACCTGGAAAAGGCAGCAACTGCCTTGGAAATGTCTACTCCGAGGCTTTACTGGATCCACTACCAATTCCACTTTTTTTTGTTTATAAAATGTAACGGGTTGATTTTAATGGTCGAAAATTACAGGGCAAATTTGTGCAGTAATTAGATGACTTGTTAATTATTAGGTGGCGATAAGAAGTTTCTTTCCCATCTTGTGGAGATTACGAGCAGCATCCAGTCAAACGAGAGCAACAACCAGCAGTTTGTGCCTGTGCAACTGGCTCCTCAATCCCCCCTTCTCTCCATTTCCCACACTTATACTCTCCTCTCATCTCCCTTGACTCCTCCCTTTCCCTGTCCTTGTCTCCTCCCAGATAAAGAGCCAACCCTTGTGATTTTTTCCCCCTGGCTCCCACGTTTGGCCTGCCTATCAACAGACTTGGTGTTGCAAGTGCTGATAGCTGGCTCACCATGGCCTTCCGTGGCATTACTGATGGGGATTCCTAGCTCCTGCTGTTCCTGCCAGGTTCCTCTCCCCAGAATGACCCCCAACTCTTCCTTCGAGTATCTGTGAAGTGTGACCACCTTGCACATCACTCCCCATTAGCTACACATGACATCTGGCTCTTCCTTAGGGCACTGTGACTCCTGTCAGGAGGCAGGAATTTTGGTTGGCATACCCAGGAGTTTCCCAGGGCTGCCCCATGAGCCAAGGCTTACACCTCACCCAAATAACCAGCTTGTGTGCCCTAATGCTGCATCACCCCCCACAGATGTCTGTGAGTGGCCTTGTTTTTGCTATCCTCTTGCTAGCCTTGCTTGATGTGCCACTTTCCTCCATCCCATTGTGGTTCAGAGCACTCTCCTCTCTGGCCACGCCCAGTTGCAGCCCTTGGGAGAAACTTGGTCCCTTTGTGCCCCAATGGTTCATTTTGCAGGAATCAAGCATGGAAGTCTATCCCTTGCCCAGGAGCTGGAACTGGAGCAAAAACATGGTTAACCGTGAACACAGGTAACTTTATTTCAACAACTAAGTCAACTTCCCTGTTTGCCTGCATACAGAAGAAGGGTGTGGGCAGGACAGAGCAGGCTTTTGACACTGAGGCTGCCTTGGGATCAGCAGGCATTGTCCCAGCAGGAAACAGTTGTGGTGCGCTGCAGCCTGCACTGGATCCTGTCTGTCCTGCTGCTCAAGAAGCACTTCCATATGGGCTTGCAGCCATCTCAGCCAACATCCAATTGTAGAAGTACTGAGTGGAGGTGTAGATTCCAGGCTGCTTTGGTCTTGCGCAGCCTCTTCCCCAGCTGGTCACTCCAACAACCCAGTAGTAGTCAGCGACGTTGTCTTTGCACATGAGAGGACCACCGCTGTCCCCCTGCAGTGGAGCAGAGAGGATTAAGGTCATGTTGGGGTGTCCTGGTCAGCACTGGGGCTGTCTCCTTCTCTCTCACAGCAGAGCTGTATTCCCAGCAGAGTAAGGTGCCAGGGTGTATTCACAGCACACCAAGGTGCTGGAGCATCCAGAACCTTGACTGTGAGTGGGTTGGGGTCCTGCAAGGTAGGGCTCACTCTCATGTCTGCACAGTGATTCTGGATGTGCCAAGGGTGGATGTTCCAGGCTTGGCATCTGGACCCCAGGCCTGCCAAGAGGGACTGGATGATGGACTTTCTGGGCAGAGTGACAGACTTCTGGGACAATGGGGGCACTGAGCAAGGACACATGGATGGAGAATGGGAGGGCAGCCTCAGCAGCGCTGTGGACGTGGGGCTGGGAGAGTGACTGACTGGCCGGTCAAGGCCCACCCGGGGCTGTGTTCGGGCAGTGCTGACTGGGCTGCCTGTGCTGCTGGGGGCCGAGTGGCTCATCACACACTCCTTCCTACCTGGCAGGTGTCGATGATGCCCTGTGGATAACCAGCACACACGTTGGAGCTGTGGATTTTCCCCGCATACCACTGGCTGCTGTTGCAGAGCTTGAGATCGATGAGGTGGACCTGGGCCTCCTGCAGGAGATCGCTTGTTCTTGAAGCTGTGAGCACAGAAAGGAATGAGCACTCAGCAGCTCCTTGCCATTTCTCCTGCCCTGCCTGAGGCTGATTCCCATTGCTAGGGCTTGGCTTGGCCTCTGGAGAGGCACTGGAGTGCTGTGTCCCTGCTGTGTGACTTTGGGCACACGCCTGGCCTATTTATCCAGAGGCACCGTCCTGCAGCAGGACTCTGGCTTTGGCCTCTGCTGTCTGGTAGCGCAACCTGTCTCCCCAGGGTACTGAGACTGCCCTCAGAGCACGAGTCCTTCTTGGCAACTCACCTCTTGCAGTGGTGGCACCCCAGCCAGCGACAAAGCAGTAGACCAGGTCTGACACTCTCAGTGTCGGGTCGGGCACACAGGCCAGCTGGATGTAGGGGCTGCACTGGACAGGATGGTCCAGTTCCAGCATGGCGATGTCGTTCTTCATGTTGACTTTATTATAGTACTGGTGAAGGCGCAGCTGCTTAATGTAGCGGACTTGTGCCCCAGGGCCCGGTTGAGTCAACTGGGTGGCCCCGATCACCACGTACACCAGGCTGATGTTGCTGGAAGGCAGATGCAGAGAAAGGGGTGAGAGGGAGCAGAGCCATGCACTGCAGCAGCCCAGCACTTGCCAGCCTTCAGTGCTATGGGGCACTGACTGCCCTAGTATGCCTTAGGCTGTGGGAATGGTGAGCTGGGGCTGCTAGGAAGCAGTGGCATGAGACCAGCCTTCTCCTGAGCCCAGTCTCTCATCTGGGCTCACTGCAAGCAAAGGGGATGGGAGTAAGACGTGGTGCTGGTGACAGGGCACCTGCTGGTGTTGTGAGGATACCCCTGTTCCCTCCTCTTCCTTACGTGACATCGTTAAAGCAGTGAGCTGCCGTGAGGACCCATTGCGGGTGGACGAGGGACCCTCCGCACAAATGCCCTGTGTCTGGTATCCACTGATGCTGGAGGCTGACGAGCCAGGGCCAGGACGCTTCGTAGGCACCTGTGCCACCCACAACGCGTGTCATGCCATAGTAGTTGTATTGATAAGCGCTGGCGCCGTAGTCATAACCCATGGCTCGGAGCCCGCACACCGATCTGTAAGCAGAAAGTCATTACTGTCCTGCTCTGTGCTGCTGCTCAGGCTGAAGCTCAGCCATCTGCCCTCCCCACCAGCAGGCCTGCAGAGCCCATGGGGTATGAGTCTGTCCGTGTCAGCACCTGGCTGCTGGCAAGAACTGAGACTCCCCCATGGGTTTTGGGAAGCTGTGGCATAGCCACAGGGGACAACAGGCCCACTCCTGCGGCCCCTCCTAAGCATCGCCCAAGCTCCTTCCCACAGTGTGGAGCCACTTACCCACAGTTGTCCCATGTGCCGTGCGCAAGCCCGCACGTGGCCAGCAGGATGAGGAGGCAGAGCCAATTCATGGCTGTCAGAGGCACGTGTCAGCTGCAAGAAGTGAGGGCTCCTTGCATCAGCACAGCCGCAGACGCAGTGTCTGCAGCAGCCGCGTTGCCCGTGAAGGCCTCGTCCCCGGGGGTGATGTCACAGCGTGGTCGGTTCTGTGTTCTGAGTATGGGGATGGGGGCAGGAGCAACATAGAATCATAGAACCATAGAATGGTTTGGGCTGGAAGGGACCTTCCGGATCATGTAGTTCTGACCCCCGTGCTGCAGGTGGGGAGGGATTCCTTGCCCTACACCAGGTTGCTCAAGGCCTGGCTTCAAACCTGTCCTTGAAGCCTTCCATGCAGAGGGCATCTGCAGCTGCTCTGGGCAATCTGTGCCAGTACTGCACCACCCTCGCAGTCAAGAATTTCTCCCTAATACATGATCTAAACCTACCCTCTGACATTTTGAAGCCATTCCCCCTTGTCCTATCACTACTTGCCATTATAAGAATTCTACTTCCAGCTTGAGCTGCTTCTGTGTTACTGCATCATGAATAAATGGCTTTATGGAATGGGACATCTCTAACTCTGCTAAGAAAACCTGGGGGCCAATCACCTGGTCTCACTGTGTGAGAGTGGGGTGTGTAGGGAATCAAATGGGTCACCTATCGGCTCATTGGAACTGCCCATGACTCCTGAATGGTCAGACTAAAGTTTCCTCATCAGTTTGGCACCTTAGATGGGAGCCTTGGTCAATACCTCGGGAGCCTCTCTTCTCCAAACATGCAGCTGATGGCAGTGGGCACATTCAACTGGAATTTTTGGAGCAGGGAGGAGCCAAAGGGTGAGCGTTAAAATTCCCTGAGCAGATTCTGTATACGTTATAAGGGTGGATTTGAGTCTCTCCATTGGTGTGGCATTTTGTGCAGATTTGGTGAAATTACTGGTAGTGGGTCAAGAACGGGTGCGTAGCCCGGTCGGAGTAAGGCACACATTGAGGAGCTGTGTAGGCCCCTGTAAGGTGCAAGGTGACAGGGCTCGAGTCTCTCCTATGACACAGAAGGGTTGTGGAGACCTGCATGGGGAGAGACTTGTGTCCCTCATGCCGAGCAGGGCGTGTGGAGTCTCTTGTACAGTGCAAGGGGAGGTAGGGTCCCTTGGCACATACAGAAGGGGAGCTGAAGTTCCTTTTTAGCATGTAAAAGGGGTTTCAAGTCCCTCGTTCTCTTTGACATGATGGGAATTATCCCCGGCGTAGATAAGGGGACGTCCTTGGTCAAGGTTGTGCAAAACTGGGTGAAGTTGTTATGTAGAGCAGAATTTTGGAAAGACCGTGCAATAACAATGTGCCAGGGGGATTGGCCAGCTAGAACCTGGTCTGCTAGCTCCTCAGGATAATGACCAACACTAAACTTTCATGACACACTTGCAGTTAGTGTCTCTATAGAGCAGGCAGCCCCTCACATCAGGAAATACTTTAAGAAGCATATGCCAGGCTGGTAGGGACCAGTAGAGATGTGGGACGGTTGGTCTCAGGGCAGCTCATATTTATTAAAACTAAGGGAAGAGTGCCACCCACCACGAGACAGGACCCTATTGCCCTGGGAGCCAAGAAAAGTATCCAGAAGCAGAGAGACCAATACCTGGCCCAAGGGATTTGGAAGCATTCCGTTAGGTGAAGAAAGTCAACCTTCGCTTGCCTTCACCTGGAAAAGGCAGCAACTGCCTTGGACATGTCTACTCCGAGGCTTTACTGGATCCACTACCAATTCCACTTTTTTTTGTTTATAAAATGTAACGGGTTGATTTTAATGGTCGAAAATTACAGGGCAAATTTGTGCAGTAATTAGATGACTTGTTAAATATTAGGTGGCGATAAGAAGTTTCTTTCCCATCTTGTGGAGATTACGTGCAGCATCCAGTCAAACTAGAGCAACAACCAGCAGTTTGTGCCTGTGCAACTGGCTCCTCAATCCCCCCTTCTCTCCATTTCCCACACTTATACTCTCCTCTCATCTTCCGTGACTCCTCCCTTTCCCTGTCCTTGTCCCCTCCCAGATAAAGAGCCAACCCTTGTGATTTTTTCCCCCTGGCTCCCACGTTTGGCCTGCCTATCAAGAGACCTGGTGTTGCAAGTGCTGATAACTGGCTCACCATGGCCTTCCGTGGCATTACTGATGGGGATTCCTAGCTCCTGCTGTTCCTGCCAGGTTCCTCTCCCCAGAATGACCCCAACTCTTCCTTCGAGTATCTGTGAAGTGTGACCACCTTGCGCATCACTCCCCATTAGCTACACATGACATCTGGCTCTTCCTTAGGGCACTGTGACTCCTGTCAGGAGGCAGGAATTTTGGTTGGCATACCCAGGAGTTTCCCAGGGCTGCCCCATGAGCCAAGGCTTACACCTCACCCAAAGAACCAGCTTGTGTGCCCTAATGCTGCATCACCCCCCAGAGATGTCTGTGAGTGGCCTTGTTTTTGCTATCCTCTTGCTAGCCTTGCTTGATGTGCCACTTTCCTCCATCCCATTGTGGCTCAGAGCACTCTCCTCTCTGGCCACGCCCAGTTGCAGCCCTTGGGAGAAACTTGGTCCCTTTGTGCCCCAATGGTTCATTTTGCAGGAATCAAGCATGGAAGTCTATCCCTTGCCCAGGAGCTGGAACTGGAGCAAAAACATGGTTAACCGTGAACACAGGTAACTTTATTTCAACAACTAAGTCAACTTCCCTGTTTGCCTGCATACAGAAGAAGGGTGTGGGCAGGACAGAGCAGGCTTTTGACACTGAGGCTGCCTTGGGATCAGCAGGCATTGTCCCAGCAGGAAACAGTTGTGGTGCGCTGCAGCCTGCACTGGATCCTGTCTGTCCTGCTGCTCAAGAAGCACTTCCATATGGGCTTGCAGCCATCTCAGCCAACATCCAATTGTAGAAGTACTGAGTGGAGGTGTAGATTCCAGGCTGCTTTGGTCTTGCGCAGCCTCTTCCCCAGCTGGTCACTCCAACAACCCAGTAGTAGTCAGCGACGTTGTCTTTGCACATGAGAGGACCACCGCTGTCCCCCTGCAGTGGAGCAGAGAGGATTAAGGTCATGTTGGGATGTCCCGGTCAGCACTGGGGCTGTCTCCTTCTCTCTCACAGCAGAGCTGTATTCCCAGCAGAGTAAGGTGCCAGGGTGTATTCACAGCACACCAAGGCACTGGAGCATCCAGAACCTTGACTGTGAGTGGGTTGGGGTCCTGCAAGGTAGGGCTCACTCTCATGTCTGCACAGTGATTCTGGATGTGCCAAGGATGGATGTTCCAGGCTTGGCATCTGGACCCCAGGCCTGCCAAGAGGACTGGATGATGGACTTTCTGGGCAGAGTGACAGACTTCTGGGACAATGGGGGCACTGAGCAAGGACACGTGGATGGAGAATGGGAGGGCAGCCTCAGCAGCGCTGTGGACGTGGGGCTGGGAGAGTGACTGACTGGCCGGTCAAGGCCCACCCAGGGCTGTGTTTGGGCAATGCTGACTGGGCTGCCTGTGCTGCTGGGGGCCGAGTGGCTCATCACACACTCCTTCCTACCTGGCAGGTGTCGATGATGCCCTGTGGATAACCAGCACACACGTTGGAGCTGTGGATTTTCCCTGCATACCACTGGCTGCTGTTGCAGAGCTTGAGATCGATGAGGTGGACCTGGGCCTCCTGCAGGAGATCGCTTGTTCTTGAAGCTGTGAGCACAGAAAGGAATAAGCACTCAGCAGCTCCTTGCCATTTCTCCTGCCCTGCCTGAGGCTGATTCCCATTGCTAGGGCTTGGCTTGGCCTCTGGAGAGGCACTGGAGTGCTGTGTCCCTGCTATGTGACTTTGGGCATAAGACAAACTCATTTGTCCAGAGGCATCTGTCCTGCAGCAGGACTCTGGCTTTGGCCTCTGCTGTCTGGAAGCCCAACCTGTCTCCCCAGGGTGCTGAGACTGCTCTCAGAGCACGAGTCCTTCTTGGCAACTCACCTCTTGCAGTGGTGGCACCCCAGCCAGCGACAAAGCAGTAGACCAGGTCTGACACTCTCAGTGTCGGGTCAGGCACACAGGCCAGCTGGATGTAGGGGCTGCACTGGACAGGATGGTCCAGTTCCAGCATGGCGATGTCGTTCTTCATGTTGACTTTATTATAGTACTGGTGAAGGCGCAGCTGCTTAATGTAGCGGACTTGTGCCCCAGGGCCCGGTTGAGTCAACTGGGTGGCCCCGATCACCACGTACACCAGGCTGATGTTGCTGGAAGGCAGAAGTAGAGAAAGGGGTGAGAGGGAGCAGAGCCATGCACTGCAGCAGCCCAGCACTTGCCAGCCTTCAGTGCTATGGGGCACTGACTGCCCTAGTATGCCTTAGGCTGTGGGAATGGTGAGCTGGGGGCTGTTAGGAAGCAGTGGCATGAGACCAGCCTTCTCCTGAGCCCAGTCTCTCATCTGGGCTCACTGCAAGCAAAGGGGATGGGAGTAAGACGTGGTGCTGGTGACAGGGCACCTGCTGGTGTTGTGAGGATACCCCTGTTCCCTCCTCCTCCTTACGTGACATCATCAAAGCAGTGAGCTGCCGTGAGGACCCATTGCGGGTGGACGAGGGACCCTCCGCACAAATGCCCTGTGTCTGGTATCCACTGATGCTGGAGGCTGACGAGCCAGGGCCAGGACGCTTCGTAGGCACCTGTGCCACCCACGACGCGTGTCATGCCATAGTAGTTGTATTGATAAGCGCTGGCACCATAGTCATAACCCATGGCTCGGAGCCCGCACACCGATCTGTAAGCAGAAAGTCATTACTGTCCTGCTCTGTGCTGCTGCTCAGGTTGAAGCTCAGCCATCTGCCCTCCCCATCAGCAGGCCTGCAGAGCCCATGGGGTATGAGTCTGTCCGTGTCAGTACCTGGCTGCTGGCAAGAACTGAGACTCCCCCATGGGTTTTGGGAAGCTGTGGCATAGCCACAGGGGACAACAGGCCCACTCCTGCGGCCCCTCCTAAGCATCGCCCAAGCTCCCTCCCACAGCGTGGGGCCACTTACCCACAGTTGTCCCATGTGCCGTGCGCAAGCCCGCACGTGGCCAGCAGGATGAGGAGGCAGAGCCAATTCATGGCTGCCAGAGGCACGTGTCAACTGCAAGAAGTGAGGGCTCCTTGCACCAGCACAGCCGCAGACGCAGTGCTCGCAGCAGCCGCGTTGCCCGTGAAGGCCTCGTCCCCGGGGGTGATGTCACAGCGTGGTGGGTTCTGTGTTCTGGGCACTGGGGCCTCTGGCGTGGGTGTGGGGGCAGGAGCAACATAGAATCATAGAACCATAGAATAGTTTGGGCCGGAAGGAACCTTAGGGAACATGTAGTTCTGACCCCCGTGCTGCAGGTGGGGAGGGATTCCTTGCCCTATACCAGGTTGCTCAAGGCCTGGCTTCAAACCTGTCCTTGAAGCCTTCCATGCAGAGGGCATCTGCAGCTGCTCTGGGCAATCTGTGCCAGTACTGCACCACCCTCACAATCGAGAATTTCTTCCTAATATGTGATCTAAACCTACCCTCTGACATTTTGAAGCCATTCCCCCTTGTCCTATCACTACTTGCCCTTGTAAGAATTCTACCTCCAGCTTGAGCTGCTTTTGTGTTACTGCATCATGAATAAATGGCTTTATGGAATGGGACATCTCTAACTCTGCTAAGAAAACCTGGGGGCCAATCACCTGGTCTCACTGTGTGAGAGTGGGGTGTGTAGGGAATCAAATGGGTCACCTATCGGCTCATTGGAACTGCCCATGACTCCTGAATGGTCAGACTAAAGTTTCCTCATCAGTTTGGCACCTTAGATGGGAGCCTTGGTCAATACCTCGGGAGCCTCTCTTCTCCAAACATGCAGCTGATGGCAGTGGGCACATTCAATTGGAATCTTTGGAGCAGGGAGGAGCCAAAGGGTGAGCGTTAAAATTCCCTGAGCAGATTCTGTATACGTTATAAGGGTGGATTTGAGTCTCTCCATTGGTGTGGCATTTTGTGCAGATTTGGTGAAAGTATTGGTAGTGGGTCAAGAACGGGTGCGCAGCCCGGTCGGAGTAAGGCACACATTGAGGAGCTGTGTAGGCCCCTGTAAGGTGCAAGGTGACAGGGCTCGAGTCTCTCCTATGACACAGAAGGGTTGTGGAGACCTGCATGGGGAGAGACTTGTGTCCCTCATGCCAAGCAGGGCGTGTGGAGTCCCTGGTACAGTTCAAAGGGTGTGTCATAGGTTTACTTCTAGAAAGAACCAAGCAGGGAATTTTTTCTTTCCCCTGCCTCTCCGTAAAAGAAAGATGTCGAGCAGATAGAGGGGAAGGGGTAATTGACCCCCACAAAAGAACTAACTAGCCCGCCTGCATTCCAAGGTGATGGCCCTCTCTAAGGCTGTGGGGACGGGTGATGTGTTTTTTTCTTCTCTCCTCAGAAACGGGGGCACTTCACTTTTGCCTCAACTCAGGCAAGGTGTATGCTGGAAAGGCTCCGAGGTCGTTTTGTTCTCGGCCTAGTCATGTGGCTGTTTTCTGGCCCCGGCTTGCCTGCACCATGTTCTGCCCCCAGCCCAGACCTGCTCGGATTTCATGGGAGAGGCTTGACCTATCTGCAGAGGAACTTTTTGGGAGGAGGTCACCCTTTCCCTCCTCCGCTCCCTTGTTTGGCAGCAGTTTGTGCCCACCAAAAGGGGGAAATCCCGGCCACAACCAGCAGCAGACAGCGTGAGTTTTTGTGGGAAGAAGCTCTTCTTTCCCCTTTTCCCCTTCACCTTCTCGGTGGTGGGGGGAAAATCTCCACTTTTGGCTTCTCCTGCACACCGGGGCCTCACGTGGCGACCGCCAGAGCCCAACAGCACCCCCTACCAACCACCATCGAGCAACTGCAGGCTCTGCTCCTCCAGTGATCCAGCAGCACCCACTGCTGACCGTGGTTAGAATTGCGCCAAAAAGCAGAAATGCACCGAACTGTTTCCTTCTGAAGAGGATTTTTGGGTACAGGATTAGTGTTGGGTTTTTTTGTGTTCTTTTGTTGTTCTGCCAATACACATATATTCTTTCATATAGGGCTGTTATTTTTTTCTTCTCCATACTTCCTTGATTGGAGCCTTTTAATTTTAGATTTACAGTTGCTGAGAGAGAGGAGTTTGGTCTACCTCATAACTCATCCTTCATAGCAAAACAGTTCAGTCTCATTAAACTGAGACACTGTCTCTGCTTGGTGTGCCAGATTCCTCCATCCCATTGTGGCTCAGAGCACTCTCCTCTCTGGCCATGCCCAGTTGCAGCCCTTGGGAGAAACCTCGTCCCTTTGTGCCCTAATGGTTCATTTTGCAGGAATCAAGCATGGAAGTCTATCCCTTGCCCAGGAGCTGGAATTGGAGCAAAAACATGGTTAACCGTGAACACAGGTAACTATTTCAACAACTAAGTCAACTTCCCTGTTTGCCTGCAGGCAGAAGAAGGGTGTGGGCAGGACAGAGCAGGCTTTTGACACTGAGGCTGCCTTGGGATCAGCAGGCATTGTCCCAGCAGGAAACAGTTGTGGTGCGCTGCAGCCTGCACTGGATCCTGTCTGTCCTGCTGCTCAAGAAGCACCTCCATATGGGTTCAGGCCCAACTGGACCAGGATCCAGTCGTAGAAATACTGAGTGGAGGTGTAGACTCCAGGCCGCCTTACTCTTGCACAGCCTCTTCCCCAGCTGGTCACTCCAACTATCCAGAAATAGTCAGCGTTGCTGTCTTGGCACATGAGAGGACCACCACTGTCCCCCTGCAGCAGAGCAGAGAGGATTAGGGTCATGTTGGGTGGCCCCGGTCAGTACTGGGGCTGTCTCCTTCTCTCTAATAGTCCCTGCCAGAGGTATATTCTCAGCAAAGCAAGGTGCTGGAGCATCCAGAACCTTGACTGTGAGTGGGTTGGGGTCCTGCAAGGTAGGGAGCTCTCACCTCTGCAGTGTGATTGTGGATGTGTGTAGGACAGAGGTTCCACCTGGACCTCTGGGCTGCCAAGAGTACTCAGTGGACTTTCTGGGAAAATGGGAGCACTGAGCAAGGACCCATGGATGGAGAATGGGAGGGCAGCCCCAACAGCAGTGTGGATGTGGGGCTGGGAGGGTGACTGACTGGCTGGGCAAGGCCCGCCTGGGGCTGTGTTTGGGCAGTGCTGACCAGGCTGCCTGTGCTGCTGGGGGCCGAGAGGCTCATCACACACTCCTTCCTACCTGGCAGGTGTCAATTTTGCCCTCTGGGTAACCAGCACACACATTATGGATGTGGATTTTCCCAGCATACCATCGGCTGCTGTTGCAGAGCTTCAGATCGATGAGGTGGACCTTGGCCTCCTGCAGGAGATCACTTGATTTTTGAGCTGTGAGCACAGAAAGGAGTGAGCACTCAGCAGCTCCTTGCCATTTTTCCTACCCTGTCTGGGGTTGCTCCCTGTCCCTAGAGCTTAGTTTTGCCTCTGGAGTCCTGTGTCCCTGCTGTGTGACTTGCAGGCCAGGCCCATTTGTCCAGAGGCATCTGTCCTGCAGCAGGACTCTGGCTTTGGCCTCTACTGCTGGGAAGCCCAACCTGTTTCCCCAGAGTGATGAGCTTGCCCTCAGGATATGAGTCCTTCTTGGGAACTCACCTCTTGCAGTGGTGGCACCCCAGCCAGCGACATAGCAGTTTTCCAGCTCTGACACTGGCTGCGTGGGGTCAGGCACACAGCCCATCTGAATGTAGCTGTTGCACTGGACAGGCTTGTTCAGTTCCAGCAAAGCGATGTCATTGCTCATGTCATCTCTATTATAAGATTCGTGAACCCGCAGCTGCTTAATTCTGCGCAATACTGCCCACCGGCCTGGCTTAGTCAGCTGGGTGGCCCCAATCACCAAGTACAACACGCTTATATTTCTGGAAGATAGATGGAGAGAGAGGTGAGAGGGAGTAGATCCAGGTGCTGCAGCAGCCCAGCACTTGCCAGCCTTCAGTGCTATGGAGGGTGGGACCGCCTTAGTATGCCTTAGGCTGTGGGAATGGTGAGCTGGGGGCTGCTAGGAAGCAGTGGCACAAGACTAGCCTTCTCTTGAGCAGCATCTCAGCTGGGCTCTACAGGGCCTGGGTAATGGGCATACTGCAAGGAAAGGGGATGGGAGTAAGACGTGGTGCTGGTGACAGGACACCTGCTGCTGTTGTGGAGATATCCCCGTTCCCTGCTCCTCCTTACCTGACATCGTCAAAGCAGTGGGCTGCCGTAAGGACCCACTCTGCGCTGATGAGGGACCCTCCGCACAGATGCCTTGTGCCTGGTATCCTGGGATGCTTGATGCTGACGAGCCAGGGCCAGGCCCCTTCCTTGGCACCTGTGCCACCCACGACACGTGTTTCTTCAAAATAATCAACCAAGTGCTCATAGTCATACACTGCCGGTCGGAGCCCACAGATTGCTCTGTAAGCAGAAAGTCATTACTGTCCTGCTCTGTGCTGCTGCTCAGGCTGAAGCTCAGCCATCTGCCCTCCCCACCAGCTGTTTCATGGCCAGCAGGCTCGTGGAGCCCATGGGGTGTGTGTCTGTCCATGTCAGCACCTGGCTGCTGGCAAGGAACTGAGGCTCCCCCATGGGTTTTGGGAAGCTGTGGCATAGCCATGGGGTACAAGCGGGCCCAGCCCCCTCCAGGGACCCCCCTAAGCATCGCCCAAGCTCCCTTCCAGAGCCTGGGGCCACTTACCCACAATTTTCCCATGAGCCGTGCGCAAGCCTGAACATGGCCAGCAGGACGAGGAGACAGAGCCAATTCATGGCTGCCAGAGGCACGTGTCAGCTGCAAGAAGTGAGGGCTCCTTGCACCAGCACAGCCGCAGACGCAGTGCCCGCAGCAGCCGCGTTGCCCGTGAAGGCCTCGTCCCCAGGGCTGATGTCACAGCGTGGTGGGTTCTGTGTTTTGGGCACTGGGGCCTCTGGCGTGGGTGTGGGGACAGGAGCAACATAGAATGGTTTGGGCTGGAAAAGATCTTAAGGATCATCTACTTCTTACCCCCCACTTTCATGGGCAGGGACACCCTGGACAATAGAGCAGCTTTCTCCAAGCCTGGCTCCAAGCCTGTCCTCGAAGCCTTCCAGGGAGGGGGCATCCATAGCTGCTCTGGGCAACTTGTGTCGGTGCCTCACCATCCTCACAGTCAAGAATTTCTTCCTACTATCTAATCTAAACCTATTAAATTTACTCGCTAAATTATTCATTGCCTTATTTTATGCTTTAATTGGTATCTTGGCAGTTTTGTAACTTGACTTCTTTGTGTACAGCAAACGAGGCAGGGATATGACAGTCTTACACTGTGCACTTGTCTCTAAAGAAGATTTTCATAATGTGATGAAAGCTTCACTAAAGAATGATAAAACTCTGTGAATTTAATTACTTGCATATTCTTTATTTATTCACTTGAGATTACTAGTGACTGTGCATGTTACGGGTCTAAAATGGCATGAAATATGTTTTTCCTCACAGGCTTTACATGTTCAAGTCTTCAGTGTCATTATCCATCCCTTATAACAGTGTCTCAGCCTTTCCTACACCGTGACCTTGTTTTCGAATAACATAATTCCCATTGTTCCACAGCTTGGAATTTTATGCCCAATCAGAAAAACAGCATTCAGCAACTCTGTATTGAATAGCCACAGGATTATTCATCCGCTTAAATTCAAGTCTAACCTGTGTATTGCCTGAGAACCCAATCCAGCATGAAACTTCTTATTAAAAATCTGTTCAGTCTTAGAAGGTGTTTAAATGCCATCCAGAAGACCTAGACCACAAATCAAACTTGCAGAAGGACTTGAACCACTTGCTCAATCATTTCTGCTTTTAACTGCTCAAGACACACATTATTTTCTCCATCATCATCATCATCATAGCTAGGCTTCGCAAACAAAGATTTGGGAAGGACTCTACCCACATTTGCTACAAGTGCGCTGGTGGCTAAAGAGGCCAATGTGAGATAGACAAGTCTGGTTGCAAAAGGCACAACAGAAGGACTCCTTGGATGGTATCCAAGGACACATATTGTTATCTATGAAATAAAAGACACCTGTGTGAAAACAAGAAACTGAATTTTTATATTTATAGATATATAATAAAAAAAATATAGCAAAAATAAATACACATATATAAATATATATGAAATTTCATGGTCGACTAGGATCCATTTAAAAATTTGTCAAGTCTTGTGTACAGGGCAATTTGTGTTTCTTTGGGGCCCAGAAAACATTCCTTGGTGTTCTTCCCACACACGTTTTTTTTTTCCTCCTTGTCCTGAGGGAAGGTTTTTGAGGCTGAGGATCGGCTGTCAGCACTGTACTGATGTCACTCCACAGCAAATCTCACTCATCATAATCACTGCTGCCACTCCCATGCCTCAGCATCCAGAGGAGGAATAGAAATCGGTTGGCAATAAAACCATAAAACCTCTTTGTATTTGCAAGAGCAATTAAGATTGAAAGAAACCCTGTTCTCACTACCCACTGGAGGTGTTACCTATTCTTCACAGTAACATGGGTGTTTGGGGCCCTGCTAGTTCACCATTAGACCTGGATGGTGAAATTCGGCTGAGGGAGCTGGGATTGTTTACCCCGAAGAGGAGGAGGCTCAGGGGTGACCTTTTGCTCTCTACAAGTGCCTGAAGGAAGGGTGTAGCCAGGTGGGGGTCGGTCTCTTCTCCTAGGGAAGTAGCGACAGGATGAGAGGATATAACCTCAAGCTGTGCCAGAGGAGGTTTAGGTTGGACATTAGGAGGAATTCCTTCACAAGAAAGGGTTGATTAGACATTGGGTTGAACTGCCCAGGGAGGTGCTGGAGTCACGTCCCTGGAGGTGCCTAAGGAAAGACTGGACGTGGCACTTGGTGCCGTGGTCTAGTTGACACGGCAATGTTGGGTCGGAGGTTAGCCTCGATGATCTCAGAGGTCTTTTCCAACCTAACTGACTCCGTGAAACCCCATCAGCGCTTCTCGTTAAACCCCACCGCACTCCCCTTTAAATCCCACAGCACCTCCCGGTAAATCCCGCCCCCGCCCCCGCCCCTCAGTGACCGCCCCCTTCGCCCCGCCCACAGCTGCCGGCGCCACGTGACAGCTCCCGGGGCGCATGCGCCGTGCGCGGGTCCGCGCCGGGCCTGAGGGAAGTCGTGGACGGTTTCCGGGTTGGGCGGTGGCACCGGGATCGGGATCAGGATCAGGGATCATGTCCTGCGCCCTCGTCCCCTTCGGCCACTTCCAGGACCTGGAGGCGGCCCGCGACTTCCTGTGCCCGCACCGCCGCCCGGGCAGCGCCGCGGCCGGCAGGGATAGCGGTGAGTGCGCCCCGAGGTGCGGGGCCGCGGGGGCCCGGCCCGGCGGGGCGCGAGTGGCGGGGCCGCCCCCGCGGGGCTCAGGGCGGCGGGGCAAGCTCGGCCCTCCCGCGGGACTGGCCCCGCGCCGGCCGCGGCCGGGCGTGTCTGACGGCGAGGCCGGTGCCGGCTGCACCCCCTCGTCCCCGCTCTCTGAACCCCCCGCCCGCTCCCGGGTGACCGCGGTAGCCCCGAGCACTCGGGGTCGTTACCATGGTAAAGGCCCTTAAGGGGTGGGTGTCTCGCCACAGCTGCCACATCTTCACCTGCAAGGTCAGGTTTTCCTGATGTCCAGAAGTTTCAGGTGTCAGCCCTTACCCTGTGGTGTGAAGTTCTCTGGCCAGTGACCCCGCGTGCCTCGAACTTCGAGGTGAAAGTTGCAGTTGTCTGAAGATGCTCTTAATAAAGAATCACAAAGCCACACGTTGTGCATGCAAGGTTGTCTAATAATGCATAGTACACTTAAAGTATGCTAAAGGTTTAGTTTGGCAGCTTAAATTTAAAGGGAGCAGATCTTACAGCAACTACAGCCTGGAGCTGTGGACCAGGTCTCTCTTGTGTGAGGCTGAGCTGCCCAGCACAGAAGCTGTGTTCTCAGCAGATCCGTGCCCAGGACAGACAGCACAGGGAGTGGAAACAGTGTTTCTTGTCTGTTGTTACTGCCATACTGCGTTAACTGTGTACATATATGTGCGTGTGTATATGTATATATAAAAACTGTATATGCAAACTGTATCTGGAAACAGTATGGAAAGAAAGTGTTCGAAACGGTTAATGAGGATGCTTGTAAAAGTCCTCACAGCTGTCAACAGCTTTGAGAGAAAGCAGCAAGGTGCTTATATAAAAAGCTTAAAATGTCTATGGGGAAATTAAAAGAGGGGGAGATCAGAGGATGGTTTGTGTTGGAAGTGACCTTTAATCTAGTCCAATCCCCCTGCCATGGGCAGGGATACCTTCCACTAGACAGGGCTGCTCAAAGCCCCATCCAAACTGGCCTTGAGCACTTCCAGGGATGGGACATCCACAGCTTCTCTGGGCAACCTGTTGCAGTGCCTTATCTTCTTTGTTACAAAATTTCTTCCTAATATGCGATATAAATGCACTCTCTTCCAGTTTAATACTGTTGGCCCCTGTCCTGTCAAAAAGATGATACAACAACTGTAAAAAAAGTTTAAAAGGATACTTACTATATGTTCAGCTACTTAATTTTGCCACTAAAACTTCTCTGTGCAAAAGTTTTGGTAGAAAACAGTTTTCTGCTGCTACTTGTGCTTGTTCATTGACTCTGATACTTCTCTGAAAAATCCATGCAGGTTCCATATGGCTTTTCTTTTAGTATCTGTATCTAAAGGAGTGATTCTGGAACTGGAAGGTTCTTGTTAGTGTCTTGAATTCTGAAGATAAAAGCAAAGGATTGTTATGGGTTTGTGTTTCTAAAAGTATGTGCTGAAAGAAATTAAAAGGTATCTCTCATATTTGGTGGTACGTGTGACAGACGTTTTTATAAAATGTCTTTTGGATACTTTTGTTGGATTGGATTTGTCAAATGGCAGCTGGAAAAGGGGAAAATATTTAGTATGTTGTAAAACTGCCTGAGCTGGCAGAAGCAGTGATAGAAGCAAAGATGCATATTCCAAAATGTGCTATTCTGATATTTTAATGAGTGGGCTATATTCTGGACTATTTTTATATTTGCTCATTCAGTCATTGAGACAGAGTGTCAGAAGTGAGTGTTCTTCAGAATACTGCTCATTTAGATTTATTGACATTTTTTGGATTTGTGCCTGGGATTTTTGATACCACAGCTGTTTTCATGGTTTAGGATAAATGAGCATAAATACCAGCAAGCGAGAGTTCCCGAAGTGGCTTAGACACAGGATTATAACTTAGTGATTTTGAAGCAGAAATTCTTAGTGCATTTGTCCGTGACAGGGAGAAGTGCTGCTACAACTTGCAGAGGTATCTTAACTTAGAAGTAAATAAATTGTGGAGGTATCCTAAGTTAGAAAAAGCTGGGTTGGGCTGTGTGGAACTGGAGATTGTTTTCCCATTATGCTCGTTCCTTCAGTTCTGCTTTGCTGCTGCTTTGTGTCCCAACCAGGTGAGCAGCTGAGCTAAAGGGTTGCTTTGTAACTTGGGCTGAGATGGGAGGGTCTGGATCCTGCAGTTACTGCCTGTCTGGTGGTCTTGCACCCTCAGTTCTTGCTCTGATTAGAAATACTTAATTCAGTTTTTCATTCTCTCTTTCTTTACCTTTTCCCCCTCCCCCCACTAATATGTTCATTTTTCTTAGTAAGCAAGTGTCTAGTTGCATGGCAGTCCAGAATTGCTCCCTTTTCTCCTGGATGATTGTTGTGTACCTTAACTGTTCTATTGTTCACAAGGAAGGGCTCTTTGCTGTAAATAAAGTTTAAATGAGGTAGTGTGAGAACATGTGACAAATCTCTGCTTCTCATGTTGTGCACCAAGGAAAGAAAAAAATTTTGTCCAAGCACATTCTTCATGGTTTTGTTTGTGGTTTTTAAGTGCATATTGAACTTTTATGGCAGAAAGAACTAAGGCAAATATTTTTAACTAAGCAAGATATAAATAAATGGGTTTTAGTAGGGAATGCTTCAGTTAAAACTGTTCCATTGACAGAACATACTGTTTTAAAACAGTAGTTTAATAAAATTGCATGTTTAAAAACTTGAATTTTCATCTCCTTTTGTATTTTTACTCTCTAGGAGGAAAACCTAAAGAGTAGTTTGTTTTTACTGATAAGTTCAACAAAGAAAATATGTTCATTTTCTATGAAATACCACTTTTGTCCTAAACTGTGTTTATTTGCACATAACCAATTATATAAATATCAGTAAACACATGTCAAAGTTATAAGTTTTTTTTTTTATTTTAATCTGGAGGACTAGCACTTTTTATTTACTTTTTTTTTTTTTGAAGTTACACTGCCTTTGTATGGAAACTCTTGCTGGTATTTGAAAGTTGTAGTTGAAGGAAAAATGCTGGCTGCCTTAAGGAAATAAATGTATATTAAATATTTTTGTGTAACAAAAATAAGTTAATCTAGGTTGTCAATTTCAAATGTAATTTGAAAAGGCTAAATAAAGTGCTGCATATATTAAAAATCCGGATGTAGGTAACTAAAAAACAAATCTGTATTTCTATTCTAAGGGAACTTGAGGGTTTTTTTCCCTTGCTTTGAGCAGGTAAACATTAAAAAACATTCAACGGGAGAAAAAGATAATGGAAAGCATCCTATCAACCACAGCTTCACTGAATCTTTTCCTGCAGGCACCCAGTTTGTCTAGTTTGTGTAAAGGATATACTTGTCTGGTAAACTGGGGAGGAAAATAAAAGGTGCCCTCCTCCTTTGAACCTTGTGTAAAGTCAGTTCTGCAGGTGCCTGTTCCTTGCTCGGTCAGTAAACACTGGAAGGAAGGGTTCATGTGCTTCTGATTCAATCATGTGTTAAAATTGTTAGTCATGCAATGCTGAAATAACCTGACAAATGTTTTTAGGCTGCTTGAGGTGACCATTCATGTACAATAAAAAAGTAGCTGTATTCTGCTTCACAGCACGTATTAGAATAACAGGTGCTGGGGTGGATCTTACCTCACATGGCTTAAATAAATAAGCCCAGTAATACAGAGTAAGTTGGTTAAAGGTGCTTCTTATGGATTTGCCATATCTTTATTCTCTAGAAAAAAAAAATTGCTTTGAATGCTTTTTCGTATTTTAGTGAACAGGACTAAAAAAGCATGAGAATTTAAGATTCTTGGAAAAAGTAAATGCTGCTAATAAGGCACAAATCCTCTGTGGATCCTGAGCCTAGTGGTACCTAAGTGGCTTTGAAAACTGCTGCTTCAAATGTGCAAATGCTGGGAGTAGGAAGTATTTGCATCATATTTAATTTGACAGCTTGCTGTGTTGAAGATGTTTTGGGATGCCTGTTGGCTAGATCAGAAAACAGCTGTAACAGTTAACTCCATTATACAGCTATCTGTAATAAGGCAGACATGTGAACAAAAAATCCATCTTATTTGCAAGATGTAATAGAGCTTTGCAGGCATAACAATTTTAGCATTTAGAAATTAATGGATATTTAACTGAAAAGAGCAGAAAACAGAGCAATAAAGACAGATAACATTTTCTGTAATCTTTATAAATTGAGGAATTTAACTGCAATTTATTTGGAGTGATGTGTGTCTCTGTTCCTTCAGTAGACTCAGCTTGAACTGTGTTTTGGAACATTTGATAGGCTTGATGACAGCAACTCAGTGACATAGCCAGGTAGGACTGCTGCTAGATATGATTTGGAGGTGTTAAGGCAAAAGAAAAAAAATCAGTACTTTCTTGATGTTTTTCGTTCCCAGGTGTTTTTATCTCCCATTACCTAAATGAAATGAATAAGGAAAAAAGCCAGCAAAACCAAACTTGACCTTGGGGATTCCTAAGCAATGCTACCTGTATCTATGATAGTGACTCTGTGCTTATTCAGGGGAAGAAAAAAATTGACTCCCTGATTTGGGGGGTTGCTCAGAGTTATGAGGCATCACTTTGCTGCTTCTTTTTATGGTAGAAATGATGACTTAAGCCTGTCAGAGAAACTCTTTTCCAAAATCCTGCCCTGTTACATTGACACCATCGTGCTCTTCAGCCTATTTCCTCTAAACAGTGTGTTTGGAGTTGTGCTTGTACGCTTGGCCTTATCTGGATCAGCTAATTTAATTGAGAAATATGGAAGGCCAGGCTTTTTATTTCTGAGTTGCCAACGAGGTTACAAAGAAAAAATTACATTACAAAGTCAAATTCTAGATTGCATTTAGCAATAGAGTTGTTCTTAACTGTTTCTGTATCAATCTTATTGAATTTGGTATATTCCTATATTAGACTGTTGTGACAAGATCTTTTCTATTGCCTCATTAATCAGATCCTCCCTCTCCAGATGGTATTATGTACATTTAAGATTCCTTTCTTTCAGTTTTCACATAAAATATCATAAGAATACTCACTCTGCCTGACCACCTTAAAGAGGAAAAAGTACTCAAGTGGTTCTTTTTGAGATTAGAGAGCTAACTTAGTTTGAGTGGTTTGGGTTTTTTTTCCAATTACGAATATCTGAAGTGATAAGAGAAAACAAATGTAATACTAGTCTCAAAAGAGGCAAAATAGCCTAATATATTTGTCAGTCCCCACAGTGGAGGAGGTTTGGGAATAAACAGCCTGTGATTACTGAACAGCAAGAAGATTCTAAACTATTTCTAAAATTCCTTGGCCTGAAGAGAAACTGTTTCTATTTCTTCATTAATTATGCAATGCAACAGTATCAGAATTGTAGTAAATGTACATAGAACAAAAAAATCTGCAACTCTTGCACTTAAGCAATCTTTTCTTGAGCTATTACCTATTGGTTTTTTATATTCTTAAAGCATGGATGGGAAACAAACTGGAAGATCATAAATCCAACAAACTACACACTTTTAATTGCATGTGTCCAAGCACGTCCTCTGATAACCTACTCTGTAGAGCTGGAACATAGATGTGAGGGCAGGAGGAAAAGGCTTCTGCTGCCTGCCCCAGATCCCTTCTTGCTCTGGAAGGGAGGACAGTGGCAATTTTCTGTGTTCAGATATATATTCTGTAATCTGGGGAGAAAATATTAGACTGAGTAAAATCATCTTTCATCTTGAGTTTGACCTGTAAAATGCCAGTTAGACCTCATTGGTCTAGATCTGTTGCTATTGTTTATCTCTCCTCTGTCCTTGTCTTTTAAGCAAAACATGCCTATCAGTAGAAATTGTTCTTGTGGGTATTAAGTTTATGATAAACATGCTTGAAATGCATTTTCTTCTGGATTAACATCAGTGTTGCACATGTGCAGTGTGTAAACCGACTGTGAAGTTTCAAATGTGCTAATGGAGTTTTAATGCTGTATGCTTTAAAGGATTAAGTGGTTCTTGTAGACCAAATAGAATGGACTTTTATTTTTACAATCTCTGCAGTAAAGCAAAATCTGGAATATTGCTGCTGCTTTATCCCAGTAGGGAGAACTGTTTATAAGACATTTACTACTAGTAAGAGGTAGAGATGAAATGGAAATACAGATTTGTGCAGGAAAGTTTAATTTTTTTAATTTTTTTTTTTTTTTCCCAGTGGGAAACTGGAAAAATAGACATGTTGCAAGTGAAGAATTGTTTAGGGCTTGTTTAGGTATTGATTTCTAGATAATGCATTACATTCCACAATTGCTAGTTCAGATCTGTAATGTTACTAAAGGGGTATTTCTTAATCTTCATTGTATCAGAACTTGGACCCCGTGCCATCTCTCACTTGACTGACCTTATCAATTGCTGGTGGATGGGAAAGTCTCTGCAAGCTGACAGTGTCCATGGAATATTTTGTAATTCATTGGCACAGGTGAATAACTGTGTGCTTTGAGTTCCTGAATGACAGTGTGTCCTCTGTGCCTCTCTGTCCATTGTTCCAGAGATGGTTGTCTATTGTTTAATACCTTGCTTCAGTAGCCATTGCATAGGTGAGGTATCTAAATAACATGAGTAAGAAATCAGTTGTAATTTCATTTCTTCTTAAAAAAAGAAACAGTATATGGAAAGACTGGATGCAAAGGCTTGAGAAATACATATGAAAGTGCATGCAGGGGCAATCTATCTGATGTGGAGGATGGACATGAAGGAGGAAACTTGTAAACCCTGGTAAGCTGGAGGAGGTGCTGGCTTTGCAGAGCAGGTCACAGCTCCAAAAGATCTCTGCAGTTTTGTCAGTAGAATGGTGACTCACCATTATGTAATTTTTCCATCTTTTTTGGCTGACTTAGTATCACCTAAGGAAGATGACAACAACCATGAAAGTGCAGCTGTTCTCAAAGAGGCAGCCAGAGTTCTCGCAGATGAAGTTTGCTGTTGTGGGTGTTCAGTCTCAGAACTGAAGTGGCTGATGTTTCTCGGGAATGTTGGTCTGCTCTGTGCCATAGGGCCAGCATTGGTCCCTGACTGTGTTCCTTGGATATGGTTGTGTTTCTCTCTGGACTGTGGCACGCTGACAGATTTCTTTCCCTCGTGAGTTTTATAGGAAGGAGATTTTGTTACTGTCTGAGATAATAAAATGCAAACACTAGTAGAGTTTTATTAGGTATCTTAAAACTAAACATTGAAGTTAGCTACTGTTTTCTTCTTGTGGTTTATATTCAACAGTATCTGCCATAATTCTCATTTGTATGTTTATATTTTTACGCTGGAAAATTTTCAACCTCAAGTACAGGATGAGACCGTGACCCTTGGAAACTTGTTGCTTATATAGCTATGCCTGAAATAACCATGCTGTTATATCTGTATTGATGATGATGCAGTAAAACTGTCTGACTCATCCATTTTGTAAATGATACAGACCTTTTAATTTTACAAAGATTATTCATGGAGTGGGCATTTTGTCTTCTGCAGTCTTGTGAAATACTGTCTTGCTGTTCTCAACAGCATTGGTAGAAAGTTTGTTTCTTAAGCTAAAATATTTTTTCCAAAGATTTTTTCAAAGATTTTTGTCTTCATTAGTCATACAAAAGTTTTAAAATCTGCCTATAAAAGACAAAAACCAGATTTCTGTTTCATTCTACTGTACACTGTTTTGTTTTTCCTTGCTTGGTGGTAAAGGAACTAGAGTTTTTAAACCAAATAAGATTGGAGTGGCCTTGATACAAGCCTTTTTGTCTGTACTGTTTGACCATCCAAAATGGTAAAATCTTGCTTGCTTAAAACTAAATTTAAACTAATTTGAGGCATATTTAAACTTCTTAAGGTCAAATTAGCCATGACAACAGTTGATGGAAAAACTTGAAAGAAATCCTTGGAAAACTCTTGAAGTCTTATTGGTGTTACTGCTTCCATAGTGCAAGCTGGATGGAAGTCAGTCCGTGGCCTTTCTACTCGACTACAGTGATGCTTGTTGATTTATTGAGGGTCCCAATAATGGTGGTGTTTGAGAATTGTATATCTACTACTACTAAATGCCAGTGGCTGTTAAATTCACATCAAGTTCTGTATTTTTAGGTGAAAAAAATTCAGATTTTTTATAAGGCTTCTACATTCACTCTTGTAAGACAACTGAGAAGTTGACCTGTCTCTATGAATCTCTTTTCTCAAGTGTTTGAGGTATTTTGTAAGGTTGTCATTTCTGAGGTTTCTGAATGACATAATTGAAACTGATTAATTTTCCTGTGTTGTCTTGCTAAGACTTGAATAGCCAAGGATCTTGTGCTTGTTTTCTCCTCAGAGGCCATACCTTGAGTTTTTGCTTTGCTTTGGTGGTAGGATCTGCATTATTCTGGGCTCAGATGTTTTGTGGTCACAGATGAATTTCTGTGTACAATCATTCCCTTGTAAAATGAACTTATGTTGCTGTTGGCTGGTCCTGTAATTGACTTAAACCAAATGAAAATCCACATTATGAAAAGGAAAGTACTATACTTAAGTATAGAAATACTATCTCTCATGAAATGGTACATTTGTGGTTCTTGTAGCGCGTTACAGGTTCTCTTAGTAAAGCATCTGGGGGCATATACATAAACTTCTGAGGGGTTGGAGGGAGCCTGTTGTCCCTTCTCCTTTTGTAGCTGCCTAATATGTACAAGATGGGGCTCTTCTTGTCTTTGGAGTAGTAGAAATTAGATAAATCAAGCTAAAGCTTAGATTTTTCAATGAGGCTTTAGGTCTCTGTACCTGCTGGAGAGGGTTTTTGCCAAGTGAACACTTAGGCTTCCCCTTTGCCCTCACTCTTCACTTCAGCTTACAACATAAAACTACAAATAGATCTTGGGTCTCTTGAAAAATCTGAAAATTGAGAAAGCACAAATTTAATTGAATAATTTTTTTAGTAAAGTGCAGAAAGGCCCTGTTGAAGGATCAGTGATGTGTTGTCCCAAGCACTGTTTGCTGTAAGTGTCAGAAATGGAAGTAAATAAAATACAGAGAAATAAGACAGCCCTTTGTACCACTTCATGGTTCTTTCTGTAGGACTCATTTAGTATCTGCTATAAACAGAGTTATAATGCATTGGTGGGGAAAGAAAAATGACCACCAGCAATCATCTTAATTGTGATTTGTTTTGGTTTGGTTTGGTTTTTGCCTATGCTGTATGCATGTTACAAGTCTTTTTTCCCTTAAAGCAGGCAAATCAACAAGCTGGGAAGATGGCGGCTGGGGAGCCTGGAATGAAGCAGAGTTACAAGAACCTGTAAGTTCATCTAAATGAGTTTTCATTGCTAACTTGCCTATTCTAGAAACTGTTCCACAGGTTTGTGTGTGTGATTTATTTTTTTTTTCTGCTATATAGCTATCACCTAGGCAAGAAGCATCTCGACCTGTGTTTTAAGTGTGACTGCTTTTTTGTCCCTTGCTCCTGTAATTGTTTCTAAATATAGCTTGGATGTTACCTATTGTGATATTCTTGTATTCTGTGGCTTTTTTCTCAGTAGAGTATACACACATCTTTCTGTGCTGCTGCAGCTGGGGACATCTCTTTTGTCCTATAGCTAGCCAGAGACAGTGGGGCATGGCAGTGAAGTTGTAATAATCTCTCATGAATTAATAAAAATCAAAAGCTACTCAATCAGGAACCGCTGGCACAGACATCTTCCTAAAGATCATGTAATACTCTTTTTATGTTGTCATATGTGAATGGTGTCACAGGAGGGATTAAGCTACATATGTGGAACAGCATAGTTGCTCTTTAAAGGGGGAAAACATTCTTCTGCCCAACTAGTTCAGCTAAGAGCAGCATGGCTTGTCTGTGAATTGTTTGTAAGACTGAGACTTCTAGCTACCAGCTGACTTGAGATGTTAAAGAAGCTGTCTTTGTAGAAATCCTTTGCAGCTGAATGAGTCATCTCAACAGAACTGTTTGATTAAATCCCTCTAAGAGCTCATGGGGTAGACTGAGGAATCCAGACCTCACTGTGCTAACAAAATGCTCTTATCTGCTGTCATCATGTCAGTGGGCAGGAATTATGCCTAAGGAGTTGGGCAGTATCCTTGTGATTGCTTATTTCAGCAGGGAAACAGATATTTCAGCTGAGGTGACAAGTTGAGCATGGTGTCGCTCAGGGATGAATCGCTGACACTGATGTTGGGAATGACAAGAGTATAAAAAGTTTTAAATAGGATTGTTACTCAACTCCTCTACAATTGCCATGAAATGAGTGTGTTTCTCAGGCCACATCTTTGTTAGATGTGCTGTAATGTGTATAACTTTCTGAATGAGGAGAACAAATGCTTGTTTTTTCTACTTCATGTTGTAATTTGATAGAAGCAGCAGGTGCTGCTAAATTGAAATTGTTTAAATTTCTGCTCTTTAATTGTCACACTCTTCCAACGGGTAGTTCACACCCTTCCTGCTGAACACTACATCCTCTACTTACATGTTTTTCTCTAAAGTCACTAGTGATTCCAGGTCAAACTCTTCAGAAGGAGTTTGCTGTCATACACAACAAACAGGTTGTTCTGGGTAGGAGCATATAAATATGTGAGTCTCTGTCTGAACACACAGAAAAATGACTGCGTGAGTCTAGCACAGAGTTGAGAATTATTAGTATAATGTAACAATGAATTCCCTTGTTAAGGCCTTTAAATCTTAATTTGTATTATGGTTGGCAAAAAAAGTAATTGTTTCTTGGAATTGCTTGTCCCCTGACAAGTATCTCTTTCATGGAACATAACTTCTGAGAAGGTATTGAAAGTGGAAAAAAGTTTTGGGGTTTTTTTCCATAAGGTGTTCTTTTGTGGAACTGATTAGCTGTGTTGTACGAATGATGATGTTGATGTCTTTTCTTCAATGCTGATTTTAATCATTCTGGTTTTCACTTTTGAGGAATTTGTTTTGACAAGTTCAGTGCTTTTCTTGTTTTAACCCTCAGCTTATTTTTGTCACTAATATGAGGTGGCCGTGTTTTATGTCTTTAGATTTCAAGTTCTTTGTTTATGTTTACAGATAACTTTAAATTTTCTGTCTGAAATACAATTTTAATTCCTTTAAATCTTTCAACAAACCTTTCATTTCTGTTTCTTTTTCCTCAATTTGAAAATCATGCCATTAAAAATTAGTACATGGTTTTTGCTTGTGTGTTTTTGCACATAATACATTTATCTCTGTCAGGAGGAGTTAAAGTTGTCATGAGTATCTCAGTCAACTTCACTGCCTTTTTGTAAAGTCTTGAAAAATGCCAGTAAATAGGGAGTAATTGTTGCTATAGAACTTGACATACATCAGCAGACAAAAATGACATGAAAATAGGTTCTCCTCTTGCACAAATTGAGAGTGTGAACAAAGGTAGTTAGCAGAATGTTTGAAGTGTGCTAATGTAGACTTTATGATGCATATACAGGGTATTACTCTGTGCACAGTGACCATTTTTATGGTACAACCTTATGAAAGGAACTAAATACAATGAATAGCTGATTAAGAGCATGATATGCAAATTATTCTTACTGTTTGGTGTTCATTTTTCTGCTGGGAGTAAATTTGTATGTTTTCAAGCAGGTGCAACTTTATTATAATAGAGAATAAACAGTACAGATCAGAAAATGATTGCACTGAAGTTGTTGGGGTTTTTATTTGTGCATAGCTGCTTTGAAATGCAAGAGGATGGAGTAATGTTTTTTGGAGACAGAGAAGGACATAGGATTGAATGTGTGGCTATGGAAATGGGGTGTGTGGTATCGGGTAAGAGGATGGATCTAAGGATCAACTCTGAGACCTTGTAGCACTTCACTCAAAACCTGTTACTGCCTGCCTTTGAACTGTGGTTAGCAGGAGCTACTATGAGCAAATATTTGGCTTGTTACTCCAAGGAAAAAAGATGCAATTTTTTTGCTTTTATACATGAGGATGGTATCTAAGTTTTTACTTACTCATCATTATAGCATTAAAACTTGGCACCACTTGGTTGGGATTTGTTTCATTGTGAAGTTACTTTGTGGAAAGGCACCTGATACCTGTTGCATGTTACCATGAGGCCTTAGTGTGAATAGCACCTTAATTACCTTCTTCCTATGTGCATGTGTTTACTTAATGCTGGTCAGTGTGTGAGCTTGGATAAATTGTTCATTTTGAGTATGGATTGTAATGAGAATAACTCAAGAGATTCTCTCCTGTCTTTAATCAATAACTGTAAAACTTTAGATCTCGTTCTCCTCACGTCTCTTTGAAAGGAGAAGATTTTGAGGAGTAGAGCTAGTGATGAATACTTCTTTGTTTTCTGCTTTGTAAACACACAGAATTAGTGCAGGGCTGATGCTTTTCTCGTGACTTTTCATGCAAGGTGGAGTTGTGTGACATGATAAATAATAGTCCATTTAGTGCTGCTATGGAGGGCAAGCCAAATTGTTGTCATGAGTCTTGCAAGTTCTTCTGTGTTTAAAAATTATTGCATACATTGACTAAAGCTTTACCTGTAGGAAGAAGAGGAATCTAATTCCAAGAACCAGAGAAATTACTGGCTTCAGGACTGTGTGTTGTCCTTGTCACCAACAAATGACCTGATGGTAATAGCTAATGAACAGAAAGCAGTCTTTCTAGTGCGTAAGTATACCTGCTGCTAACTATGTGTTCTAGTGCACTTTATAGGAACCAGGGCAAGATTTGTTTCCCCCACCCCCATCTGCTTATGACCAAGTCATGACTTCAAGAATTTTGGAGTGTTTTATAATTTACATCATGCATTTTCTAGGTATTGATTGGCAAGTAAGTTGATTTGGTTTTGCCTCTCAGCTATATTTTGACCAAGAACTTTTTTATCATGTATAATTCATTTGCACTATAACTACCCAGTTGTTTGAGATGTTTAAAGATATTGACATTAATTTTGCTCAATAAGAAAAACAAAACTTTTGTGTTAGTTTTAGCCATTAAGAAATACTTGACCTTATTTTAATTTTCCCTTGGAAAACATGACCCACCTGAACCAGTGTCACTTGGAGGAGAGAATATTATTGTGAATTGCTTTTGAGATTTCCACCTTTGATAGAAAATTCTTCTCCATGTTGAATAATGGGTGGCTTTATATTTCACTCCAAAGTAGGGCTCTGGGAACTTTTAAAGGTACCTCCAGCTGCTGTTTACATACGTGCTATTGTCTGGGGTGCTGGTGCTATTAACAGCTGCATTTGGTGGCACGTGAGCATGATGAAGAGAAACCTCCTGGTAAGGGGAATATTAAACCAAAAAACTGGCTGTTGAAGCTCAGAGTTGCATAATTGGGCAGATTGCATGGAGTTGTCACGCTGCGTTGTCATTCCCTGCAAAGTTGTGTGTTCCAAGCCTGATGTAGACTAGTTGCTAATTTGTCACCAAAAATGAAAAGATAGCAGTACTACTTATAACGTTCTTATTGCATCAAGCACAAAGAAGTGATTCAACTCACTTTGCTGGAGAACTGCCTCTGCTGAACTGCACAGTGGCAGCTGTACCACACAGTGGCAGAAGTGTCCCCATGTGTCAGGTTCTTTAGAAAAGTCATTAAGAATGTCTTGTTGCTTTTATGATTTTCAGGGTCTGTAACTGGTACTTAATCTAAGTGTGGTAGGATGTATTGTACAGAAGAGAAGGATTGTGAGATGCAAAACATTACAGTTTTATGGATGGTGTCTTTATTCTTAATGGCAGCTAAATGGAAGCACAGTGACAAGGGGAAAGAGGAAATGCAATATGCTGTTGGCTGGAGTGGCTCTCTGAATGTTGAAGAAGGGTAGGTGTTGAAATGCAGCTGTGATTAAAATGCTTTTTTCATGTTTAGCATTAGTAAAATGCTTGGTACTTGTGCTTTTTTTTTCTTTTTTTTTTTTTTTTGTCTGAGTGCATTAGTGGTCTTATGTATTTTATTGTTGGAAACCGACGTAAAGTAACCTGGGTGATCAGAAACACTGTGTGCAAAGGTCACTCATGCATTGTGTGATGTCTCAGGACAGGCTCATACAAATTAGAAGAAATGTTCTCTGTGCAGATCAGTGTATTTGTGTATACTTTAGGCATTTTAATAAATCTGGGTTATCATACTTTCTGTAAGTTCTTGTCCTAGTAGGAGAAAAAAAGAGTATCCTTTTTGAAAAATCTACTTTTATAGTAGAGAAGAAATTTTGTTGGGGGTGTTGCAAATGGAAATGTGTGAAGTTGTTTTAGAAATACTTCTCTTCATTTTCAAAACCTCAAGGAATTTTAAAGTCATCTCTCTGATCAAGAAATGGGTTTGGGCTGTAAGTCATTGGAAAATTTGCTTTGATCATGTGTTTGGCATTTATACAATATTTTTGCTCAATCTCTCTTCAAACAACCAGAAAGACCCTTACTTGAATCTCCATATGGAAGAAGATTTTGCACTTTGTTATTAAGTTTGCAGCCTTGAGTTGCTGTTTGCCTTTGAATGTGCTCCCTATTGGCTTCAACCCTCTGTTGTGCTGCAGGAGGTGTTGACTTAATCAGCTTCTCTCCAATCTGTAAAAATCATAACCCTTTTATAAAACTGCTGCTGCTACACATTTGAACTGTTATGTATGTGCATCTTTGAATTTGTGGGTTTTCTCCTCCTGTGCTACCGCTGCAATTACCCTGACATCTTTTGTTAAAAAAAAAAAAAGAAAAGAAAAGAAATTCTGTTTGAGAGTTTGTTTTTCGCTGCTGTTACAGCCCTGAGGGACACTTCCATTCAGAACAGGTAGCTCTCTATAGATAAGTGCAGTTATATTCACTACATTTTGATTTATTTTTATTTATTGTTCTGTGGAAGTGTAAATATGTCAATTACTGTCAGATTGTCAGAAGACTTGACTTTTTTTGGTTAATTTTGTTTGTTTTTTTTCTTTCCTTAAAGTTACCTACAATGTTCTGTGGTGGCTAAGCTTTGCTATTGGTAGATGAGATTTCACCAAGATAAATAATGTTGCTTTGAGGATGTAATGGAATTGCAACTCATCTCAAACTTGCATTTAGAAAGCTTTCTCTAATTGTATAGCCTGTTTATCCTTGGGGATTGGAAGTGACCTGAAATGCAAATAATAAACAGTAATGTGGGCATTTATGCTTTAAGTGCTGTTTGGGGTGTCATCTTGAATGTATATGTTGTTTCATAAAACCTCTGTACTACTTCTGTTTCCCCAGACAGTGTAAAAGTTTATACCATGGTAACAAGTAAATCTGCTTGCCTTCTGCATGCTTTGCCTGTCGTGCACTGAGCATGCTTGGTTATTGCATTATCTGGGAAGATCATATTAGTTCTTCTGATGCTCTCAAATTATAAGGCAGTGAAATGCAGTGGATATAAAGTCTACCTAATTGCATAATGTATTAAAAAAATTTATTTTGATAAGTATGGTTCCGTTGAATTTTTTTTTTTTAAAGTGGTTATTCTTGGTATATTGTTATAGATCAGAAAAAGTTATTTACCCTTAGGTACCTGAAATTTAACTGGAATCTACTGAACAGGACTGACAGAATAATCACTCTATGATTTACGAAAGACATCATTAGCAAGGTGTAATTAGCACTCAAGCAATCTACTTGGGCATTCTTGAACTTGTAATTGAAAATGGCTTTAAAATGGACTTTTTTTTTGCTTCTTACTATGAATACATATGATGTGCTGCATTAATATATTATTAAATAATTAAAACGCTGACTTGGCAAGATCTCTTGTGTAGAGCAAAATTACAAAACTGGAGAAAACCTCATTAATTTTATCTTTCTGTTTCTAGTGAATGTGTGAGTAGTGTACTGTGTATTCCACTGGCAAGTCAGAAGAGGTAAGGACTGACATGTATATGCATCACTCGTCTCTTTACGTTACACTTTTATACCCGGATAGCTTAGAACAGTTTTTAACTTCCAGTCTGTCTTTGTGAAACAGGAGTTCCACAGGCCGCCCTGACTGGACCTGCATTGTGGTTGGCTTCACCTCTGGCTACGTTCGTTTTTACACCGAGGTATGTTCCCCAGCATGGCAGGCCACGAGCAAGATGGTGTCATAAACATCTGTGTATTTTAAACTTTTGTTTCTGCAGACAGTGCTTTTTGCCTTCCCTAAGGAAAAGGGGCAGAAACGTTCATGCTTATTATTCTTTCTCTCCTAGAGCGGAGTACTGCTTCTTGCACAGCTTTTGAATGAAGATCCTGTCCTACAGCTAAAGTGCAGAACCTATGAAATTCCCAGACATCCTGGTGTCACAGAACAGGTTTTGTCAGATTATTTCAAAAGCGAAGTGGCAGTGTTATGGGGTATGGAAGGGAGTCTTCTCTGTGAATCCTCTGTGTCCTTTACCAGTTTTTGATGGGATGGACAGTTCCTTAGAACAAGAGACTCTCGACTTCTTGTTCTATGAAGTATTCATGCCTGTATAGTTTGAGGATTCAGAATGTCTTTATTTTTTGGAGTATTTTTCTCTGTAATAGCCTTGCAAAAGAATCCTTCATTCGTTTTCTGTTTATTCATCTGTGAGCACAAAGTACAATAATGCATTGATGGAGGGAGCAAATGTTACGTGACAGGTGCCAAGAGCTATTTGTACTCATTCATAAGAACTTATCTTAATTATTTCACAGAGAAGATGGCTGAAAATTAAAAAATATTTATAGGGCTAGGAACCTGCATGTAATTCTGAGTATTTCCTGCAGAGAAGGTTCTGCAGAGCTCAGGCTATTTAGTAAAGAATGCAGCTTTCTTTTGCCCTTGGCTGAATTGGCTTGCTTTATGCAGAAAATTAATGAAGTTACAGAAATTTCCAAGTTTGCTTTGTACAAATGCTCATGTGACTTAGCGTGATGTTTTTGGGATCAGTTTTAAAATACAGAAGCATTAAGGAATTTGAGTCTTCAGTTTGTATCAGCAGATTAGCATCTAAGTGCCCAAGTGGTAATTCAGTGGCTACTCCACTTTCAGAATTTGGCTCTTACATTCTAGAAGAACCTGTTTTTCTGTGGCCTTCACAAGCTGCTGTAACTTAGGCGTTTACTTCCGTAAACGCCGTAAAGTATATTAAGCAAACAAGTTATTAAAAGAAGATAAAAATATAAAACTATGTGCCTAAATAATTTTTTGGACAGTTTAATACTGACTTCCAGTAGTTTTGCCCTTAGTCTGTTGCCTGTGGTTTGTTAGATATTAACTCTCTGGATGTAATCCTCATCTCTGTGTAGTTAATAGTATAAAATATCAGAAAATAAGCTCTTCCAACAATAACAGTGATCTATTTTTTGTCTCTGTTCTCTTATTTTTTCCACAGAATGAAGAGCTAAGTATTTTGTACCCAGCAGCAATTGTGACAATTGATGGTTTTAGCCTCTTTCAGTCCCTTCGTGCGTGTCGCAATCAGGTAGCAAGAGGTACGTTTAAGGGGAGGGGTTTATTTTTGACTCTGTGAATAGTACCTTATGGTATATGAAGTTTACTTAGGTTAAATATCAAATCAAGGTGGAATTTAGGTCTTCCTTGCTTGTCCATCTACTATTGACACCTACTGCATACAGGAAAATTTCGTCCTTTACCAAAAGAGTTGTCCGAGTAGTATTGACTGCCTTGTACCTGCTCACCATAACACTGTACACTGTTTCTGGCTGGGATAGAGTTAATGTTCTTTTTAGTTGCTTGTGCGGGGCTGAGTTTTGAATTTGTGATGAAAACAGCACTGGTAGCATACCAATGTTTTAGCTATGGCAGAGCAGCACTTACACAGTGTCAAGGCTTTTTTTGTTTCTCGCACTGCCCTGACGGTGAGCTTCACAGAAACTGGGAGGGGACACAGCTGGGACAGCTGACCCCAAATGACCAAAGAGATATACTGTAGTGTATGATGATGTGTCAGATGATAAGAGCTGGGAGAAGAGAAGGAGAAAGGGAGAACCTTCAGGGCTATAGCATTTAACTTCCCAAGTAACTGTTATGCGTGATGAAGCCCTGCTTTCCTGGAAATGGCTAAATACCTGTTTGCTGATGGGAAGTAGTGAAGAAAATTAATTATTTTGCTTTATTTGCATGCTGTCTTTATCTCAGCTCACAAGTGTTCTCCCTTTTGTTCTTCTGACTCTCTTCCTCATCCCCATAGGAGGAAGTGAACAAGTGACTGTGTGATGCTTAGCTGCCCGCTGACATTAACCCACAGCAAACTGCTAAGGTGCTTCTTAGCATGTCATGGTGCTGATTTCATTGTCAGTGGAATGCTCTTCTTCCCAGTAAGGACTTTATTGGAAGTGATAATGCTGTGATGATTTCAGTAAAGGTCACTGCTCTTTGTGTTCATGTCTAAGAGCTTTGGATACCTGGTTTGATTGTGCAGACTTTGATCCTGTTCCTTTAGTACAGTCCCTGTTCATGCTCTAGTTTGGAAACAAGGTCAGTTTTCAAGCATGAGAGGAGAACTATGTGACAGTACAGTGTGGTAGATGGCACAGGTATGGTGCTGTTACAATTTTGCATGATAAATCCTTAAACAAGTGCTGTTGCTGAATTGTTCTCCTGAATTTCCTGATGATTGTTGTCATTGAACTTCAAATTTGTGAGATTCTTGTTTCCCCTCCAGCAAGTCACATCAGCAGACAATCATGAGGGTGAACGTGGGTGGGAAACACAATGGATCAGCCAGCTTGACAGCTGTCCTGAACTGTTTGGGCAGCAACACCCTTAAACTAAGGCTTGAGTCTTGTCTAGAAGGGATGAGTGATAAAGAACTGAGAAACGTGGCTGTGGTGAAACAGCTCTTCTCTGAATCACGTGGGGATGGCCAGTAGGAATGGATTGTTCCCTTTTTCTTTCAGTTCAGGGCAAAGTGGCATGAAATGAAGCTAGGTGATAGTAAATGGAAGATAAAAAGTAGGCATGTTTATGCAGTGTGAGGTAGATTGTGGAATTCTTTGCCTGAGGTTGATGTGGATGCTAAAGGCACGCTTGAGCTCAGAGGGAAACTACCAAATTAGTGAAGAAAGCTGTGGAGGTTACTGAGTGCTTAGAGCTTGATTCTTTTTGTCTTCAGAAACTGTTTTAGAGGAAGCATCAAATATATGTCCTTATTCTAACATTCTTCTCTAGACATCTAGTTTTAGCCCTTCTCAGATCCTGATCTGCCCTGCTAAATTGTTCCCTGGGTCTATCTAATAATGCGTGTCCTTCTTAATGAAAAGGTAGTGCTTCCATGAAAATATGAGAGAAGACAAAACTCTTGAAAATCAGAAATTTAAAACCTGATATTCTGTGAATCATGCAACAAATGCAAAAGAAAACAGACTGTAATGAGAAATAGCCACCCATCTACTTTAATAACCAAGACACACTCTACTCTTTCAGTGAGAGATCACCATTTGCAGAGAAGCACTTACAGCTTTTTGCAATATCTGCAGCTGGAGTGCCATATCTTCCTTCATTCTTGATCATCAGTGCTTGTGGTAATAGGTATTTTGAAAGTTTCAATCATTCATTTAGTTTTACCACTGTTCTTACTGCTCACTGTTACACATCTAATGAATGTGCTGACTTTGCAAGTACTTGGGCAGAGGAGTTTGCACTTAAACATGCCCAGACCACAGAAATAAATTGTAGTTGCTTTTTAAAATTGTACAGAATATTATACCATAAATAACTCATGAAACAAAGCTCTCTGCAAGTATGAGATGTAGTTGTGATGGAATATCACATGCAGTTCTATTCAGTTATTTTTTAAAATATTTTAATTTCATGGAGGCAAATATTTCAAAAGGCCATTTTCGCTCAGGAGGTGTTTAAATGCATGTGAATTTAAAACTAGGTTATTTTTTGACTTCAGATTGCATCAGGGTTTTCCCCCCTCTGTTATGCTATTCCTTTGTCTTTGACTCAGTAGAAATTTTTTTGTGTTTTGTCAACTTTTGTCAGCTGCAGCATCTGGCAATGAGAATGTTCAGCCTCCACCATTAGCTTATAAGAAATGGGGTTTGCAAGATGTGGATACGATTGTTGACCATGCTAGTATTGGTAAGCATTTCTGTTTAATTTCAAGTATTTAAATAAATGAAATTAATGCTTTCATACTGTTAAATTTGGGTTGAGAGCACTTAGTGGTACTGGTTGGATAGAAATAAATAGTGGGAAAAGGCTGTCATAGTGAATGATCTCATTAACCATTATCAAAAATACATTTCACTTTCTTTTCTAGTCTGATTGAGCCTTCCTTCTCCACTTGAGGGGAGAAAGGATGTTACAGTTGTAACTGTCTTGTCCTTTTGTTGTTTGGTAAGAAGCAACTGAGAGAAACTAGATCAGATGCATTTATTACCATTTCTGTGAGGTCAAAGAACCATCTGGCAGGCAGGTTAAGAGTGGTAGGGGCCTTTCCTGAGTCTAGCACACAAAGAAAATAAAATTTGAGATTGTTCCTTTCCAAAAAATTCAAATTGACTTTTAGGCTCTCAAAGACTTTTACCCCTCAGCCTAGGTTCTTGTCAGAGAGGCAGATCTGAGGGACAGTAAGCTTCATTTCTCTTCCATGCTTTCTACAAAAGCAGGTAAGAGGTCAGAAGGCTGCTATCAAAACAGCTGAAGTGAATTTGGTACATGTATTTTTGCTGCTAAACTCTCCTGATTTTTTTTTATTTTTTTCCCCCCCTGAACAAATGAACTGTGCTTCATAATTAACCTAAGTACATTAGGTTATTTCTGATGCATTCTTTGGAATTTCTGTGGTTAAAGCTGTTTCTCCACCCTTCCCCCTGAATGTTGACTGGTCAGTCCAGAAGGCAGGAATGTATTTAGGCTTCTATAGCAATTGCATGCCTTTGTTCTGGAAGTATAAGACATTCACTTTAATGTTTTTGTTAGGCATCATGACACTGTGTCCTTTTGATCAAATGAAGACTGCCTCCAATATAGGAGGATATAATGCAACCATAAAAAACAGCCCACCTGCTATGTCTCAGTATGTTACTGTTGGAGCCAATCCTTTCACTGGTTTCTTTTTTGCCCTGGAGGTATGTACTACAAAGCTGACTTGCTGAAACTTTGAATAATTGATCCTTCTTTTTCCTGTATGAGTATTTCTGAAGTATTCTTATGCTCATTTTATGCTGACATTTCCCCTTCTTGATCTTCTAAAACTGGAATGATTTGGAGTGGATATGATAGTAATGTCTGCTAATGAGAATTTTTATTTTCTATCCTAAAATGAATGTGATAGTCAAGTAACTTAATTGTTAAAAAATTTTTACTTTATTGCCAATTAAGTGACTTAAATTTTTTTTAAAAATTAAGTTGATATTGTGTAAACATGCATCTGAAGAATTTTTTGAGGTCTTTGACCTTTGATCATGTACACACATGGCCTGAGTATACTGTAGTGATTTCTTGTAGAAGAAAACTGAAATTTATGCTTAACCTGTGGCACATTTACACCATCTTCTGTTGTATTGGAGGAAAAGGATGTCGGTGTAGCTGTGTCTTGTACATTCAGACCCTATGTGTGTGCTGTCCTTATCAGGATCAATCAACTTTCGATTTTTGTACTTACTTTTCCAATATGTTTATGAAAAAACTGCTTATATTGATATTTGCAAGGATGCCAAAGCCATGCACCAGCTAACTCTCCATGATAAATCATACACAGGGTTTTTTTAACTTCTGTTGCAGACAAACATACTGAGCTACCAAGTGACTTGCAGGAGGATTTTGAAATGGTAAAGAGATGTCAGAATGGCTTTTCTGGGGGCAATGAATTAAAATTTTGCAGAGTCTTAAAGCTATGCTTTCTGAGCTGAAAGTCCATAGGAGGCCTGAAAAACTATTCTGCAGTTGAGTTCAGTGTAAGAACTATTTCTTGGCTTTCTAAAGGCTTTGTTCCTTCATTTCAGGGTGGCTCGCAGCTGACTGTTTCTTGACTTTCTAAGCACGTTATTCCTTTCTTTCAGGGTAGTTCACAGCCACTGCTGTCTCATGTTGCCTTAGCAGTTGCAAGTAAACTGACTTCAGCATTGTTTAATGCTGCCAGGTAATAAATTACCTTTTTTTGCTTGTTTTAGTAATAGCTGCATAATAGTTTGAGGATTTTTAGGACCACTGGTATAATTCTGCTTATGTGTTTTTCTATTGCAAGTGGCTGGCTTGGTTGGAAGAGTAAACATGAAGAAGAACCTGTCCAAAAACAGAAACCAAAAGTGGAACCTGCAACCCCCTTGGCAGTGAGGTAAGTTGGCTTTTTTCAGTCTCAGTTGCTTTAGATTTTGTATGTTTTTATGTATTTGAATGATTTTTGAAAAGTGAATAATTGATGAATATGTTTATTTTTCTTGACTTTAAGCAGTGATGATAGTTTGCAGGTCATTTGTTTTAAACTTTGTTTCATTTCAGTTCATTGTTCTGGACAAATAATTTCTCATATCTTTCACTTCCGATGCATGGGCTCATTGCTACTGTACCAGAACAGTGTGCACAGTTTAATGACAGTATAAGCACACAAATATCACTCCTGAAGTTTATCACCAAAGTGCTTCAAAGAAGCCACATGAAATATTTGCTGATTATGATAGTTTAATGCCCCTCACAAAAACTAGCAGGTATCCTGTTCCCCTGTTGATTGTGGAGAGAGGAGAATGGGAACAACAGACTGTAACCTAATGTTGTCAAGAAATCTGATAAAAGACTAAATTAATTCCTGATGGTTCTCCCTTGTTTTTTTTTAAGTATTCTCAAGATTCTTCAGCAATAAGAGAGGGCATATAAAATAACCCAGTGCTCTGAGATCCTTGCCTGACACATGACGAGACCATCACTTATCCTAGTTTCTGAACTTTGATTTTTCAGTAGGACTTAGACAGATCTATAATATATCCTGGTAGGCAACACAAGAACTTTTTTCATAATTTTCTCTTAATTTTACCCGTACCTTACGTTACCTTAACAAAAGAAATCTTAGTCCTTATAAGAAAATCTGTTAACTATTTCTGAAGAAAAAGAGGTATCTAGTGGTTTTGCTTGCTTATTGTTTATATTTTTTAGGTTTGGACTTCCAGATTCCCGTCGCCATGGTGAAAGAATATGTCTTTCCCCGTGTAACACTTTAGCAGCAGTAACAGATGAATTTGGAAGGGTTATTTTACTGGATGTTACAAGAGGACTCGCGGTTCGCATGTGGAAAGGTATGATGGGGTATATTAGCATAGCAAATAATATTCTTCAAAACACTGTGGCTTCTTAATGTTCAGACTTTAAATGTCAAGAATTTTGATAGATTGCGTTATTACAAACCCAAGTCAGGCGTAATATAAAGTCTATAAGGGTATTATTGTAAATTCCTGAAATACTTATGTGGCCTACAGTTAAAATCTGGTCTGTTTCTGTTTGTATTATATAGATTTTTCTTAATTTTTTATGTTCATAGACTGTTTCTCAAGAGAAAGGTTTTAACATAACAATTTTTTAGAAGAGCTTTAGCTCTGTTGTCCAAAGTCTTTCTTTTGATAAGCTCTAGTACCCTCTTTAATTCTACTGAGAAAGTAAACGTTTCGAAAAATGGGTAAGAAGGTATACAGCTTGTTAGATTGAGCAAGAAGGGAGCCCTCAATCTCTTCTAAATTGAGGGCTCTTTGTAAAATAGTGCTCTCAAATTTTGATTATATCTAATGCCACTACAATTTTTAATTCCTCTGTAGAATCACAATTTTGAAGCTTTTTATGAGGTGGAAAATAAGTTTTAAGAATAGGTGGAAAATCTCTAGCTCTTTTCTCTCTCTTCCACATAACCAATTCAGAAGATTAGTGGTCATGAATATAGTAGCTACTTCAGTGACATACTGACAGTGTAATAGCTGGAGTAATCATGTTTCCCCTGGGCATTTTTCTCTTATATTTTGAAGCTTATTAGTTATAATCTATGCTTTCTGATATTTTCTGGTGTTTTTTCTTTGTTACTGAGAGCTTCACGTTATCTAGGTAGTACTGTTAGAGTCCCAAGGTTTATTTGATAGTTGGATACATATTTAGAATTTGCCAGCCTTTCCCCAGTGAGGTTGTTGAGATGTGAAGTAGCTTCCTCTTTTCCTTTTCTAAGCAAAACTGTCTGCTAAATTAAATGTTTTGGATCATACCTTTTGTCATGAATTGAGTTGTGAATACTTGTCAACCTTCTCAGTATAATATATCTTGTTATAAACTTGGTTTATACATTAGTATTTCACTTGTGGTTTGGAGTCTTGAGTTCTACTTGCTAAACCATTACATGGTTCAGTGATGTCATGATAACGTCTCTGCCTTTCTTGTCTAGGATGATTTTATGTGGCAGAGAGAGAAGATGAGTATTTTTGTCTCCATAAAAAGGCATTTTAATGATGAAAACATATGAATAAAAACTTATCCTATTTAATAGGTTATGCAGTGTATAAATTGGTGTATACTAATGAACTTCTATCTTCTCTTACCAAGGATACAGAGATGCAGAAGTTGGTTGGATACAGACTGTAGAGGACCTTCAGGAGAGGGAAAGTGAGAAGATGGATTCTTCTCCTTTTGGAAATGCACAGGGTCCAAGCAGGGTAGCTCAGTTCCTTGTGATCTATGCCCCAAGGAGAGGCATTCTGGAAGTGTGGAGCACTCAGCAAGGGCCTCGGGTTGGAGCCTTCAATGTGGGGAAATATTGTAGGTAAGAAACAGGTGGTAAAGTGATGTGGGGATATGGTAGAAGTGCCAGCAGTGCTGGCAGGCACCTTTTGTGCTGCCCACAGTGTTTCTACTGAATGCAGCTTGGTGTTGTTTTATAGAAGGGGACTTTGTCATATTTTATCACTCTACAGTCTTTCCTGAAGAACATGTTTAGCCATTGTTAAACCTGAGCTTTGTAAAACTTGTTGCCTTTTTATCTAGTGAATGAAAGGGGAAGGTTGATAATTTTGTTCTTCTCTTTAAAGGCCATATTTTGTTCGTTTCAGGTTGTTGTATCCTGGTTATAAAATAATGGGTCTAAACAATGTGACCAGTCAGGGATGGCAGCCCCAGACTTACCAGATATGCCTTGTTGATCCAGTCTCTGGAAGTGTGAAAACTGTCCATGTACCTTTCCATTTAGCACTGAGGTAAGGACATTCTGAGCCCTATATAACTAAATTAATTTCATTTTTGGTTTTGGAAACAGTATTTTATTTAGAGAGAGCAATTCTGTTTTTAGTTTTCAAGTTGAATAGTACTCTGTAATAGTCCAATTGATTTGTATGTATTAACTTGATTTTCATTAATGTGATGTTACCTTAAAATAGCGTAAATAATTAAAAAAAAAATACAAACCTTTTGAATCATTCCCTTTAATTCTCTTCACTCATACAATTAAAATTCTTGTCCTTCAGTGATAAAAAGAGTGAGCGAGCAAAGGATATGCATCTGGTGAAGAAATTAAATGCTCTACTCAAAGCTAAAACCTCAGATCCAGGTAGGTTCTTTTGTGTAGTTTCTTAAGACTGTATGTTATCAAATGCTGCTTGGGTTATCTGTCCTGTAAGTGTACAAACACAAGGGTGACTGTGGTGCATTCTGACAGGTGTATGTGCTGTGGGTTACAGGATTCAGGTAGCTTGGGTTTTGTTGGTTTTTTTTTGTTTGGTTTTTTTGTGGTGTTTGCTTGTTTGTTTGTTTGTTTTTGTTTGGGGGTTTTTGTTTGTTTGTTTTTGTGGGTTTTTGTTTTGTTTTGTTTGGTTGGTTTTTGTTGTTGTTGTTGGTTTTGTTTTATTTTGTTGTGTTTAATAAACTACCAGATTAAATTTGTCTCATACCAGAATCCATTATAAGCCTTGTGTGCCATGTAAATCTTGTGCCACAATTAAACACTGCTTCGGGTGCTCGCATGAAACACGGTGTATTTCCAATTCACTGTGCTTTGTAATCTACTTCAGCATTTGAGTCTAGGTATCCTTCTTCCTCTAAGTAATGTATATTTCTTCCAAAAGACAGACTTGGAGTAAGAGATGTCACTGAACTGTTATTTTGTTTCATTTTCCCCAAGCTTGGCAACTTCTTCATCTTGATAGCATGAAGCCACGTGCATGTTAACTGTGGTGCAGGTTGACTTGCTCTTCATAAGGCATTTGAGAAAGATGAATTGAAGTTGTGATTGTGTCTTTGTTTGCAGATTTAATTGAAGCTGAAGCAAAGGAATTAATACTTGATATCAAATACCCTGCTACAAAAAAACAGGTGAACATATAGAAGCCAGTATACTTTGATATTAGAAAAAATACTGCATTATCAGATTAGAGTGCTAAATCTTTTTAAATGGTTCAAAATATTTCATTTTTTCCCTAAAGCTACTTGAGGCAAATAATTGACGTGTTTGAGGTTTTGTTGGTTTTTTCTGGTTTTTTTTTTTTTTACAACACATTGGCTGGAATTAATTTTGACTTATGACTTCCCCAAGGCATCTTCCATGATAAAAGTCAAAATAATAAAGAAAGGACAGACCTTTCCGTATTATGTGTGAAGGCAACATACAGATGAAAAACTATAGTCCAAGCTATTGTTGGCTTAATTTATATTTTTTTATGGTAAAATTAAGTAAATTTTTAATTCTGTTGAATGTCTGCTTAACAGGCTTTGGAAAGTATATTGACAAGTGAACGTGTGCCACTTTCATCTCTCACAAACATCACTCAGACATTAATGGATAATTTAAAAAAACAGGGTAGGTGGATATTTATTTTGCAAATATAGAGAGGCATTTGCACTTTGTCTACAGTGCTGTAAGACTACTGTAGAACTGTTCTGTTCCACAGGGAGACCAGACTTGGTCTGCTTAGTTTTGCTGCTAGATATCACAGGCTGTTGCTTTCACGTGTCTTTTTTTTAAATGCAGACTGCAAATAGCTTGCTAGGAAGTATGCTTTGCTATGCTTGCTGTGTGCCTGGTAACTTGTGATTATATTTAAAAGCAAACAAACAACAACAACAACTGGGCTGGGTACTTGTGTCCAGTAAAAGCTTCCTCCAGAAAAAAGCTTTCACAGGCCTGTGGATGTTTCAATTTATTCTTTCTTCAAGGAAGGAAGTAAGGATTTGGTACCTTGGATTTGTGAATTTTAATGTAGTGGAAGCACAAAATCTTTATCACTGAGAATCTGAGCTGTGATAAGATGCCTGGTACCTTTTTTTTTTTGGTAAACTTTGCTGAAGTTTACAAAATACTACATGTTTTGCTAGAGATTTCAGAGCCTGTGTCAGGAAATGGCATTGCCAATTCAAAATCTTGTTGCTAAAATTCTGCAGGATTGTTTCTTTGAAATTCTGCAGTTGGATCTTTCTAAATTGGGTGAAACTTCTTTGTGCTTGAGGTGACCCCATTTTGGAAACCCAACTGGGTATTGAGGATTAAAGTGGAGAAGCATGTGTCTGCCACTTCCTTTGCATGTGCTGGACTTTCTCAGCAATAGAAGCCTGCTGCTTTTTTTTTGTTGTTGTCACTGGATTCATATTGATTTGTTAGAGGATGAGTCTTTAGCAACAGGAGTCAAGAAGTCCCTACCACTGTTATGTGCAAGTACTGAATAAATCATTTGTCCCTTCTCCTGCCTGAGTGAGACTCACAATGTGTTTTTGTGGTTTCAAACCCTTGAAGAAATCTTTCCTTCATTTATATCCGTGGTATGGTTTTTTACAGTTTTCTTGAAGAAGATAGAGGGAATTGAGAGCTTCACACATGCAGTTCTCTACCTAATTTTGGTTTGGCATTCTAAATTGCTAGCATTATCCATTTCTGCTAGAACTCTTAAAAAAACCCAGACTAAAAGAGAAACATGGCCTTTAACACTGAAGAGAGGTTGACAGAGCTGTGTACTTCCTGAGGCCTGTTTCTTTGTGTATTTTTCATCATTAAGCTCCTATTGTCATACATAGCAGTATTTCCCAGCAGTCACAATAAAGAACAAACTTGGCTGATGTTCCAGCCTTCTAATTTCATAAGCATATATCTCCACTTCTGTCTAGTAGGTAAAAGATAAAGCAAAGCAGGTGCTGGGCTCTCTGAGTGCTGTGGTGTGAAGACAAGTTTAAGTGACTGTGTGACAAGCTCTGTGTGTTCCTCTCTTGTTTGTATGATTTTTACTAGCAGTGTGTCAAAAGTGTTTAAGGGCTCCTAGGGTGAAAATCATGTCTAGAAGCAGTGTCAGGTGAAAATGATATATTCAGAGGTATCTTTTGTATAGAAAGGTCCTTTTAGGATCTATCCAAAATGCTCTGTTAAATAAATAAGTTGGAACAGAGGTTTTGACATTGTGTTGGTGTTAGTTTCCTATATTCTGGTTGCTTTAATGCTTAGTGGAATTTGAATGTCAATAGATAATGAAGTTTCTGAGTCAAAGATTGTCAAAATACAAAAAACAGTGTCTTGCTGAGATGAAATTTAATTCATGTCAGTAGGTACCTAAATTTCTTCTGATGCAAGAAGTATGCTTACAGTGTTGGCAGAATGAATAAAAGATTATAGGTTGTTGTTCTTGGTAAAAGGAAAGAGGAACTGTATTTTTATTTTTGACAATCTCTGGTTTGACCTTAAACCAGGAAAAGACAGTAGATTTGCCTTGGTTCAGTTCCACATTGTCAGCCTCCTTCAGTTTAAAAGTGAACCTGATATCTTTCTCCAATACCTCTTGTAAAAATAATTCTTGTTTTATACTGCTGTGAAGGGAATATAATCATTGCAAGCAGCAGTGCATCAGAAAATTAACCTGAGAGACAGAAATCCTCTGGTTCTCAGTATGTTTCACTACTCCAGGCTATATATTCAAGTTCAAATGCAGTTTTGTTTCTCCTCAGAGCTGGAGTGTGTGGATGAAGGACTGCTGCAGTTCTGTGCAAACAAGTTAAAACTGTTACATCTTTATGAACTAATTAGCAAACTAAATTCCCAAAGCATACAGAAAGATACTTCACCTTCAGATAATGTAAGTAACTTGAAAATTCGGTTGTCTTATAAAATCAAGTGATGATTTAAGCATAAAATTATGTTTTCAAGGCCTCAGGTAAAATATATAGGTAAGCGAGTTACCCATTTTTGTGGTCTGGAACTTTTAGTGAAATAATGGTTTATTATACCTTCCCTCCATCCTTGTAAAAATGTCTAGTAATTCATCTACCTAGTGTTCTTTGGGAGTCACATGAAGTTGAGATAGAAACTAAAGTAGAACCAGGATCTCCTGTTTTCAGTCCTTTATGGAAAGTACATAGCGTATTCTTGGTTTTGGAGGGATATTCTGGGTCCAGTAGAAGTTAAAAATTTTGATATTTGTTTTTTGTAACAGCATAATTTGACTTGCTTTTGATATAATTTGTAAAGCTGCTAAAAGCCATACTGGTATTATATAGGCTTGTTTGCTTAATGGGCGATTGTTACACCATGAGCATGATCTAAAAATGGGAAATATATCTGCTCTAGTCCTTAAAAAGGAAACTAGACAAGGTCTTCATTTGAGCTATGTGAATAACTGCTTTGGAGATTATTCAATCATTTTGGACCTTTTGAAAGACCTTTTTAATGTTCAAGATGAGATATTTTGACTTCTGCCTTTTTTAGTTTTTACTATGTTTTGAAAACCATCCATTTGTGTAAGTCTTGTGATGTGGCATTTTTTTTGGCTTTTGCTTTTAAGGACTTGGCTAAACTGCTTCGGCTTGAAGAAAAAGATTTTCATAGGCTTGAAACTTTACTGGAGAACTACAAGAAAGAAAATACTCAAACCACTGTACAGTTTTCTGATGAGAAGGATGACATACTGTCTGTGAAAATGTTCTTGGAATATTTGGAATATGAAAAGGATGTGATTAATGTGAAAAATATGGAAGACGGAGAATATGTGGCTTTAGGTAAGAGGTATTGAACTGTTTGCCAAATTACTCAGACTGATTATAATATGCTATAAATATCTTAGCCTTAATTTGGGGGCCTTAGCAGCCTGTCTTGCCTTGAAGAAGTATGTAACAGTGCCTGTCACTTTGCCATGAAATCCAGAAACCTTTACTTCCCCTGGAGGGTACTGAGCAGCGTTGAACAGAGAAGGATTGTGATTCACCTGGAGGAGAAGGGGAAGGTGGAGGAAGCCATTTCCCCCTGGATGGGCTCTTGGAGGAGAAAAGGTGTAATTGCGAATAGCTGCCGCTGGATGGCTCCCGAGGGACAGAGATGCTGAGGACAAATACCATTGAGTGTCATGACCAGAGATCTTACTGTGTCGCTGTAACCTGAACCCAGCTCCCAGAAGTGACAAACAGCACAGCAGGGAACACGTACAGCAATTAACGTGCTGCATAAAAAACAACTCTGAGAGCAAATACATCAGCATTGTGACCACTGACTATTAAACAAATATAATGAATGCTTATAACAAATTTATTTTAACATGCTCTGGTCAGATCTGTCATCGTGTCAACCCTTTGTGCCCCATGTTGGGCATCAGAAAAGACTGTTGTGGTTTAACCTGGTGGGCAGGTGAACACCACAGAGCTGCTTGTGCTCTCTTCCCCTTCCCTTCCACAGTAGGGCAAAGGAGAGAATTGGGGAAAAATCCCAAGAAGCAAAATTTGTGGGTTAAGATAAAAACAGTTTAGGACAGAAAAGGAAGTGAAAGTAATAATAATGATGATCATAAAAGAATTATAGTATACAAAGCAAGTGATTCACAATGCTCACCACCTGCTGACCGATACCTAGGAGCCCCCAGCCACCTTTCCTCCCTGGTTTATGTACTTAAAATTATGTCATATGGTATGGAATATCCCTGTGGCCAGTTCAGCCAGCTGTCCTGGCTGTGTCTCCTCCCAGTTGTTTTGCTCCCCAGCCTGCTCACTGGAGTGGTGAGCAGTGGTGCCAGAAGCTGAAAAGTCCTTAAATTAGTGTAAATAATACCTAACAACATCAGTGTGTTAGCAACATTGTTCTCATCCTAAATCCAAAACACAGCACTGTATTAGGTACTAGGAAGAAAACCAACTCCATCCCAGCTGAAACCAGGAGATACAAACAGTACAATAACCTTTGTTTTGTTATAAATCCTGCCACTGCAGGAGTCATGGAAAGTAGAACACTCATGTCCTGTATAATGAAGCTTCTTATCCACTAAGGGAAAACCATCAGGGTATCTTGGATGTAACTTAGTCCTTTGTATTGCACTCAGTGTGATCTGATCAATAGATTATCTTTCACATAAGTGTAAGGGGAGAGGCTGTGGCTTTAGATGCCGTTTATAATGTCAACTGATTTTTTGCTTCAGGCAGCTTTTTCTTCTGGAAGTGTTTGTGTGGGGAGAGTTCCATAAAGGAAATGTGTGATGCATTGGAATCAGCAGGTTTTACTCCACAAACCTTGTTGGTAAGATACTTATTGCATAATTTAAAACTTTGAATTAGTATTTTGAAAACAAAACACTGAAAAGAAAAATTCTGCATGTTGATTCTTGGATTAATGTTGTGTTCAAGCTGTGTTCAAATATTCAGTTCTTTAGTTGCTCATATTTGTATTTCCCCATTAAGAGATACCAAAAAAAAAAAAAAGAGAAAAGAAAATTCTCCAGTAGAAAATGTGGGAATGTCTAAAATATGCATTTATAACTACAAGTGTTATAAAATTTTGCTGAACATTTCTTCTGCAACGAAGCAAAAATTATGAGAGTAGGTAATTTCAGGGACTAATTAGTTTGTTAGAATTCCTTTTTGCAAGCAAACAAGGAAATTTAAAAGAAAAGTAAATTTTTCAGAATCAGTAGTAGTGTTCAGACAATCATCTTTATCTTTCATCTACGTGTAATTGTAGTTTTGTGCTACTTTATCTGAATTCACTACTTAACAACGGAAATGTTTATTTCGGTACTATTTGCCTGTGATAAAGTTTTCAGCTGTAGCATTAACAACTACTAATGTTTGCCAAGTTGAGCCTTTAAAAGAGAATGTTTTCTCGAATATCTTTCTAAATTAAAGCTAGAGATGGTATTGTTTAATTTCAAAATCTGTCACTGTGTGCCTTATGCAGTGTATTTTTAACTTCCCGTGTTAATATAATGGTTAATGGATGTAACATTTAGGTTCTGTGACACAAAATTTGTTTGAGAAAGTATTTGCATTAGGTATATTACAATATTAAACTTTCATTCTGTTGCTTTAATTGCATATTCTCTTTTCTTACAGTCACTCCTTCTCAATTTATGGCTTTCCAAGGAAAAAGATATTCTAGACAAACCAGATTCTGTCAGTTGCCTTCACACTATGCTGTCACTTCTGAGCAAAATGAAAGGTGAGATGTGCATTTGGAATACTTAAATGCAGCTGTTACTATTAGAAATCTACTACTCTGACTAACCTGTATTATCATTTAGGGTTTTTCTGCCTCACAAATTATGTACCAGAACTAAGTACTGCATGTTTATGGACTAACTAAAAATACAGTAAAAGTCTGAAGAGTGCCACAGTTAAAGGCCTGTTTCATGCCTTGTATTTTCACTCAACACTAAGTTGACACAACTTCTTTTGGCACCAAAAGGCAGCTGTCCAGCTCATTTTCCTCACATTTTTGGGATGTATAGTCCTGTCTCTACTTGGTGCTGACTCTCAGATGTTCTTGAGGCACTGTTATTCTAGCAGCATTTGTATATTAAACATCTCTGTAACTTGAGGAGTACTCTGTAAAGTCAGTTTGCCATTATTGGGGGTAGGTTGTACATATAAATGAATATTGATTCTCCTACCTCACACAGAGCTGCTATGGGTAAGTCTGTGCCAGGTTCCCTTATATATACTTGACCATAGGGGCACCATTATCAGTTTGACACTGGAAGCATGAATAAGCTGCTGCTGCTGTCTGAATAAATTAATGCTGCTGAACATGAGGCAGTCTGAAGAGAGACAGTTTGAATGCACGGAATGTGGTATCTTGAAATCACAAATGAAGCTGTCTGCATTGTGAAGTGTCTTTTTGTACTATTCCTTAGATCTAGTGAGTGTACAGCAGGTTTGCTATCTAGTGATCTAGATCTACTGTCTGTTTCCTACAGATGAATTTTGGAGAATGAGTGATTCACATTCCATTTTCAATTGAAGTAGAACGTAGAAATTGTACAATGTAGAAATTGTGTGCTGCATATATAAAAAATGATAATGTAGAGTAATTGGAAACATGTAAAAAAAATGATAATGTAGAATAATTGGAAATTGCTCCTAATACAAGCTGTATTAATTAGTGCTGGTTTCAGGGTTGGTTGCTACTGTACTAGTTTTGACACCTAGTGATCCAAGGTGTTTCCTGCTCTCCCGTTCCCTTCAGTCGCTATAGATGAGTCATGGGACACTCAGTCGGTTTCCCCCTGGTGGCAGCAAATGCGCACGGCCTGTGTTCAGTCGGAAAATAACGCAGCTGCCTTGCTGTCTGCTCACGTTGGACACTCTGTAACTGCACAGATAATCGACAGTGTGACAGAGAAAAAGGTGAGTCGTCTGGGACCTGCCCCTTCTATTTTATTTAATATATCAGTTCCGTGCAAATTGTTGTCTTCGTAATAAAAGAACATCCTCAGCATTCATTTGTTGCCATTCTAACATGGGCATAAGCATGCCATCCTGCAAGCCTGAAAATTTGCATTTGAACTTAAAGAATATTATGCTGAGGTGAATTAATGATATATTGAAATCATTGACAAAACATATTTAAATATGTGATGGAAACTGTACATTGAGTTTTTCTCGTGATAGCAGATGATGCTGACAATCTTAAAGCCTACACAGCTTCCACATAAATTTAAGTGCACTGAACTTTGGGTGGTAAACACGTTTTAACACGTTTCTGTGGTTTATTTTTTTTATCTGATTTTATTTTTTTAAGCGTACTGTTGAATTTTTATAGGACTTATGTTACTAACCCTTCTTAAGGTGATGGGTGCTTGGCTTTCTTGGCAAAAAATATCTTCACAAAGTTGTGATTAAGACTGTGAAACTGCACACTGTTGCAATTCAAGATGGAAAATATTAGTCCATTTCTAAACAGTATTAGGCATATGTGTGTTTTACTACAGATTATATGGGGCTTAGGTGATATGCAGTCTTGTAAATAGAACCTTGGTTTGGTTTGGAAGAGACCTTAAAGATCATTTGGTTTCAACCCCAAATGATGCCGTGGGTGGGGACACCTTCCATTAGCCCAGGTTGCTGAGAGCCCCATCCAACCTGGCTTTGAACACTTGCAGGGATGGGACATCCACAGCTTCTCTGGGCAGCCTGTGCCAGTACCTCTACACCCTCACAGTAAAGAATTTTTAGTATGGTGGTAGGATGTGGAAATATAGGTGGATTATTCATACATGTAGAAAAGGTGTATGGAGTGAAGGATTTAAAAGGAGATATTTTTGAAGGGATTCTAAGCCACTTTTTGACTAAATAGGAAATTATAAAGGGAATATGATCTTTTAGATTGTTTTATTTCCTTAAGCTTTTATTTAAGGATCTGTGCATCTTTTGAGAAGTGTGAGATGTTAACTTATCTTTACATAGCAGTTAATGCATACTTTGAACTAAATTATTCTTTAAAAAGCAGTATTGGGCTATGGCTTTCGGTTATACTTTTTTTGTAAACAAAACTGTGCTGCTTTAAGTGAACAGACCTAAATCAGTTCATATGTTCTGTTAGTTTTCCCAAATAGTTGTAGGTTCAGACACGGAATCCTGGGAAGCACTTTCCCTTGATACTGAATATTGGAAGCTTCTGCTGAAACAGTTAGAGGATTGTCTGATACTTCAAACACTACTGCACAGCAAAGTGACCAAAAGGACAAAAAGAGTTTCATCACTCCAGACTGAGCCTTTGGGCAGGCTGTCTGTAAAGAAATTGCTTGAAGCTGGAAAAGGTACATTTTTTTCTCTTGGAGACATTGTTAATTGTCTTTCTAATAGACTTCTGAGCCATCCTTACCTGTGTAATGATGAACACTGCACTGGAAATTGTTCTACTGGATACCATTATTAATTAAAAAACCAATGCACATCATGTAGAATAGTGCTTTAAAGTTGTAAAAATGTATGACTTTAAAGTTCTTTTAATGGTAGAGTTATCCTTACGTAATTAAAGGTAGTAGTTAAAATTCCTGTGTTTTCTCTTGTCCTTAGATTCTGAATCATAAATAATCTGCAATACATTGGCTATACCTCATACTTTTTTTTTTCTTTTTTTAATATCTTAGGAGGTATTGCTGACACTGTAGCAAAGTGGGTTTTTAAGCAAGGTTTCAGTCCTCTTGTACTGAATTTGGCCCAATACAAAACCAATACAGATAGTACTGAAGAATCTGTAGAAATGCATAATAACCTCTTTCTTGAGGAACCAGAAGCAGATGCAGGCTTGGAAACAATCCTAGGTAAGAAAAATAGCATGAATTTTTCAAATTATAAATATCTGCAGAGGTGTTTTAGTTGCTGCTTTGTAGCAGAAATTACAGTGGAAAGAGGTCACTCTTCTAACTTCAGATTTTCTTCTTCTAGAGCTGCTGCAAGTTGCATATCAGCAATTTCCATGTAGTCTTGAAGTGGATGTACTCCATGCACATTGCTCTTGGGAATATGTAGTGCAGTGGAATAAGGACCCAGAGGTAAGAGAAATTCATTTGCACAGAGTAATGAGTTCGTAAAAACATGAATTGCTGACATGAAAAACTGACTTTGAAAGCAGTTACTAGTTGTGATTTCTCTGTTGTAAGTGGTAAGCAGAAACTGAATTGGGAAGATGAATGTAGATCCTGAGGCTGAATGGCACCTCACAATGCCAGGACTATCAGACTCTCAAAAGTGGAAGTGTGGAAACTGGGTAAAAGTAAGCAGCTTGGAAAAGGATTTTGATTGTATTTTGTGCAAGTGTGCAACAGTTTAGGTACTGTAAAATAGTGGTGAACTTTTTCTGCATTCTAGATATGCTGAAACAGATCACAGAATACTAAATTTTTTAGACTAGAATCCATTCTGTTTAAGGAGGAGAGGGATTTCTTGAATGTTCTTGGATTCCCTGGCCACTGCTGGGAATTGTCAGAAAAGATAAAAATTTTCTCCTTTTCTGCTGCTGTCGTATAGTTTCTCTAATGGAAAACGTTGTCCTAAGTTCAGATGATATTAAAACTGAAATCAGCACTCCTTAGATCTGTGCAACATAACTTGCTGTAGAATAGAACTTACTCCATCATAACAAAATCGAGTAAATTTAATCTATCAAAAGGGAGTTTTGTATTTGAAAAATGACTGTAGTCATTGGAGGTGCCTTTCAGCAAAGAGTGTGTTAGCAGTACATATAGTAAAAAAAACCAAAAACCCTAAAATTACAATACTGAAACAAACTTTGCCATGTGCACATGCGTTTGTCAGATGCGGGTAGGGAAAGTTGCAATATCAGTAAATGTTACAAGTTTTATAATTCTTAAAATAGTAGCTTTAGGATAATGTACCTGGACCCTTTAAGAATTAATAATTTACATTTCAGACAAGTTTTGAATAATGTAATGACTTGTTCTTTTACCTTTTTTTTTTACATAAGGAAGCATGTTTTCTCACAAGGTCTATAGATCATCTAAGATGCATCATTAATGCTCACGTTCAGCATGGTAAGTACAAAATTATTATTAAAAATTACCTTTGTTGAAATTGTAAAATGAAAGAATGGATGTTTGTTGACTAGAGTAAATGTATGCAGTACATAGTAGTGATGGCCATTTTGTCTTAAAGAAAAACAAAGCACCCCAAAACTTTCTGCTGGCCTTCAAGCTTTTGTTTTTCACAATGAAACTGAGTTTCCATCAGAACTGTGAAAATAAATTGGTTAGATAAAGTCAGTATGTTTAACTAGAAACATTTTAAAATAAAATGGCTTTGAAATGATTTTTTATTTGTATTTAAATAGTGAAACATGTCAATTGCAGTCAATTAGTTTTCATGTATTTTTTATAGCCTGTTTTAATGAATATGATGACCATTTTCTTTTTTTGTAGACTATTTATGTATGCAAATAAGGTGCACTCTTTTTGTGTACCTACAGTGTTTAACCCAGTCTGCATAATACAATATTTTTAACCAATGATTCGTTGCATTTGTGACTGTATTTGATCACCAAGGGAGCCTCCTCCTGAGAAATCTAAATTCTAAGTATAAAGCAGTGAGGATAACTCACAAATCCTTCTTGTTTCATTCACCATCTTGTAAGATCCCTGTTCTATTCATGTGGAGTTTAGAAGTGTGTGATTGTTCCAGGTATCGCTCTGATGATGTGGAATACATTCATAGTAAAAAGGCTTTCTTCTGCTACATATCTCATGGACAAGGTGAGTGCAGTAGTGGGACAGTGGTTTTGAGGCTGTGCTTTTGTTTTTAGATGAAAAGTGAGACTAGTATTTATGAACGATTTTATAAACAATGTTTTGGTTTTTTAAGGTATTTGGAATGTCATTCATTTAACCATGGAAACCCCCACTGTTTATTTGCTTTATGTAGCTAACTCTTGAAATTGGTGAGGAATGCATGTTTTAAAATACCAAATCTGTTGAATGATCAGCTATAGGCAGCTGATCAACACTGGCTGATGTGTGCTGAAACTTAAGTGCACTATTTGGTTTGTAGTTGCTAAATGAGAAGTATTTGTGAAACAGTTTTTATTTCTGTTAGAAAACAACAAACAGCTTGAAGTGTTTTCTCTGTGCCTATTTCCTGTTAAGTTACTACCACAAAACTACCACAAGCAGCAAATTTTCCTAATGTTGGTCCGAGGTTTGCACATATAAGCTCTTATTCTGCAAAACACAGAACACTTTGTGGATGTTGTTGAGAACTTTTAACTATTGCTACTATTGTAGTTCAGCTTTTGTTCTAGTATGTAGCTTGTTTACTTTGAATTTTAGCAGTCTTTTGTCCCTGCTAAATTTCAGGTTTTTTCATGCTTATAACTAGGCAGTGGATCTGTTTACTGGAAAACAGTTTAGGAAGAGTAGTGCTAGTTAGTGATAGATCTGTTTAAATTGTGTGAGGAGAATCTCCCTGTTGCTTTGCCAGATGTGCAGCAGCAGCTGAGTGTTCTTCAGCACAAAAGTCCAGATGCAAAGAGAAGTGTTGACAATGATTAATTCTCAAGGTTTATGTTATCAAAGCAGTAGCACAACTTCCAGAAAAATGGAGTTTCCATATTTGTTGGCATTTAATCAGTCCCAAAATCGACAGCTGAAAGTTGTGAAACAGCATGATGGATCACTTGAGTTTAAATAGTCCCATAATTTGGGACCCTGGAATCTCACTTCAGCTGTTGTTCAGACTCTGCCATGATTTTGTAATCATTACTTTTATGTTGTACTGTGGAATAGAGAACTTCCACTTACCTGTATGAGCTTCATCATGTGCAGCATTGTAGAAATTGGACCTTGTAGTAACATTCCTAAACAGAATATGATTGAGGTGTCACTTCTGAAGAGTTCAGATGGGAAAAGCATGGAAACCATGTAATAACTTGCTTGTTAGACCTTATCCATGTCAGTGAATATGGTGGAGTGTTCACTCTTCCTTTCCTTTTCCCTTATTCCCTAGTGTTTCTAAGGTCACACTTGGTGTTACAGCTTTAGTTCTGTATTCTAGAAATCACTGGGAATGTCTTAGCTGTCTTTAAGATTTGAATGAGGATCCTGGGGCCTTATTTCTAATCCTGGGGTTTAAGAAGGATGAGCTAAATATGGACATCAGTGATGTTAATTTCTGTACAATCTGCATCAAATCTTTGGTTGAAAGCAAGATATCCAACATGCTGTAGTGAACTATTTTCTTATTTTGTATTAGGAAAATAGTAATAAAAGGTTAAAATGTGAGTAACAGATATTACAATGAAAATTACTTAGTTATGATGAATTATTTTTTTTTTTAAACAGGTTGGAAAAGCTCCAAAGGACAGATTATGCAGACGGGTAAGTAATACTACTTTTGCCTAAGTGGGAAGAAATAAATAGAAATCCCTAAATTTAATGCTGACAACTGATGTGATCAGGAAATAAAATTTACTAGATGGGATTACTTGATTCAGTCTTGGAGATACAGTACTGTAAATGGCTACATTTAACTTTATTCCAGTTTTTCATGTTATTTCTAATTCTTTGTTGTACTTCAGTGAGTATTTGTTTACATTTAAATATAACAGGTTAATAAACTGAGCCAAACTTTGTGTTTTATGTTAACAACTGTCTTCTCAAACATACAGAGCTAATAAAAGCATGTTTCAATTCCAACTGAAACAATTTAAATCACACTGTTTGTTAACAGGACGTAGGTATGAGTGACACAGCGATGACAGCTTTCCTTGGCTGCTGTTCAGAACTTCTGCAAACTTTGCTGGAGGTAAGTTTTTATTTTTCCCATAGAAAGTCAGGAACTAATGGATTCACATTTGATTTTAAAGGCTGTGGTTTTACCAACTTCGGTACTGTTCAGTTCAGACAAATATTAATGAACTTTTAGACGATAGGAAATTTTCTTTTTCATTTCAGTGCAGAGAACTTGTGGTTAAAGCTGTGTCCTTTGGAGAGAAGGCCAGTATAGATAACATTTTGTTCATGACTGCTTTTCTGTGTTGCTCTGGCAGGCAGATGTTACTAGTGATGAAATGCAGGCTCCTGTCTTGGACACTGAAGATGCCTGGGTGTCAGTAGAAGGACCAGTATCCATAGTAGAACTCGCCCTGGAGCAGAAACGCATTCACTACCCACTAGTGGAACACCAGTTTGTGTTGTGTACTGTCTTATATGCCATCATGAGGTTTTCCCTGAAGAGTGTGAAGCCTCTGACGCTGTTTGATAGCAAGGTATGACTTTTGGAAGAATATATTTTAATATTGCTATCCTTCTTCTTGGTCTCTGTAATATATGCTAGCTTTCACTCTTTAAACAGTTGATAATTTTATGAAAGATGCTTAGTCCACTGTGGTGCATTAATGAAGTTGTCACCAGAATTCAGAATGAGACCCAAATTTGGTGCATTTCCTTATGAATAAAAGATTTGTAGTGACCTTAGATGCATGAAGATCAGCTCTTTAATAACTAGCTGGCCTGAAAATACTGCATGTCAAGAACACTGGATGACAGGTTTTTCTAGTTGCTTTGAGAAGTGCCAGATCAGTGAAAACACAAATATTTAAAGGTCAGAAATGTTATGTTAGTGTCACTGTTGTATCCATTATTGCTCGTGATTATTTCACAATTCTGAGCATCTCAAAGTGAATAAACAACTTGTCATTTAACCCATATAAACCACTTACAAAAAGTCACTGCACTTAAAATGCAGTGTATCTACAGTCAGAGCTTGACCCTGATACAAAGCAGGTACCAGAAATTGAGCTTTCCTCCTCCTCCTAGCTTCACCACACTAGAATTTTAAGAAAATCTAAATACAAAGTACTCGTGTAAATGTCATTTAATTCCTGCTGGGGAGAAAATGATTTAATCCTGTCAGACTGCATGGCTTTCTTAATGATTTCCTGAAATTTAATAAATGCAGAATATTGCTCTCCTTTTGCCATAGGTTCTTGTTTGTCTGTAAACTGAGTCTGGTTACCATTAGTCAAATTCCATTGGTTTTATACATTTTTCTTTTTGCTTATCTGTTAGCAGAAAGCATTTTACTACTTTTTGTCATTTAAAAATGCAAAATTGGGTCCTGTTCCTGTCCTGCCTTTCTTTTACACACAACTGTTATTCTCAGCCGCTGCCTTTTTTCCTTCACTTACTCAAGATTTCCATTTGCTGTGTGAGCTTTCTGAGAGAATCTCTAACAGGTCTTTAGAGAATTTTGACTGATGGCTGAAAAGGTGGTTAAAAGTTTCAAAGACTGTTTACTACCTAATTTGTGACAGGGCAAGTCACTAACTAAACCTACACATTCATTACTCTCCTTTAACATAGCACTGGTACCAGCTTGCCTTCTGCCTGCAGTGATGCAGAGCAGGACTTCCAGAGATATTTGGCATTGATCATGTCACTGCTGGAGCATGGTGGGCTGGAACAAGGGCTACCATGTTCCATCATTCAGGCCTTTACCTGAAATTTGATTGATCTGTAGTTCAAATGACCTTACAATTAAGCAGTGTCAACTATACCAATAGGTAATACATAAAATTTATATTCCTATCAGCTATTTTGCATTTCTTCCTACTTGACACATTGGTGTAAAGTCAGGGACCAGGAAATATATCCAAATTTCAGCTCCAGCTGGTATCAGCTACCTAATTTAGTAGGCAGGTGGTTTTAAGTTTGAAAAGAAATCCTTGACATGTTACGATTGCATGAACAGAAGTTTGGATTTTTCTGTGGCTTTAACTTACAGTACTAATTTTTGTCCTCAAAGCAAAACAGAAGATGCAGTGCAAATTAGTAAGTGGGCTGCTTAGTATTAGAGCAAAATGGATTTTTTGTATTCCCCTGTATCCCTGAGGCCTGTCTCTGGTTCTCAATTTTAGGGCAAAAATGCATTTTTTAAAGACCTCACATCAATTCAGCTGCTACCTAGTGGGGATATGGATCCAAATGTGTTATCCATACGACAACAGGTAGGCATAAGTTTTGCACTCTAAATTCTTAAACTCATAAAATTTCAAATAATACTGAAGTAACCTGCAATTTTTGCTTCCCAGTTCTTGCTCAAAGTTGTGAGTGCAGCGGTTCAAACACTGTGTTCGTCACAAAAGGACAAAGAAGTCTCAGAAGAGGAATTGTTTCCTTTTGAAAAGGGGAAGAATTGGCCAACTTTGGCTGCAGACCTGGCTCAGTATCTTCAGATCTCTGAGGATCTGGTCAAAAGGCATTATGTCTGTGAACTGTATAGTTATGGGATGGATCATCTCGGTGAAGAGGTAATAGCAGCTTTTAGAGTTTTTAAATCAGTACAACATTATGTCATATATTCTGCTAAAATTACTTTTTCGCTTACTTAAGATGCCTGGAAGGGTTAGGCAGGATTTATCAAGCTCGACAAATCCCCAGGCTGAAAAGTTAGAGACTGTAAAAGTATTTTTTTAAGACCAATAATTACCCAAATTTTTCCTTTTCCCCCATTGAGAATCTGTGTATACATGGAAACATGACAGGGAGTTATATGGCTGGTCTAAACCAGCATGGCCATTTTTATTTTATTATATTTGATAGTTTCAAGAATTTGCTTTTTTTTGCCTGTAATCTCTTTTAGAAAAGAAAAAAAAGCTACAAAAAAACCCTCCCCTTCCTTGAGGGTGAAACCAAACAAGAGATTACATGGAAGTTAGGAATATGTTGCTGAACTGTAAGACAGATCTTGTGCTCATGCTAATCGCTGTGTAAAGTACAGAGTAATTCTCTGCCTTTGTTTACCCTTCTGCTGCTCGGAGGCTCTGCGTGTGCTTCGTTACAGTAACACAGCACAAGAAACAGTATCAAAAACTATTTGTCCTTTTAGTATTGAGCACCTCATTTTGATACCACTTTTTAGGCCTCCAGATGAGTGAGCTGTGTCATACTGAAGCTGTTTCTAGTGCCTTACATTCCTGTTTTCAGGCCTTTCTTCAGGTGGCTGACAAAGAAGTGCTTGCATCACAGCTGCTCATCCTGGCTGGGCAGAGGTTGGCCTTCGTTTTACTCCATGGGCAGACAAAGGAGGGCATGGAGCTCCTCACTAGGCTTCCTCCAACACTCTGTACGTGGCTCAAAGCCATGGTAAGTTAAGCTCAATTTTGGAAAACAGGTTGATTTTTCAGAAGCTTCTGTTCATCGAGACAGAGATTACATCTGAATGGCCGTTTCTTAATCATAGAAACAAGGATTTGGTCCCGATTTTCCTCGTGCAAGCTCTGTTTCAGGGAGGGTGAAGCAGTTTCATGGGTCAAAGCATCAGCTTAATTGTTTATAAACCTAAGCAATCTGTTTTATGCAAGTTTGGGAGGGCTAATCTGCAGAGTTACTCTAACGCTGTGTTTACTCTGTTATACAGGACCCCAAGGAACTTCAAAATGTAGAAGTGCCAATTGCAACAACAGCGAAGCTGGTTAACAAGGTCATCGAGCACCTGCCGGAGAACCACGGGCAGTACAGCCTGGCCCTGAACCTCATCGAGGCTGTGGAGGCCATCCCGGCGTGATCTGCTGCACAGGGAGAGTGCATGGTTTTACACAAAGAGGCTGAACTTTACAGGGGAAACTTCCACGTGGCTCTTGTTAAGCAATGAAAAGAACAAATGCTCCCCACCCCAGAATTTCAGGAGGTAATTTTAAATTGGAGTATATTTTAAATTCTGCACTAGTACGAATATGTTTAGTTCCTAGTACACTTGTCAGTATCTGAACTGCTTTGTTATTTATTTCTGACTTGAGTGCTTTATGCAGTTGTTTGAATTGGGTATATTTGACAGCAGTTTTAGTCTCTTAACAAAAGCACATCTTGTGAAATTCTGTATTTCATGCTGGCAGTAACTGCTGCAGTTTCAATGTTCCATGTATGATTTGTTTCTCAAAAGAAGCTTTAGAATTAGACCCAAGAAGAACTTCAGTCTCTGAAGTTACCATGTAAAGCCAATACTGCTTTTTCTGAAGCTAGAGCTGGTGTTGGGCTCATGCCTTGTAACTGCATTACATGTGAGAATGACAACTGCACTAGACATAGGATCAAATGTGCTGGGGCCTCATACAAAGGGAGAACAGCCTGGGAAGGAGAATCCAATTCTCCAGACATGAATATGGACTCATCTTTTAGTCTGGATCTCCCAGTATTGTCTCTAGGCTGCTGGGCTTCAGCTAAAACTGGATTTACATCCCTCTCCATTATTATTAAGCTCTGCTGAGTTTAAGTAGGTCAAGGAATGTCTTACTGTAAGATTGTTCCTCCATCCTATCACTGTAGAAGACGTAGTATTGCTATCAATCTCTGCACATGTTAACTTGTAGTCAAAAATGCTTGAAAAGTTGATCCAACTTCTCTGAAAACCTGTAGTACTGAGTACTTTAGCCTTAAATAAACACTTTTACTGATGGTACCTACAGGGAACCACATAGTGAGTATCTTCACTACTGGAGTAGAATTGAACATGATTATTTTGCATCAGTTACTGTTCACTGTCTGCCTGAAGGAAGCCAGGAGAGAAAAATGAAATTGGTGTAAACTGTTTTTGTCTTGAAGTCGGCTGAAATTAACAGCTCTGTCTTGTAAGCTGCTCCTCTTGCATTATGTGTAAGAAACATTCATAATATTCTGCCTTGCTGGAGACAGAATTTAGAATTTGGTCTTTTTCCTTCTGAAGTACGTGCTGCTGTCATCTAAGGATTAGACTTCCCCCCACAAAAAAGGTTATGCAGGTGGCTTGTTCCATACAGCCTCCTTCATCTGTTCCACATCCCTACTTCCTACCCCTGCACTCTGATGGCAGCTTCTTGATTTAATACCAAATGTTTTGACTTCCTGCAGATGGAGCAAAGAATAGCAGGAATTCCAGTAAAAGTAAGTGCCAGCCCTGGTCTATGTTCTGTGTACTTCTCTACTGCCTTCCATAACTGAGGGTAAAACAGCTGTAAGGGAGAAACGGGAGATGGCAATATTGTACAGGTGACTTGACACCTCGCCTGGCAGCACTTCACACTTAGGCAGAAAGGAGGAGGCTTGAGATTTGGTCATCAAGGAACCCCAGGAGAACCAGAAGTGCTTCTTAGCTGCATTACATTCCTTGATCCTGGTACAGCTGCGTAAAGGATTTTACTGTAACTGAGTATCACATCAGAGCTGACACACTACGCCAGTCAAATCTGTAATGTATTGTAAGTAATACTCTGTATATAGTGCTATTTTGTGTCTAATTTGCTGTGGATTTGTGTAAATTGATTAAATAAAATTTGAGGTTTCATTGTGGTTTTTTCCTTCTTTTTTGGGAATGGTGGTCATCACCTTTTCTTCTGTTTTTACAAGAGTACACACTCCAGTGTAGTGGGGTTCTCTGGGGTTCTGCAGAACTACCAGCTGACAGTATAAAAGTTATACAAGAGCTGGTTTACGGGGGAGTTTCACTTAAATGGAAGTGCTAAGAACAAGTAAATCGGTCAGTTATTTTTAACCACCCTTTTTATTCAGCTGGAAAGTGATATACACAAGGAGGTGTGTGTATATATATACACATATACACATAAGGTTCCCCAAAATACATGATACTTCTGCTCAGGCTGGGGCTCAAGCATCTGGTTCTACAGGTTTCAGTATGCAGACCTGCTGGTTAGCCATTGCTATGTTAGACTTCCATACTCAGGACTTGGGAGCAGCTTGGGCACAGGCATTTTGTCTTCACGTGCTCCCTTTTCCAGCAAGGACGTTCAGGCACCGTGGGCAGGGAGTGCTTGAGGACTCGGAAGTGTATTTCCTGCAGCGAGGACATTTGGCTTTGGCAATTGGTCGGGCTATAACTTTATAGGAAGATTGTTCACAGATGTCACCACCTGTTAAAGGAAGTGTTATTGCTGAGAGAGAGGCTGTAGCTGTAGGTAAAACTCAACTATACATACAATGTGAACACCAAGTATGTTGTAGTGCAGGAAAGAACCACCTGCTTCGTGCCTGTCTGGAATAGTTCTCTTACCTTCCAAGTTAATCAGAAAGGTCCCTTTGGTGATGTTTGCATCTGCAGGTGTTTCTTTGGGTAGCTCGCTCAGCAGGGTTGTCTGGGAAGCCATCATTATCTCATTCAGCTGTGAATCAGTAGAAGTTTCTTCAGCCTGCAGTGCCTAGGGGAGAGAGGGAACATTCAGACTTGCAACCTGTTTTTGTTCCTTCTGCTAGAAGATGTTAAAGCAAAAATAAATTGCTATGTATGTGATTGCAGCAGCTGTCAGAGCCTTGTCAGGGAGAGAGCATGAGTTTGTTTACACGTGTGTCTAAATATGTGTATATCTATAGTTTTGAAAAGTCCAGCACCCAAACTGGCATCTACCCCTGCAAACTCTAAGATGGTCCACTCTGTAAAGCAAATGCAAACTCATGGTTCCTACTCAGAGTGGATGATTTGAACCAAGATCTAATTTCTTTACTCCTACCAGGAGCAGGAGTACAGACTTGAACTGCAGTGTAAAGGTTCTCTCTGCAGTTCACTTTGACCCTCACATCAAGAAAGCAGATGACTTTGGAGGAACACTGGCACTAGAACAGGTGCTTTAAGGAGGCCAGTGACTAGTGGTGTAGCCCAGGGGTCAATATGGGGTCCAGTACTTTCTAACCTATGCACTAATAAGCTGGGTGCTGGGGCAGAGCACACCCTCAGCAAGTTTGCTGCTGACAGTGCTCCAAGGAGGGGCTGACACACCAGCTGGCTGTGCTGTCAATCAGAGGAACTTCAGTGGGATGGAGAAACTGGCTGGCAACCTCATCGAGCTCTGCCCCAGCTGGCTGGAAAGCTGGTGGCCATGGTGGCCACACAGCTGACCATGAGCCAGCATTCTGCTCTCCCAACAGGGATGGCCAGCAGCATTCCGCAGTAGGATGCTGCGTTAGAAAGAGCACTGCCAGCAGGTTGAAGATGATCCTTCTCCACGAAAACACAAACCCACTTTTTACTGTGTGGGTGGTCAAACACTGGCACAGGTAGCCCAGAGTGGTGGTGGGGTCTCCATCCTCAGAAGTATTCAAAACCCAACTGGGCACAGTCCTGGGCAACTTATTCTAACTAAGCCTGCCTGAGCAAGGGGCTCGGGCTGTACAGGCTCCAGCAGTCCCTTCCAGCCTCAACTCTTCTGTGGTTTTCTGGGAAGTAAAAAGCAGAAGAAAGTTTATGGAAATTAGTATTTTTCACACAGGGGACACTATTCTTAGTTGCATTTTTTACCTCCATTAATTCAAACAGCAATCCAGGCTCAATTACAATGATGACTTCATATTCCAAAGCATTCTTGCCAGAGATGGACCCAAGGAAAGAGTCTCTCATTGCACAAGCGCCTTCTATTGCTTCCTCAATGCCAGGCTTCTTCCATGCTGAGCTTGCATTAATCCAGCCGGTACGAAACACACCCTCTGAGTCTTGAAAGCAAAATAAAGGAATTCTTAGTTTATTCTTTCTATTCGAGCGTCTATTAAATGAATAAAAAAGAATGGCACATCTCTGTATTTGCATTTCTTTTAACTGTGCAATTAAACAGTGCACTAAAAGAACTCTTTAGATATTGTATGTGCTTTACCTTTCTTATAAGGGATGTGCTGGAAAACCTCCTCTGCCAAGTGAGGAAGGATTGGTGCAAAGGACCGGACCACTACATCTAAAGCCTCCGCTAGCACGGTTTGACACGAGCGACGCTTAGGATCTTTTGCTTCTTCACAATAGAGCCTGCAAGACAGCCATGAAACTGGGAAAGTATTCCTGTGTTCATGTCAGTGTTCCTGCTCAAGAGCCACACTTCCAGTACAGCCATGAGAGTACAGAAGTCTGACCCTAAGAAAAGCTTCCCTTAAGAGCCCTTCCTAGGCAAGCGCAGTGGGCTACAGACAGGACCATCTGCATATACAGCCACATTGTCACAGGAAAGGCCATTTTGTACCTGTTAATTTGTACAGAGAGAATCTGTCATCAGGGAGTTGAGCCTGCAGCTGTCAGCCCTTTGTTCTGGTTCAACTGTAAAACCTGGCATTAGGGATTTTTTTTATCTCCCCCCCCACCACCCTTTACTCACATTCTGGCATCTAAAGACCAGTATAACCCCCCATCTCCTACCAACATGAAACAGCCCTTTCAGATTTACAAAGGTATCTGTCACACTCTTGGGATTTTTTGCTGATTGAAAAAAACCAGATAAATGCATTCAGTTGTCCAGGTAAATGCTAAAAGCCCTTCCCCCTACCTTCCCAAGTTCAGATGTACACCCTTCTGTGGAGAAATACAGATCCAAGATTATCTTCAAATATTTATTTGGTTTTAAATGTGCATGTTTCATTACCTTTTAAAGCCATCAGTACCCCGAGTGGACAGAACACTGAAGCACAACTATGACAAACAGCTGAGAGCAGCTGAGCTTTCATGGGGAGCTGCAGTGCACTAGGGCACAATCTCAGAGGTTCTTTGAGATACCTGTAGTCACTCAGCATTCACCTGCAATGTTACTACCTCCATCTCAAACCCATTAACATGTTTTCTCCCTTTTGAAGGCAGCAGGAAGGAACTCACCTGTCTTTGATTATGCTGAAATAGAAGTTAGACAAGTTTCTGGAACAGAATGCTTGCAGTAATCGGACAACTTTGCTAAACTCATATTCTTTGTACGCGTCTGTAACCTGGGAGAGGGAGCAGAGGCCGGTAAGAACAGTGTATCAGTTTCCATCACATGGCACATAATGACAGCCCCTGATAAACCCAAACTTAGAGAAACTGTAATCAGTGACACAAAGTCTGGGAGAACCTTTTCTTTAAAAGGTTGCTGGAAAGGAAAAACAATATTAATTCAGTTAACCATTAGGCCAAAGAAATAATTTCAATTCGAGTTTGAGGGGAGTGAACCAGGGGAACCCCAGGAATTATGCTCATAGTTTCAGCAGAATGGTTCTGAGTGACAGAAATTACAAACTTCTGGACTACATACAGCACATTTCCAAAGCTCTAGAATTCTTTGGGTTTGGCTTTTTATATCCTTTTTTAGCTATTTCTAGAGACTTCTAATTTGACACCTTGGGCAGGGGTGGGGAGTGGAAAAAAACTGGTTGATGTCAAAACCAAGTTAAGAATGTTAAAACAAAGCCTTCCTCAAAAGCTGAAATTGGCTTGAAGAGAGCACACACTGCATCTAAGGATCCTCTGTGGTTGTAATGTGCCTACTTGACACATAATCTACTTACAGACTTAAAGAGTTTTCCCTAGAGCTTCTAACCAATGAAAAACAGTACACACACATTTATCTAATTTACCATTTATACAATTTACCTTGTTGCCATACTCATGCAATAAATGCAGCATGTACTGATCCACTATGTACATCTCTGAAGGGGGGATGGAATCGGTCTCTGGATTGAAGCCTTCCAGGTTTCCCAGCATGAAGCGCAGTGTATTCCGGAGCTAGAAACAACCCAGAAAAGTTAAACACTATTGGTCTGCACTTCAGGTGAAAAGCAAAATGCTCATATTCTATGATGAATTAACTAAAATTGGCTACTTTTCAAAATGACTGTTTGAATAGTTACAAAAGCATGATGGAGAACATATGCCAAAAGGACCTACAGAAGAATAAAGACTGGCTGTTACCAAGGCACGCTGCAAAAATCAGTCCTTTTCTTAGTACACTCTTTGATCCACAGTAGTACCTCCCTAAATGAGTTTGGAAAAGCTTCCTTTAGTCTAAAGCCTGAAAAGCTTTGCAGCCACTACGAAGAGGGCCTGTCATTAGAGTGAACAGCGTTAGCATAGGTGGCTCTTACCTTGTTGATGTCATCTCTGGCAGCATTGAGTACCACGGGCCCAATCAGCACCTCCGTAAAAACATTGGATTCTGCCACCCACCAGCGGAGAACATCGGCACCATAGGGAGGATCCTTGGTGTGATCCTAAGGATGGACAGAAAGGCACACAGCTGCTGGGAGTCCTGCAGCCTGGTGAGCAGTGCTGTGAGCTGCAGAGCCATGGAGTATCTCCAGCTGTAAGGGACCCAGAGGGATCACCAAGTCCAGCTCCCTGCTCCTCGCAGGGCTACCTAAAACTCTGTACGTGTGCCCAGAAGGCCACTGTGTTTGGAGGCCTTCACCCTCTTTTTGCAGGATTTACTGTTCAGCAGGACTACAATAGATACTTGCAGCAGTCTGTGTTCAGGCAATGCTGGAACCCGGGTGAGTTGAGATAAACTCACCCACAGCCCTGAATTCTTCAAATGCTTATCATTAAAATAGCAACATTAATATCTAAAGTGACATACTTTTTTCTTCCCCTTCAGACTGTTTTCAACTCTGAAAATGGATTCTGCCCTTTTCAAAAGAATAGGAGCAATTGTGTGTTTTAATTAAATCAGATAAGTCTTTGCAAGGATTGATTCTTTTGTCGAGAGAGTTGCAAAATCTGCTTTGCAGCCTCAGAAGGAGCAACAGCAGGACTGGAGAGGGAGGAAAAAAAAAAAAAAAAAATCAGAGCATCACCTGCAATGCAACATTCCTGACCATGGAATGAAGTTTCCAGAGTCAGTAACAGTCTAGGCTGAGAGCAGACAGATTGCTGGGGTGCAACTGCTACATCTGACAGCTCTACTGCTGTCAGGACCATCTTGTAGGTTTCAGTTTGAAAGCAAAGGTCAATTGTTTTAATTTTTTTTTTAATGTCCCCCCCTCCATTACTCCATCAACAGCATTGCCAGGTGTACTGGGTTTCTGTGGCCACATAAAAAGGAACTATTCTACACCCTCTGCATAATTTTCTTTTCTTTTAGCATTTTCTCTCAGCAGAGAATAAAGATGTGGGGGTTTTGGCGCTTCAGCTGAAGCAAAACAACTCAAGGTTTTCACTCCAACCAAAGAGAATTGCAGTGCAGCCAAAGCCTTTAGAAGAGCCTTACAGAGTTCTGCTACAAGACAGCTGTTTAGAGACAACCACACCACAGGACAGCTGCAGAATCTGGTTGTGAAAAGCTGTAACTAGTGATTCTAAGAACTCAAAGAGTTTCACTTACTTCGCCTCCATTGATAACGACATCAGGGTCAACCACATTGCCAATAGATTTAGACATCTTCTCCCCTTTCTCACCAAGAGTAAATCCATGAACTACCAGAGTCCTGAAGAAAAGATTTTAGTGAAAACCAAATCCCAGTGAAATTCTGTGTTCAGAATAGATTTCTAATGAGGATATTCCTAAGTCAAAACATACAGAAACCCTCTATTTCAGTAAGCCTGAGGCTCCATCCGTTGAGTTCAACCAACCATGAATACACTGTTCTACCTTCCAGGTACTGCAAACAACTTTATTTTCCTCATTTAATATTGCCGTGCAAGCAACAGATTGTTTAGATATCCAGGACGCATGGATTTCAGATTTATTAAAGACTAAAGTATTATTGTCTTGGTAAGCCAACACTTTTCCCAAAATTGTGCAGCCTTCTTGCCACTGATCCATATTACCCTTCCCTCTGCTCTTCATCTTCCAGGGGACAAAGAGTATTCCACAGCTCCAGCAGGAGATTAACATACAGTCATTCCAAATTCCCTACAGCCTAACATTCAATTCACAAGTCAATGATTTTAGGAGACTTTCACACTGCACTTCCCACAAGAATCCCTTTGATTATGGGAGTGGGAGAGATGGCAAAAAGCCAGGCTTGTATTTGATAATGTAATACCTAAAGGACTGAGAAATAAAATATCTATTAAAATTAAGATGGAAAAAAATTAAACAGTAAATTCCTTCCAATCTAATCTGAAAAAACTTTATACTGAAAATATAAGAACATAAATCAGATGCTAAGTAATGGTTTGATGTCTCTTGTTTATATACTGCTGTGCACACTACCAAAAGCCTGATACTCAATGAAAGGAGTAGCAATGTGTTTGCAATCCACACACTTACTTGTATGGTGCCTTTTTCCTTACTGCCACACTAGTTAATAGAGAGGATTGAAACCAACCTCCCAGTTGGTCTTTTCCTTCAAGGTAGGTATCTGCTCTTTGCTCTGCACCTTTAAAAGCAGAAAATTTTGTTTGAAATATTAGCTTGTATCTTCAAACAATTAATACACAAAATGTGATTAGTATAATTTATTCTGCTGTTTAAAGTCAGTGGATAAGTCACTTTCATAAATGGTGTGTGGTTACTGAACCATGATACAAGGGATTAATTAGTGTCACTTTTTTAAAACAAAAAACAAGACCCACCTCTCCCCCAAACCAAAATAATAAAGTACAAAAACAAGCTATCACACTCAGAGTGCTTCATAAGGAGTTGGAAAAATACTTTCCAAGTGCTCCTAAACAAAGTGAAAGACCCAAGAAAAGATCACATACTTTGGAATTAATAAATATCTATGCCACAATCCAAAACTTCACAGTTTGGAATTACTCAGGACACAAACCACAGAGGTGCTTGACCAGCCTGTGTAAGGCACAGCTATTTAGAGGAGTCCAGAGAGCTTTGGCAGTGACCCCAGCTCACCTGTGACAGAACTTCTATTTCTGGTCACTGGTGTTCCAGGAAAATTAAAAGTTTCAGGAAAGGGCTGGGACAACATGGGAAACAAGAAAGCCTGTTGGGAGACAGAGGCATCTGGAAGAGCCTGGCATGTTTATCCAGGTGAAGGCTGAGTGGAAATACTATTCACTATAAATACACACACATAAAAAATAGGAATGCTAGGGAAGAACATCTGGATCTAATGAGTACTGTTGGCATCAGAGAAAAATGGGCTACAAGGCACACAGGCTGGGTATTAGCTGACTCCACACTAAAAACAGAACAAACCCAGCTATCCCCCAGGGTTGAGAGAGGACAGCAAGGTTTAAATGGCTTTACTGGTGGAATTCAGTCACTGTACAAAAAGGTACAAGACTTGTTGACTCAAGAAGTCCCTCCTTGTCCTAAGCAATCCCAGACAGGTCACCAGAGTGAGAAGAGAATAACTTAAAACACAGCAGAACATGCAAGTCAAAGCCCACAAATGTGTAAAACCATACACATATTTGTCAGGAATTTAGGTTTGATTCCAAGTATTCAACTAAAAGTCACTCTGCTCAGTTTTTATCTACTAGCTCCTTTTATCCTCTTCCTAGGACCCCTGAGACAACTCTTCTTTCTGCTGCTGACATACTTGATTTATTTGTTTAACTTAATGGAAGTTTCGATATTTAGATCCATCCTGCAATAAAAGGAAGTTCAACATTACAAAGGTCAAGGCCATACAGAGCCAGTTAGCACAGGAAAAATGTGTGGGTGGATGTTATGGTTTTTAGCACATTTGCTTATTCATTCAACAAAATCTACAAAGAGTTTGGGTTTTAAAAGTAGAATAAGTAAGGATCAGCCTTTATATTAAGAGACTGCAAAAATACTTGTGAGGACAAGATAAAAGAGAATGTTTGGGGTAAGGAAAACAGTAACATTGGAAAATCTGTAAAAATGTGTTCATTATTTACATCTAGTTTGCTAGCCACTGGTTTTAGAGAGGAGAACTTTTCATGGAAATGCCAGTAGTTACAACTTAGAGAAGAGTTTAAACAAACTGATTACAAACAACAACCTGTATTGGTCTTTTCTGACAGGAACCTGTACATCTGACAAGGTGGCTACTGTAGCTTGCAAAGTTAATGGAGGCCTGAACATTTTATCTCTTTAACACACAAACATGGGGTTTGCATATACAAAGCCTGCCTTTTAAATAGCTCCCCCACCTCGGTTTCATTAAAGTTGAGATTTTATATATAAATTAATTAAGACACTGCCTTTTTTTTTTTTTTTTTTGTAAATGGAAGAGTATGTCCAACAACCCTGAAGAGACTTTTCAGTTGTTTATTTTACACTGAGATGTAGTACATAGGTCATTAAAGGGAATTAGAATTTATGATCCTTCTGGTTTGGATTTCAAGATTCCATATCTTTGATCTTACAGACTTTGACTTTTAGATTAAATGTATTTTATTTTAATGCCAGGAATGAACCAGCTAAGATAAATTCAATGCTCTCAGTCAGCACAAAAGTTTAAACACTTAGATAGGCAAGCTGTAAAATAATCGCATTCATTCAGTTAAATATTAGCCAATAAGATAGGGAAAAAAGTTATGATGTTGAAAAGTACCATAATTGTGATATAAAACTATGGGTAAGAAGCTGTGTGACTTTTACCAGTGGCAAATCAGATCACAGTGGAGTCCAGTGTGCATTTTGTATGAAATATTTTAAAAAATAATCATCTCAGGGTTGCAGTGCAGATGGCACTCTGTCCATGAGGAAAACGTCAAGACCCGTAAGGGAATTTTAAGACAGAAGAGAGTTCTCTAACATGGATGCTCTAAAAACAGCCACTGAAATAAGCACTATCAAAAGGCTGAACTTCAAAGCAAAAGAGCAACAAAAGAAGTCCTGGGCATCATGGCATTGAGTATTCAAAATCAGCACATGCTTTTGAACAAAAGCTTTTACCACAGTTTGTTTTTGGAGGTAGTGGATTAACACTCTTCTACCTCACAGCAGCATTGTGAAAATGAATTTATTCATGTATGAGGCATTTGGACTTAAAATTTTAACACTGCATAAAATAGTTCTTCAAAAAAAATATTTGAGGCATGTGTAGCAAGAAACAAACAGAATTAGCAGGTACAAGTAATAAACTGAGTGAAAACAGTGTTAGGCAAACAGAGCATTAAGAAAACAAAACTTTGGGAGCAGTGGGTTTTTCAGAGCATGTTGCACTTGTGGATCTGCTCTCAGTGGTGCCAGCAAGCAGCATTTATTTCACACATAATCTAGTTATAACTACAATTTTGTGTTTGTGACTGTGGGAGCCAAATCTTTGATCTTAGTAAATCACACCTTCCTACCTGCCACACTGCTGATGTAGAACGGTTTGGTTAATTTGTCATTTAGCTAGAAGTGGTACCTTAGACACACCTAGACTGAAAAAAAGGAAGCCAATCATAATTTACCAAAACAAGAGCAACTTTAAGTCATTTCCATCAGAACTATGCCCAGTCTCTCATAGGAAGTGCAGCAGGGCAAGCATTAGAAATATGACTGTGCACGCAACCTACGATTTAGGTCACTGAGCTTGCTGTCCCTGAGCAGCAATTCCTTTAACCTCTTAGAGCAAAATCTCTGTCTCTTCTTCCTCTTCTTCACCCCCTTCCTAACCTGCCATATTTTCTGACAGCAACCTGTGAGGCCATCAGCTAAAGGGATGAATTTTGCCACAGCTGCATCTCATTCAGTAAGCTCAGACACAGCTGGTTCAAGTGCAGTGAAAACTCAAGCCCAAGTTCCCCCGAGTCACAGACACGTTGGAGAGAATGACTTATTTTTGCAAGTTGGAACTGACAGGGAAATCTGTAACAACTTTAATTCCTGCTGGTCACTAATAGATAATTGATTTATAATGTTCAGTAGCTTGTGTTTAGGGCAGAGTGAAACAAATAATAGTCTCAGTTTTAGCCATCTCCTATATCCTCCAGTTGCTCTCAGTGACTCATGTGCTGCAGAAGAACCACTGCCCCACAACACTGGCATCAGAGGCAGCAACAACTGCTGTTATCGCTGACCTCCTACTAAAAAATTAACAGGCAGCAAGTACAGGGAGCATGACAGCTTCCATATGCCTCTGTGCTTCCCTGAGTTTTAGCCATGGAAAGTTCTTCTTCCTGTTATGACATTCTCTAATTTTGGATTTCTCCATGAATTTCATCCATTTTTCTCCAAGAGTACTTTGGAGAAGAATACCATCAGCTAGCCTGTTCACAAGCCTTGCAGATTACTTTCATCGACATTGGAAGAAGTTCTGCAAAAAGTTTTAAAAGCTGGAGCATATTGGGAAACAGAAGTCAAAACTATTAATTCAACAACTTCTCTTGCAAAGTGCATTTTTCATAAAGGGTAAATTAAAACAATAATTTGATATGAATCACTGAAACTGTACTTTACTTCTGGCTGGGAGCCTCAATTAGAAAAAGGTAATGCAACTTTTGTGTCATTTATGAAGATAAAAAGGGTTACAAGGTCACACTGCTTGTCAGTCAGATCCCTGGCTTTTGAACCAGTGGGGCCACCCATCCATGTCAGACAGCAAAAGAAGATGCCTTACATGCACCATGTTCCAGCAAATTTCATGGAAAGAGAGGACTAGGTAGAGAAGAGAAACTTGTAATGATTTCCATGAAAGAAGAAGTCTGTACTGTGAAAGACCCAGCATTTATTATAGAATCAACTATAGAATCAACAGGGGAGCCTTACACAAATTAACAGTGAATCAAGAAGTCTTGATTCTGCTGTTCCTTACTAAAAGATGTCTTTCCTTTACACAGGATAAGAGGTAACTTTTGCAGGCTGAGGTGTTAAGCCCTTGAAGGACACAAGTGCGTAACTGTGCATAAAATACCACTACTTTATTTTACCTTTCAAAAATCAAATCTGAAACATTTTAAACTTCAATATAATGTAAAGGTCTTCTAGAAAATTAATGTTTGCTGATGGTACTGTTGCCTGACCATGTTGCTAAGAAATAAAGCCTCTGGTACTAACGTGTTTTATAATTCAACAAGATTGTTATCACGCAACTGTGTACAGAGGGTTTAAAGTCCAACAGACTTGATGTATGGGACCAGACTCCTCCTCTGGAAAGGACTCCTGACTCTGGACTATCCTCCAGGCAAACAGTGTATATTTCATGTACTTTTAGACAAATATATATCTGCTACCTGCTAAGTAGCAACTACTGGTGGTAGGAGTTATAAACAGCTTATAGCAAGTATAAATATTTTAAGCCACAATATACTACTTCAGTTACTGAAAGTAATCAAAAGTGAAAAAGCACACCTACACTTTTAAATTATAAAACTTAGACTCAGCAGCTGATCTCAATCTTGTCCTGTTTCAAATAGCACACAGGAGCACAAACTGAAATATGTTACCTGAAAACGATTTAAGAGTTACCAACTAGCAGCAAAATACCTTTTGTGCCATGAAACATCTACACTCCAAACAAGTATGTTCTGATCAGAAGATACACTATCTGCCACATAGCAGAATCGTTCAGAGTAGAATATTAGAAAAATCTCAACTTTAATTACTCTGAAAATGAGTTTGCCAACATTAAATCCTTATCTTTACAAGCAAAGGCAGCTTTACAAGAAGTCACAACCAGTCTGCTGCTGCCATAATCTGCCTCAGTTTCGCTGACACCAACACTGTCACACAAAACAGTTGTATTTTGTTCTCCGAGTATTTTTAAAGAAAGATCAACATATTAATTCTGTACCTTCCAAAACATGAGCCCAGGAAGTTCCACTGTCAAACCAGATGTCTAGGACATCCTGTCCCTTGACATAATCCGAAACATCACGACCACCAGCCTATTGAGAGAACAATTATTAAATAATGCAAATAGAATACTCCGTATCATCAATGCATTTCAAAGCTAGAAAAAAAAGCAAATTTGGTTTCTGGACCAGTTTGTACAGGCTCTGCTACCAACTCTGAGTGAACACAAAATAATTTAGATAATTATTCCTAATAGTTTTCAGATAACTACTGATAAAAACCCAAAATAAGGCAAGGAAAAATTACAAATAAAAACCTCAAACAGCAGAGGAACACCATAGTTTGTGTGCTAGCTTAAGTACACAATTGTTAAAGTACAATAAAACATCAGGAAGAACTTAATAAAAATTCTAATCTAATTTTGATGACAAAGATTTAATATATATTTGGGCTCATAATTTGGTTACTTAGGATGTCACCTAGGAAGGTGTTAGTTTGTCACCCAGGAAGGAGGACCTGAACTAAAGGGAGGGGAATGGAGATCTCTGCCCTGAATTAACAGCACAGATCCGACTGCATGTATTTTGCCACACTCAGATCTTACTGTCTGAATATTCTTTTCACAGGACACCTTCTCATGAGGGCAACAAGGCTGAAAAGGATCATGGGAATATATGAAGGTTTCCCATTATTTCCCATCACTCAGCTGTCTCGAGCACGTTCTGTATTTGAAGTCGAAAGATTGATTACCTTCGCTACAGCCTCTTTTGAGAGCAGTTGTTCAATAGGAAGGGTCCACCACGCATCTGTTCCTTGCTGCTCCACTACTTTGATGACATCTGTGATAGTTTCACTGCGTTAGAAGGAAGAATTGATGAGTTCATTGTATCTTTCTACAAGTATCCCAGACCCAAAGCAGTGAGATAGACCAATACAGAGACCAAGCTATGGGAACCTGTGATTTTCCAGCTTCTAATCCAGACAAGACTCCAAAGCTTTCTGCCTGCATTAAAGACTTCCTAGTTTTGTCTTCCACAATGGGTAGGGTTGTGTAAAACATACAGAAACCCACATGGATTCTAAACATCTTTTTCTACAAATACTCAATAATCAGGTACTCAGAAAAGACGCCAGCAGCTTGAAAACTTTTAAAATCCATTTCACTTGCTATTCACCTTGAATTTAAAGAAACTGCATAACTATTTCCCCTTAAAATATCTGCTCTTTTTGACAACATGCTTATTTTTTAACTGGATAAAGACACCTCGAGAACTCATGGGGGAATGAAGTTACAAAATGTACATATATATTAGACTTCCAGTTGCCTGGATTCCCTCTTTTTAGCAATACATATTTTAAATTATAAAATATATATATAAAAATGTATTAATCCCAATAGCGTAAGAAACTGAAACCTCTGTACCCAGCAGAGGGGTGATAACAAGCAACCATTCACTGTACACTCTGAAGGCAATCTAGGAGTTTGTATCACATAGCACCAGCCAGGACAAAGGTCCTTAAATAAACAAATACTACGGAAATAAGAAAAATAAAAAAACCTAACTGTTTTTTTCTGATGTGAACAGATAAGGCAGCCACAAGGCATGCAGTTCTGCACACTATTTATGACATATTCAATCCCCGTCCCCAGCAGGTAAGGCTATGGGGGATTGATTTTTAATATCGCTTAATGCCAAGTCTAGACATAAATTAGGTACCTTAGAAAAAACAAAAGAAACCCCCCACACTTTGTTTTGCTGACTCACAGAGCACTTACTGAAGAGATGATTTTTAAGACATCTGCTGTGTTTAAGGAGTACAGCAGACCATCATGACCTGCCAACTTCAAACTAAACCCAATGTGTTACTCAAGCCACCAGAGTTTTGTTTATAACTCGAGAAATGAAGATTTAATCACTTAACTAACTTCTTGACACAGCATTGTGAAAGGGGAAAAAAGTAAAATAATGGTCTGGCATAACCATCTCAAAAACAAAAAGGCAGATGATCATCTTTAGTCATCACTTGGTTTTGTATTTGGACCTCAGCACAATATTCTTCTGCTCTGTTAAAAAGCTGAGCTCCGTCACTAAAACATTTAGTGGACTCTTACACAAAGAGTTAAAGAAAGAAAACCCATGTTCTCTCCAAGAAGCTGTCATTTCATGACAAGAGGTGCAACAGCAAAAAGAAAATGCAGTTTTGCTCTCAATTGCTCTAATTGCAATGATAGAACAACGATTTTATATTAATCGATCACCAGTTAATCACTTTACTTCTCAAAGTAAATTCCTGTAGAACATTCCAGCAGGTTTTCTGAAGAGTAAACCCCACTACCCAGTAACACTCACACATCAACAGCCAGCTAGCACACCACCACCATTCTTACCCTTTCAGACCAGAATGGATATCATTCACCTTCCAGTTTAATGATGACAGGACAATTTTTGGCTTGGTAACATTTGGTATCTGCTAACATTTATCTTGGTAAAACAACACTGAGGAGCTCCAGTTCTGAATGGCATTGTTTCTTTTTAGAAATATTTGCACAGAGGCCTATTTGCCTGTACTTTCAGTTTGTGAGAGTGTTACTTCTCCACGACAAAAGCAAACACCACCACCAGTCCTGGTAGATTCCTGACAGATAGCTGATACGTAATCCTTAGGTCTTGCTTCCTTCACACTAAACCTTCAAATTTGGAAAGCTCTCAGGAAAAAAACCCAAAACAAATAAGTCAAGGAGAAGTTTGTTTGTCTCAGCCTGGACTAAACTATCCCACTGAATTTCTCTCTCTCTTCTACAGGGTCAGTACCTCACTTTACACCCAGACCTTCAGTGACGACACAAACCGTAGCCCCTGGGAACATTTTAGAAAGAGCAATATAAGACAGTATTTTTCATTCCTTGCCAACATCTTTGATTCTTTTCAAATACACTACCAGTGAAAGAAAGATGGAGAGGGACATTTTACAAGAGCATGTAGTGACAGGACAAAGGGAGATGGATTCAAACTGAAAGAGTAGGTTTAGATCAGATATTAGGAAAAAATTCTTTTTTTTTTTTTTTTTTACACACTTTACTGAGGGTAGTGAGGTACTTGAACAGGTTGCCCAGAGAAGCTGTGGATGCCCCATCCCTGGCAGTGTTCAAGGACAGGCTGGATGGAGCTCTGAACAATCTAGTGGAAGATGCCCCTGCCCATGGCACAGGGTTGGAATGACCTTTAAAATGATCTTTAAGTTCCTTCCAACCTAAAACGTTCTATGAGTGTATTTTTAAATACAATTATAGAAAACCATTTGTTTTCAAATGAGTATTTTAAGAGCTCTCTTCACAGTCTCAGTGCCTTCCTGTTAATGGCCAAGCCTTACCCATGGAACTCTGCAGCAGAAGACAAGAGTAGCTAAATTAAAAAGAGGATGATTTACCCTAAACCATGTTTATTACCACAAAAAATGTACGTATTTATGTTGAATGATTCATGGAAGACATAATCCAGTGCTCAGCTAATTACTCTGGCCTCACTTAGAGTCAGAAAAGTTTTCTAATTAGGAGTCATACCCACAAATATTATGGAAAAACGACCAGCATGCCCCGTAAACCAAGCAGAAAATTCAGACAGGAACTAAGCTTGTCTACCACATATCTTTTTTGTATTGCAAATACACTTTAGTGGAGGGACATAAACTCTAGTGATGAATTAATTTTCAACCTATGCATTTTTAAAGCATTCAACAAGTATTTCATGATATCAATGTTTGAAGGGATTTTTAAAAGGTGATAAATCCAGCTACAGACCCAAACTAGCAGCTTCCTTGGACAACATGTAGAAACATACTCTTAACAAACAAATTTTTTTCCAGCAATTGTCTGGATTCAGTTTGATCACAGCAGGAATTTCAGTTTGTCAGATATTCTAAACTTTCAGTAAAGGAGATACAGCCTGAAGTGCCACCAATTTTCTGACATTGCAACTGTTAACTGCAATGACACCTCTCCTCAGCAGAAGAGAAATGATTAAGGTCATGCCTATCACATAAATATTTTGAGAAATTAAGGAAGGGGGGGGGGACCATGAAAGACTGTGTCAGTGCAAACTGCATTACCTGTAGTGAGAGTGAACTGTTCTCCTTCCACTGGAAGTGAGGGGGATGGGAGGAGAAGGAAATAAAACCTTGCTATTGCTCTCCCTTGGGAAACCATCATAAAATGACTGCCTTCATTTACAGTAACGATTGCCAATGTCACACAAGAGTTGTCTACCCATTATCACAAAACATATTAGGGACTAACCTTTTATCAAGTGTATTGTTACGCAATGCCAAGACTTACACCATTAATTTATGAAGAGTAGAATGTTTTTCAAGACGCATTTTCGTGACACATGAACCAACAGACTCACTATGCTACAGATAGAAGTTTTCAGATAACTAAAAGAAGGTCAGATTTGTGTTATCAATCACTTATAAGAAATAAGGGGTCAGTGACTGTTATTACAGGATACAATTTGTTATTGACCAATATTCTCAAAATTCTATCACAGTCTCAAATCAAGTTTAAAAAAACCCCAAACATTTTAGCAGTGCAAGTCTTTTTGTTATATAGTGTTTCCCTAGAGAATATAAGTGAACATTAACAGGCAATTATTTCATAAGAGGAGATAGTACCTTTTCAACGAATCTTTTTTCTTCCTACAGTTTGAAAAACCCAAGACATGCAAACATAGCCTCTGCCCTTCCGCTTCTACTCTTGTCCCAAGATCCTTATGATTAACTTTTACCACAAAGGAGAGAAATCACAATTTTTAAGGTATCTGCGCTGTGAGGAGAAGGATTTTTGCAAAGTACTTTTCTCTAAGTCGCCAGTGAAAACCACCTTTCTCAAATAACTACTCATCACTTTATAATCTGCAGGCTTCAATGTGAGCATGATAATTCCCCGAGTTAGCAATAAACAGCATTGTAAAACTTTGCCCTGTATTCACGCGCTATCTACAAGAACTTGCATTACGTGTCACTGCTACGTTTTCACACTGAAACCCCTACGGCAATTCACGCTACCACGACAGCAGCCAATCACTCTGGAGTCTGATATTGATTATGCTGAACACTTATTTAATCTCTTAACAGAAATTAGGCAGCATTAAGATATAGTCAGGAAGAGAAGAATACAGCAGCTGATGTTCTCTCGATCTCTTTTCAAACAGCAGCAAAGGGGAAAAGTTATTTTCTGCTTTACGTGAACATCGATACTGCACCAGTAAGTATTTAGGTAAGTTGCTATTGCTTTCAATTCACTGAAATGTCTTAACATTTTAAAAAGAAAATCAGAGCACAGGGTACTTCAAAAACATGTTGGGGTTTCCTTTGTCAGAAATTCACGTTACTTGTTAATCAAAGTCACAGGGAGGCTGACAAAAGTTTTCAGGTATCAGAATAATCTTTGCAATAGTACTATTTATTACCAGCATCTGAACAGTGAATTTGTAAAGAAGTTACTGCATGAGGTCAGATTAAAGTACGTATTTCACATTTATTACCTGCTCTGAGCTACTACTAGAAATACAATTCTCTCATTTTAGTTTTGGAGTTCTTTCTTCTCTTCTGTGAGTTACAAAATTTCCTAGAATCAGAATGCTTTCTCTTGAAATCTATTAGATCTTGAAAGCTGACAAACAGTATAAGCATCTATTTGTGCATGCACTCTATTTAAAGTCTTTTTTCTCCACCTTTAGAAAAACCACACAGAATCTCACCTCTGTATTCTTACTGAAAATGGCAATAATGAAAAAAAGTTCTCTCTTTTCTCTCTCTTTCATGTAAGATTTTTCTAATAGTAATTTTAAAATTCCTGATCACAATATGATGCATTATAGGCTACAGAAAGACTTTAATCAGCACCAGCACATTAAATTTATAACCACAGACAATAGTGTCGTGGACTCAAATGTCTTTTAGAGCTATGAGGGGCCACAGCAGGAGAAAAAGAAGACTCATGGAGATTCTGCATCCAGCTTGTTGAATGTAAGATTTCAACCTACCTCTTGGCTTTTAAGTTAGAAAGACTGAATTGTTGGTGTGGGAAAAATACTCTGTTGGAGAAAGCAGTTCCATCTTGAAAGCTGAGCTTTCTGCAGCTTTTCATGTGACAAATTCAGGGGCAACTCTCACAGAGGGAAACAGTAGTTATTTTAGAGGCTTTTTTTTTCTTTTTAAAAGTCTTCTTACAGGTGATAAATAAATAAGATCACTCCAGATCGACCATTGGTGCTCTCATATGTAACAGCAACTCCATGGGACTACACTGACTTCCAGTGAGATGCTGTTACTTTTGATAGCCACTCAAAAACTACAGAGCAGCTGCTACTGGGAACATGTTTATCCAGCACTCAGGTTAAAAACAGCTTTTGTTTGAAATGTAAGTTATTTACTCTTGTTTTAATTATTCACACCATCTGAATATGAAACTTCATAAGTGTTGAGAAATATTTCAGCAACCTGTTGTGATAGAATGTTCAAAAGATAACGTAAATGCAACAAAAGATTGAGGCTTAGCTGTTTATTTCAATAAGAACTGGTGTCCAGGAAAATGACCTATGAATTGACAGACTGTCTTCTAAATTTGCCTGTCACTTCTATAGGCCAATATTCTGTGCACTTTTCCTACTCTGGTTACAAAAGTCTCCTATGGTTAACTTTAAATATTAAATTACTGTTTTACACTAGTCTTTAAAATTTTTACCTAGAGTAAGTAAAGTTAGAAGTAAAGAGTACTGGCTATAAATGAGCATCTGAAGCTGTCAGTCAAACCAAATAAATCTCTTTTCAAGCATAATGGATATGTCTGTTTTTTTTCCTTAATGTGTGTCTTTTATTCCCCAGATCAATTCTACCCAAACATGCCATACTGTCCCTTTGTTCCTTCAGGTACATGTGTGACTGCTGGGCCACTACCTACACAGAAAGGTCAAGGTGTTAAACTACTGCAGAGTTTATCACAACAAAATGCCCAGATTGCCACATTTCACACAACTCCAGCAACAATCACACCCAGCTCAAGCACTTACAAAAGGCATGTTTTTTAATAGAGGTCACTGGCTTTCAAGGTAATTTTACTACAACCTAAAGGAATTTCCATGCATTCCTCCTTCCAAATGCCTTCTGTACCCAGCTGGGTCACCTCCTCAATGTTCTGAAGAAGCTATTGCTTCGTGGTGCCCTTCACATTTGACTGATAACTGCTAAACTGGTTTTCATTACACTCTTATTTTCTTGTTAAGCCACATTTTTAACCATCTTAAGCAACACATACACACACTCAAGCCTACTCTTCAGGTAGAATACAATAAGTATTCCTCAGAAATGGTAATTTTTTTATACAGACACACACTTTTTAACATGGTAACGATTTTTGCAGGTAAAGTGATTTTACACCCCTCGAAGTCTCCATCCCTTTATTTCCTGATGTGTGTCAGCATTACTCAGGTACTATAAACGACTATGGCCATTGTGGTCTTTTCTCACAGTTACTGCCTCTGGTGAAAGAGCCAAAGTACATCTCTGTGCACCTACACACCCAGTCACACTAGGTGAAGCTAAGGACTAACTGTTTAAAGTCCATTCCCAGCCCTCCACACCCTAAGCCTCACCTACTACTATACTTGTGTGCTCAGTACAGTCTCTGAGAAACATGCTGGACTCTTGCAGTCCATTTATTCAATATCAGAATAAAAAAAGTTCCGCCACACTATTTAAGTTTATCTCCAGCCATGCAATCTTATTACCCAGAATGAATCTGTACAAAAGGCTGTAAGGTTGAGGTGTATAAAACTGAGTTACACTAGCATATCTCAAGGCAGGAAACAATTATGGAAATAATCAATGAATGTGGAACTCCACAGTACTATTTTTATGAAATCACGTCTTAGAGGGCATTCACAACTGAAAACCTCTGTTCTGCAAAGGAGTAGAAGCAGAACTCTATTACTCCTTAAAGAACAGAAAAGAATCATATTTGGTTGAGTTTTCTTGTTTTAAAGCCTAGCCTGGATTTCCTCTGCATTACTATCTGGAATTCCTGAAATGCAGTGTTTGCAGTATCTGGATACTATTAACCAAAAGACAGCAGAACCAGGCTAGCATGTGAAGCTTTAGACATACCAAATCATACAGCTAAAGGTCATTTACTTACAGTTGAGACTGGCTTTTCAAAACCACTCTCATTTTACTTTGAAACAAAGTGCAGTTATTTATTCTGCAACCAATGTGGTTATGGTTATTCCACTTCAGTTATCTCATTGCACCTACTTACCTGTAAAAACCTACTTTGACACAGTACCTGTACTGTTCAACTTACAGTGCTACAATTACAGTTGCAATCTATTCTAACTACTATTTGATTTCACTGCTTGCTTAAATGTAAAGGCCAGTCATGACTGCCAGCTAACTTAACTTGAAATGAGGGATGAAAGCAGCAATTAATCTCAAGGGGACTTTTCAGGTAACTTAAGTATCTAAGTAAATTGATTCCTTTTACATACAAGTCACCTCCAGCAACAAGTTTCTGACTGTACTAATTTCTAGCTAAATTAGTTCTGTGTATAAACAACTACAAGTAAAAGCATGTATTCATACTTAAAATAGTAAGAAGTTTATAACATCATGGAACTGCAGCACAACAGACAGTGCTCCTTCTATAATTTCTTAGTGTATACAGCTAGACAGATACCTGTTTAGCAAGCACTCTCCTGTGCTCTTCTGATAAAAAACAGGAATCGGGACACCCCAACATCTTTGCCGTGATATGCACCAAAACGTCCTTCTGTCCAGCATTTCAAGCATCCTGTTCACTGCAGATGTAGGAATAACTTTCACTTTTTTCAGCACGTCCTATAAAGCAGACAGTGAACTGTTGAACACACTTCAGCATTCACACAAACACTGTTTATGCTGCCAGTAAAAAACAGTACAGGCCTATGCTCCCACTCCCAGTATTAAATAAGATGTTCTTGGGCAACTGTCATGTTTACTTTGTTTACTTCACTGTTGGTTGCTCTTCAATTTGAAGACTGTATATACTGTATATTTCCCCAACCGAAGCTTTTCTGCCAACTCTGATTCTCTAGCAGACACACCCTGAAGTGAGTTAAGAATGACATCAGTAACTCTATCTAAAGTTTAAAAGCTCATGGTGTCTTGTGCTGTTATTTGCTTTGAAATCCCACCCTGACACATACAGACTGTAGTACTGAGTGCGGGCTACCACTCACTCCCAGCCCTGCTGAGTAACCATCATGCTTTCATTCTAGACAAAGATGAATATGGAATATGCACCTCATGCTCTAATTAGAATAAAATCACTGTTACCCAAGACAGCCTAAGGTGCTGGTCTAAATTTTCTGTGTGGATGTACATAATATCAAAGAGCACTGCATATTAAAAAAAAAATATGGTTTTAAGTTATTTAAAATAGGACTGTGACAAAATGAACAGGGGAGCAAACAAAGATGTCTGGCCACACAAGGCTATCGTAACAAAAAAGATAATTTTGATAGTGATAAACTTGTCTCCTGATTTAATCCCTTGAAACATTGTATTTTTAAAGATATTTTGTAGAAAAAAAAAATCAGTACCTCTAAGAAACCTATACATCTGTGAAAACAATGAGCAAATATGCCAGTCAATGTATCTACCCTGGATTATATCAATATTGACAAAAAAACTTGATAATATTCATAACTTTTACAAATAACCAACACTTTTCAACTAGTGTTCATAAAACCTAGAGAAGAACATATTCTGGAGTGAGCTACAGCAAGATTGTTTTGCTGATGCCAAACAGAATCAGTTGTCTTGAAATGTCCCATAAGAAAGTAAAATTATGTACCTGTGCTGCAGCCTTCACATTTGCTGTGTTTACAAACCACTGCTTGCTGGCCCGAATGATCATTGGTTTTTTAGTCCTCCAGTCATAGGGGTAACTGTGCACATACTTCTCCTCTTTCAACAAACTCCCGGCTGCTTGAAGCATCTGAATGACTGAGAGAAAAAAGTGAGGCAAGATTAAAATCCAATTTGAACATAGGGCTACTGTTAACCTCAACTCAGTCCTTTCCCTAATCAACACACAGCAAGAAGGGCCTGTACCTCATCCATGTTCAAAACGTGTTCAGTTTATATGAACCCTCAAAAAATACCTACAGGACTGTACCCGACAAAGTAACAAGTGGTCAAACATCAAATACTCACCAGCTTCATTCCCCTCTTCAAGGACATTCTTGTTTTTAAGTTCAGGACCTGCAGCTTCAGTAAAAAATCCACTTTCATCCACAAGGCAATCCTAAAAATAAATATATGAATCATGTCAATAAATATCATATGGTAATTAATTATCATTTTGTATTCAATGCCAGTTAAATACTCTACTGAGTAACTCCTTTATGACAATAACAAAATATTTAGGTACACTTCAGATTTAGTGAACTGCCAGTTAGTAATTTATCAGGCAAGTGAATTTTATGTGTCAGAAGAAATGAGCACCATTGCATTTGCAGATATACCACAGTTGTCTTACATCAAGTCACTGGTATTTCAATGACTTTTCAAATTAAGAGTAAAAAATAAAAAATAAACCTAAACCTCCCCATATCCTGCATCTTCATTTAACCAATCACAAACAGACCATGCATAACTGAGCTAATTTATGCATGTCTTTAAAACAAGCTTTGCTAAAAAAAGAATAGCAATAATGACCTACAAAACTGGTGATTTACTTGTCTGCATGTAGCAGACAATTTTGAGTAGTGAGAATCAGTATCTGAGAATTATTGTCTGCATCATCCTTTAAAAAACAAAACCACATAAAGAGCAGAAAAATCTGATTCTGTTCTACCACTCCCCTGCAAGCTTTAACTAGCAGAAGAAAAACTTCATCCTTTTATCCTGATACACACTTCTTTAGTCTTGCATTCCTGCAGGTCACTAGTGATACACCTCTGTGAATGCTTCAAAACATTTTCAAGTTTTATGCACAAATTACAACAATCATTTTAGAGGCACACAATCAAACAGTTGCAGGAAATCAAGAGCTGAAAAAATAAGAGTACCGTGGGTAGCTGATGGTGGGAAGCTACACTGTAGTCTTCCATTCCATGAGCTGGGGCTGTATGAACTAATCCTGTTCCTTTCACCATTGTCACATGATTTGCAGGTAACAAAGGAGAGACTTTGCCAGGAATTGTGGGATGAGCACAAGAACCCTCTACCAAATCTGTACCTGAAAAATAAAAAAACCCAGAAGATAAAACAGGGCAACAAAATTCACCGCATTCAGCTTCTTTTATGAGAGAACAGAAGAAGAGCAACTGATCACCAAGTGTATGCACAGGATACTCTTCAGATGTGCTATTCTTTGTCTGGTCTGTGGGTCCCTGTCCAAATGCTTCAAATTCTCTGCGGTCCCTCATTCTGTGCACAGTTTGTTTTTTGAAGAACAAGCTTTCCTTCTACCTTAGACAGTGGAATTCCTTGAGTAGTGCCATTCCATCTAGAAACACTCCACACACTCCCATTCCTTGGGGACCACTATCTGAGTGTTTTGGAAAACAGATCTCCATATTTATTTAGTAGGCTAAAAACCCTGAATTTGGGATTTACTCCTAGTTGCCACTATGTATTAATATATTCATGAACAATTCATTTAAATTCTCCAATTACATACTAATAAAGAGACTGCAGCACAAAACGAAGCTAGGGACAATTTAAGGTTAAAGAAACACTGAAAGAATCTTAGTATTAAAAGACTTGCTGAAAGTCAAGAATCACAGAGCTCGAGGATGCTTCCTATGGACAAATGGCCTTCACCAAATGCTTTCCTCCTAGAAGGGAACATGCTTAGAACTGCTGTCAGACACTTAAGCTATACAAAACCAGAAAGGTAAAAAATATAATTAATTACTGATATATGGGAAGATAAAAAGAGGTTCCAATATGAAATTTCTTTTTAAGAAAGTTCAACTCCACTGTTGTATGTTATATGTAAATCATACGTTCAAGAAGGTGGAGCTATGAGAAAAAACACCTCCAGGTAAATTTATCATTAGGTAAAACCAAGATTTCCTCTGAAAAAGAAGACATGGAAAGCCACCAAAGCAACCTGAAAAGTCATAGAAACAGACTTCTCACCTCCTTCAGATATGCATATTTCCAGCACTGAATCACTGATAAAAGCAAATGAATAAGCTCACAAATGACACTAAATCCCACTCATGACACTGAATCCAAGTCTGCTATTAGAAATATCACTGTGCAGTTTGTTAGGATGCCAACTCACTGTTTTAGTTTGTCAGACAAACACCAGCCACCTGTGATACTGCAATAGGTCGTACTTGGTAATTAGTCCCTTGGTTCTCATCTGCAGTGGATGGGAAGACAAAGTGCATTCAGTGTACATAAGATTTTCATACTGAATGGACTTTCATTTCATGTTTCATTTTCCAAGCATGAATACAGATTTTAAAAATTAATTTGAAATCTACAGACGAAATTTTAGCTACATACACTAAAGTAAATCTGACAGCCTACTACTACTCTTCTTTGTATTATTTTAGTAGAGCATGTCCTTAAATTATAACAACTTACTATACATCAAACTAAAGCAGTTTTCAGAAACCTACCAGGAGGTTTCCAAGCAACTTAAGATTAACAATATTAAACCTACCTTTACACGTTGATATAACCTCAAACTGCGTGTCCAGAACAGCAGCTGTAGATTCCACTCTATCTGCAGCAAGAATGAAGTGGTCTCCAGTAGTTTTACATTTCACAATTGAGTATCTGCAATGCAAACGTGCATTGTGATACTAAATAAAGAACCACCACAAAGCTACTGATTTTTTAAATGCTTCATCTCTTTAAAAACACACAAGTATGTTTTACATGTCCAATTCACTCATAAATCTCCAAAGAGTTCAAGGTAACTTGCATTGTGAAGTAAAAAAAAATTAAGCAGAAATTAATATACTAATAGATATAGAACAAAGCTCACAACTGTGTCACTTAAAAAACAAACAAAAAAAACCACAAACCAAACCAAACACAAAAAAGGTGGTTAAGTAAACTGTAATGGTAGTCCAGAACATTTAGCTTTGCTGCTAAACATCAGTAAGACTGACACAGAGTACTGAACTAAGTTAAAGACACCTACGCTGAATCTGGCATGTAACAAACTGCTTGATTGGCTGGCACAGTCCAGGGTTGCGTGGTCCAGACTAGCACACTAGCAGGGGAGGATCCATCTACAGATGTAAATTAGAAGTACTTTACTCACAATTAGAACAAAAATAAAAGCTGTCAGTCTTTAAATCTATCAAGAAGTCATACCTATCACAGAGCTCGCTTAGGGCGCGACTTTAACAGCGGGAATTTCACGTACACAGACCGACTGACGTGCTGCTCATTGTACTCGAGCTCTGCTCAGCCAAGGCTGTTCTGGGTAATATCAAACAAAAGTTAACACACTGGAACAACGAAAAGCTATCAATATCCCTGCTAAAATATTGAAGACAAACAGTAAGTTGATCCTTACTTTGCTGAAGGGGACCAGAATACAGGTTTATAGTCTTGATAAATGAAAACCCTGAGAGAAAAGGGAGGAGAATAAAGAAAGTTAGGAGAATCAAAACTCATGACAAATCAAAACACACTTCAACAAAAGTTCAACATACCTTATCATACATTTTATAGAAGACTCTCAGCTGGTTTGCTTCGTACTTTGGGTCAAATGTAAGGTAGCAGTTGGCCCAATCTGCCATTACACCCCAACGAATGAAGGCGGATTTCTGTTTCTCAATTGCTCTTTCTGCAAATTCTCTGGCTGAAGGGAATAGTTCCATTAAGCACGTAGTTTAGCCCACTAAGATCAATAAAATACCATTTAAAATACCCTACTGATGTTCTTCAGCAAAGTCAGACCTGAACATAGTGAAACTACGCAGTAACTGTTATGGTTCAAAACAAACATTTCAGACTAGTTGTAACATAAAATGGCTGCAAAGAGTAAAGAGATTCAGGAGTGGCACTTTGAATACAACACGGATATTAAGCACATGTCTTTAGAATATAAACTTAACTTCTAAGAAAAAGGGAAAAAAAAGTATATTTTGTTATAAAAAAAATTCTCAAAACACATTCTCAACATAAAATAGAGTGAAAGTTAACTCTCTCTGTTGATGCTGATCCAAAATTTTCAAAGTAACATGCATCTGAAGATACGTTTGCCCATTTCAGTACCACAGTTTCAAACTAAAGCAGTTTAAATTGCTCATTACAAACAGCTTTGGAGCTGAATGATGATGTGTTTCAACACATATGACATTTGAAATTATTTCTTTAAAACAGTTTCCATACATTGCTCTACATAGACTTTCTCCAAAGGGATCCCCCCTATAGTTTTGCAGCATTGTTAAAACACAGTCAATAAAATATATTCCTACCTATGATACTGAGCCAAGCTGTCCTGATGGAACCTTTTACATGCATCTTTTTAGCTCCTAATCAAATTCAGCCTTCAAAAACCAAAAGAATGTTGATCTGATAAATATCAGCTTCCTGCCACTGCACAGTTAATCAAAACAGACATCCAAATTCTCTCTCCTCCTTTTGTTTTTTTTTAAACCCAGGGTCAATGCTCTGCATATCCATTACAGTAGCAAACTAAGCCTGTTCAGTTATCCCACTTCACAGGATTCACACACAGTGATCACAGAAAATGTCACCAATAGCTAATAGAAAAGCCCACAATAAAGTAAAAATGTTATTTATAAAGCATCAAATACAAAACACGAGTAGGACATACTAATACTTAAGGCAGCTTTTCCCACAAAGATACTGCAGACAGTAGTTCATTTACCTCTCTGCCGAATTTCCATCGGTGAAAGATTTTCAGCTCCTTTGACTTCTGACAATGCCTTCAACTCAATTGGCAATCCATGACAATCCCACCCTGGCACATAATGTACTTTATAACCTCTCATCACGTGGAAGCGATTAGTGATGTCTTTCAAAATCTGAAAAGCCACAAAGGTCTGTTATCACTTTAGCTCCCCCATGTGGAAGAGCTACATTTGTGATTAAGATCCTCCTGCTTAAAAAATAGAAATATCAAAGGCTCCATGATAAATTTATATGTAAGACCAGAAGAGTTATGCATTCCCCATTCCTGGCAGTGTTCAAGGCCAGGCTAGACGAGCCTTTGAGCAAGCTGGTCTAGCGGAATGCGTCTCTTCCCATGGCAGAGGGTTTGGAACTAGGTGATCTTTAAGGTCCCTTCCAACCCAAACCATTGTATGATTCCAAGACCACGCATTTGTGATTTTTCTTGCCCATCATTTTGTATATTGGCAGAATCTCAGAAGACCTCTGATCAAAGGAATTCACAACCAGAGTAACTGAGAGATGCAGTTTATACACTTGCAAGACTTGAAGTGAACAAATCCTACTTGCTCTCATTTTTAAAACATTGAGCTGGATCTACAGCCCTGGCCTAGTGCATTTTGCTGCAGCCCAGGCTTTGGTACTGTAAGAAGCCATGGTGACATTTTAGTCTTTCCCACTTTACGGCCAATGTAACATTGTTCTTCTCAGGACTGAATCTAAAAGTAACCAAAAGTATTTAGGAATAGTATTTCAAAGCTGAAATTTATTTTTCAAAGTCATCAGCATTTAATCATTGTGGTTCCATGGATCTAAATGCTCAGATAAAATAAAATAAAGGCAACAGAACAAACTTGCAAAACACTCAAAAGAAAAAAAGAACAGCAAGGCACAGCTCAATCGTGCATTACAGCAACATCATTACATGTACACATATAGAAATGTACGTTCACTTATGTGTATGTGTGGTAAGTTCAATACACAAATAAGTTGTGCATTTAATATTGCTTAGGAATGAAGAACCGGCTGGACTTTCTCTGAAGAAGCTGTTCTGTTCTGACTGAAACATTCAGCCTCGTAAATGAACACTGAGCATGTGGTATTTATAGCGTGGTACGGTATCTGTGTCACCAGGGCACCACGGAATCTACATATTGTTTTAAAAGCCCCATCTACCAAAACCCCAAACATTTTACAGTGTTACTGATTTAAATGTGAATGGAGAACACAGAGCACACGACAATAAGTGTTTACCACTTCAGAACAGTAGAGTACTAACAAGTAAATATTTACTTTGTTTAACGCATGGCCAACATGAGGGTCTCCGTTGGCATACGGTGGTCCGTCGTGCAGACAAAACTCCTGCTTTGCTTTCCTTTGCCTTTGCCACGAGTACAGCTCTGAAAAACCACATTTCTGTGGAGACAACAAGAAAAAACCACCAAAATCACCACAGGTCTTTGCACTTCCGAAACTTCCAAAAATCCAAGTCTGGATTTCGGCTAGACAGCAAAATGCGCAACCAAAGCAGGCGGGCAAAACAAACTTCTCCACAAGAGAAGACATCAGTGGTTTAAAAGTATTTAAAAGCCCGAGGGAGGTGAAATATTAGGTCTGAGTTCAATACCCTGGCACTGCGCTATCAGGAGGGTCGCTACTCTTTCTCCAAAGAAAGCTGTAACAAAGTTGTGAGTCTCCGAACCAGAAACACCTCAACACCCCGAACCTTCCCACCCTCAGGCAGCAGGGCCAGGCAAGAGCCCGGACCCACCAGAGCACGGCGAGCCCGCACACGAACCTTCGCCGCCACCCCGCCCTCCTGCCGGGCCGGGGCTCGCTCTTACCCCCTGGGGCAGCCCCACGGCCCTCCCGGCACAGCCCCACGGCCCCCCGGGACCCGCACCTGGGGGACCCCGCCCTGCCCCGGCCGCACCTGCTGCGTCTCCAGCTCGGTCTCGGGCTGCAGCCGTCCCGGGAGCTGCGCGGGGAAGCGGCTGCGCGGCAGCAGCACCGTGTCCCGGTACCGGGAGTCCTCCCGGCTCTCGGCTGCGGCCTCCGAGGCGGCGCCGCGGCCCCATCTCCGGGCGGCCCCGGCCCGGACCCGGCACAGCGGCGACGCCCGCCAGGCCCGAAACATCCTCAGCGCCGCTTCCGCCTGCGCGACGGGCCGCGGGCCGGGACACACCGCGCAGGAGGGCGGGAGGGAGGCGACTCGGGGCTCCCGAGGGGCCGGGCCGGGGCTCCCGAGGGGCCGGGCCAGCGCTCCGGGCCCGCCCGCAGCCGGAAGATTTGGGGCGTTCCCAGGTGCTTCTGTGAGGGCGGTGAGTTTTCTCCGGAGGAGCCGGCGCGGAGGCCGCGGTCCGTCCTTGGCAAGGCGAGGGCCGGGAAGCTTGGAGCGCCCCGCGCGCTGCTGGAGAGCGGTGACGGAGGAGATCCAGGGAAAAGCGAGACTGGAGACGGTGAGTTGGCTGCTGCACCAGCAGAGCTGCTCCTGCCACCCGCGACCACCCGTGGTGTGCCCTGCCCCGCTCCGCTGGATGCACTGGAGAGCCTCGCTCAGCGCTCAGGAATACCAGCTGCGCTGCAGGCAGTGCACCACCGGGAATACCGATAGCAAGAGAATCAGAACAGGCTTTTTTTTTTTTTTTTTTAGTACAAATTCAAAAGGCCTCTGACCCTAAAACCTCAATGTTACCTGATTGCTGAAATGAGGTAACACAGCCCACCTAGAAGTCTGTGGGTGAACCGCAGAGGGAGCCAGGTATTCACACTCCCGAGTCCTAGCTTGCTTCTGCCGGGTAAACATTGTTTCCTGACATGATGGAGAGTTTATATTCTGCTAAATGTGTGCCGAAGTTTATTGTAAAGAAATAGGGACCTCTGGTCACTTGGATGTTGAAGAGTTCCGAGCAAGAAGTTGTGGCTTAGCACTTGCATTTAAAGACAGTGCTCTGTGTGATGTCCACTTTCTCCTTTCATCAGGCAAAGTCATAAATTTGGAAAATGGAAATTTGCATAAAAGGGTCTGAGATAGCAACGTCAACAAATCCATTATGTGTGCTTCGATAAATTAATTGAAGCCAGCCTGTAATACTTACAGACATCAAAATTGAAAAGTGGAAGAGAAGCTGAAGAACTCATTTATTTTGATAGCTAGTAAATCAGGCTGATTTGTTGAGGCCATTCAATAATTTGGTTGCTAGGCCAGGAGAAAGGAGGGATAGTCTTTGGAGGACAAGGTGTGTTTTGACAATTATACGCAAATTTAACTTGAGAGACAGCTGCTGTGCAGTCTTTGTACATTATACAGTTTTCTAGGAGTCAAACTACTTTTGTCCAAAGCAAGCAATATACTCTTGAATGTCTTGTGGAAGTATACATTAGACATTGCCCTCATCAGAAAGAATGTGCCATAAACTTAAAAGTCAACTAGGTAATTTGAGATCAAAAAGTTACAGGGGTGAAAAACTTACAGCCAACTAGCACACACACTTATCTAACCAAAAAGGTCCAATACACCAGAAGATGTGCCATGCAGGAGATGCAGCCCTGTAAAAATTTAAGACACCTTTTGCAGTAATACCATACTTTGCAATTCATTAATTAGTTACTTTGTGTTGCTGAAGAGGGAGTGCTGAACCTCCCATTTCAGTTTCTTTTAATAGATCTTGTTTTTTCATAAAAATATTTTAACTTTTAAGGTTTGCCTAGAGATTTCGGGTTCACCACAGAAAGTATATTTGTTTGCCTTAGGAATGGCCAAGAAAAATGTGCCCAAGAAACATCTTGGGTCAAGCTTCAAGAGTGTAAGATGGTATTCTGTATTGCTTTCTGAGTCTTTTGAAACTTTATGCAAATGTTAAATAAATCCAACCTTTAAAACAATTAAGTTTTAATCTCATTTTATGAAGCAGGGTCAAATGTACAGTAAAAAGTCAAATGACTAATGAGAAGCTGAGCCTAAAATGTTAATTACCTTCTTCTGAGCTCAATTCTTTAATCCAAACATCCCATCTAATATGCTATTTTTTTCGCCGTCTCTCAGAAATACTCGTATTCCAGATAGTATGGATTGAACTACGTTCCCTTTTTCTTCTTGGTGACTTCTTTCACGTGATGGTACAGACTTAAAATAGTGTCTCTCTGCTCATGTGCTATAACACATGTGCTATTTGCTCTACAACTTCCAGCTGTTTGGGAGCGGCTTTTTGCCACAGGTGGCATTTCCAAAATTTCCTCTGTAACCATTGCTACCAGGCCAAGATAACCCAGCTGTGCACTTTGGGTATGGACCTTGGCTATTCTACAGAACTCCAGAGCACTTTGCTCCCATCCTGGAGCAGTAAATAATAATTAACATTAGCAACTGTGCTTTTTGAGTGTACTTACACAATCACACTACTCCTTCAGCTTCCAAGTGCTTCTGACTTTAGAGATACAGGTACAATGTTTCTAAAGTGCTCAAGAAGTTCTTAAATCAGATAAATTTGGGATTTTGATACCTCTGACATTGCCTTTGTTGTGAACAGCCATGCACTTGGTTTCTCAAGGAAGAAAGGAAAGGTTGTATTGTAATGACCTGTTGCCACTTACGCAGTGCTTGCTGTAATTGCTGCAAATACTGATTGTGATATTGGTGAAATGATTGTTATATTACACTTCCCAGGTAATATATCTTCTTCTGTGTGGTGATTAATGAGTTCCTCTATGTTTTGTTCTGGCTGTGTGCTCAAGTATTTTCTTGGAAGTGTGTCACACATGTGAGCCCAACCCAAAAAGCATGTTATCTACACAGATGGAAAAAACTGATAGGAAAACATAAAAGGCAATTAGCTTTGCATTTTGAAGAATACAGCACAGTTATCAATACTTTTTTTTTCCCGAGGCACAAAACAAGCTGGGAGGAATGCTAGCCTTTCCAAGAGTGATACTTACTCTTCAGTTTGGGAACTAAAGGCACAGTGAATTGCACTGGTGCATGCTGGGGAACAGATGTAGAAGACAACATAATAGGGAGAATGACAGGGCATGCAGTATTGAGGGAGGAAGAAAGATGTAAATAGATTTCCTTGGAGAAATCAGGAGAAGTTAAAGAACTACAGAAAGAATGGTAAAATTCAATGAACAGACTTTCACATACAAGTTTGCAGTATCTGCGTATCTTTTACCTATTTTTTGTCCACAATTAGGCCATCTACAAAAGCGTATGTATTTTATATTTAAACAAAGGAAAACATTAGGTGAAGTTGCTCATGTCATCCTCTCTGGCAGCCTTGTGCTTGAATCTGGGCACAAACCATCACTGTATATTCAGTTCTGAGAAAACGAACTTATGTTCAAAATGTACAAAAAATGAGTACGGTGTGTTGACTGAGCTTTTTCTTAATATTTATGATAGAGTTTCTGCTGCTGTTCTTTTTAATGTCAGGTTTTATTTTATTTTTGTGAGAACTAGGTTCACTATCAGACAGAACATGGATATTTGCAAAATCTTGTCTAAAATAGCTTTATATCCCTGTGTTTGTTAACTGTATTTTTAAAAAAGCCAAAGCTCGCTTCGTTACTACTCACATTGGCAGTTACCTGCTTTCCCCTTTCTTGTCAGTTTAAGCTGTATCTTTTTGGAATGTTATGTAAAATATTTTACTTTTTGTCTTCTCGTGAAGAGAGAAATATACAAGTTTGCTCTTTGTTTCTTTTCAGCCCTCGGGATGGCCTCCCCAGCTCTGCTCATGCGTGTGGTCGCCTCTGCATATTCTGTGGCGGAAAAAGCTGCAACAATTGTTAGAAATGTAATGTCTACAGGAGACCTGGGGATAGTGGAGAAGGTATTGCTTTTACTTTGTTCCAATTTCTCTTGTTAATGCTGAGTTAGATACAGGTCAAAGTGGTATTTTTGAAAATCAGCAACTGGGGAAGGGAATACGGTCCTCACCCCTCTGAGACTAGAAATATTCCTTGTTAAAGGATTAAAAGAGCACTAGAGAAGTGTCTTTTGACCAGCATTTCTAAAGAATGTTCAGACACTTAAAAGAAACACCATAATTTTGTCCTGATTTCCTTCACAAAACACAAGCTCTGGATAGCACGTCAAAATTTATAATAATGCATATTTCCTGTTAGTTTCTACACCTATGTTTTAACACCTTAGTACAGCTTAAAATACTGTGCCCTTGATGAATTTTGGATTAGAATAAATCAGTGTTTATTTCCTAGAACAAAAAAGAACCTTAGATTTTATCATAAATCACAGTTTTCGAAATTAAATCAGAGCTTCAAATCTAATTCTAACTACAAAACAGAAATTAAATTACAATCATCTACATGAAGTTCTTAATTTGCTGTAAATTAGTAAATTGCACTGATGAGCCAAGATCTTTGTTTTGATTACAGTACTAGAATAGATGGAATTAACTTCTGAAGTTAATTCTAGCTTTACAGGTATGTCACAAGATTATGGACTTCATTAAATATCTTTATTGGTTTTGGTCTTTACATTGAAGTAATTGCTGATATTTGCGTTATTCAAAAATTATCGAAATTAACAGGTGATATTGGTTTTAAATAAGACGTTATATATACTTTTAATTTTTTTTTTAAATGAATACTACTCACAGAAAATTAGATCAAAAGCAATGACCAACAGAAAAGGTTCCTGTTTGAGGGACTAGAGATCTTGAAACTCCTACAAGCTTCTTGCCAAAGGTGGCTGCTGAAGAAAGAGGAAGAATGCAAGAGAGAGAACCTGTATGTGCCTTTGCTTTGCAGTCTGGATGGAAGAGATGAACAGAGAGTGCTGCTTCTCATCATTCATCCTCTTTCTGCAGCCAGCAAACACCAAAACCAATTCCAACTGGCCCTATTGGAAGCTTTAGAACATCTCGGAAGGCAATGTTCCACCTTTTCCCTCAACATAGTTACCTCCCATCCATTTATCTTGAGAGGAAAACAACAGCTGAATTTTTAGCTAGCTCCTCTTCTTCCTTTCCTTAATATCCAGAATTTTCTTTCCCTCAGTCAGCTTTAAGCTCTGTATTTATATTGCTTCTCTTTGTAGCACTTGCACTTTTTTTCCTCCCAGTTGGTAGGTAGACACCTTGTCCAGCCATTCTCACATTATTGATGGTTTTGAAGAACTACTTTATCCTGGTTTATTAGGTTGATGTCCTGGAACAAAGGACATTTTCTGCAGTAAACCTGATCTTTCTGAGTCTAAGCTCAGGACCAATTTCAATCAAATTTATTAGGGGATGAGAAGGAAATGTCAAAGAAAAATATCAAATTTTGCAAAAATTAGCAATTGGGTAATGGACAGACTAGGATTTGAGTATGCAAAAATTAACCCATAACATGATTCCAAATGGAATATTCCATTCCTATGGCGAACTTCCATAGCTGGATAAAACACTTTTCATGTTGTCAGCAAATAAGATACAAGCAGATAAAATAAAACTTTTGTTTGATTCAATTAAGATGCAAGTCTTGGATGAACTTTGTCTTTCTTGATGGCAGTGCTAACAAAATTATTTCTTATTAGGATGCTATCTCTGGACCTAAAAGGATTCTCCATTCATAGATACATGAAGATTAAGGCAAAAAATTGTTAATGAATGACCCACTTTCACTATATAGCAGATTATCAATATTTAAGAAATTAGTGTAACCCATGTGGCAACGTGTTTGGCTACGTCATATCTTTTGGGAAGGTTTGCCCTCATTGTTTTATATCATCTTGAGACACCAAATCGACTGTTTCTTCTCAAGTATTTTTTGATGGAAAAAATGTATGGATGTTATTGACCAGCTGAATTTCCCTGGTTATCTTCTGGCCTTCCATGGTCTTTTTGTGCTAGACTAAGGAACCATTCACTAATTAGAAGTTTATACATCATAATTGTTTCTGTTACATTTTTTTAAACAAACTAGATTAATTGGACCTTTAAATGACCTTTGATTAACACTTTCCCTGTATTTCTCCTCTCTCCTAATTTGCCACGTCCACCCAATGAGCCTTAGAATAATGATTTTTTCCCGTTAACATCTTCATTTTTGCCTTTCCCTCTTCATATGTTGTATCTGGGTTCGTACTTGTATTGATTCATTCTGTACATAGGGTAGTATTTGCACAAATACATAGTGAGTACAATTGCATGAGAAGAACACAGCAGTAAACGTTGTTCTAATGTCATACCAGTCTGTCTTAGCTCTGGGGTACACAGGGAAACTCTGCTTCTTGCAGTTTTTAGCCTGCCTCTCACAAAAATCACTTACTGGGTTGACGATTAATCAAATCAGACTTCTTTTTCATTACAAGGTAGATATTCAGAGTGCTGTATGGGCTACTGTGCTGGTATGGTGTATTTTTTTTCATACACAAATTCCTATCCATCCTTGGACAGGCTGGACCCAACGACTTGCAGACCAAAGCTGACCGACTTGTACAAATGAGCATTTGTGCTTCCCTGGCACGGAAGTTTCCCAAGGTGACAATCATAGGAGAAGAAGTAAGTACCTGGTTTATTTCATGCTAACAGTATGTATTTCACTAAGGGTTAGTATTTCATACTAACAGTTTATCTTGCTCTCAGTTGCACTGGAATTTACTTTGGCAGGGTTTAGGAAACCTTCTGTTTTAATTAAAAACAACCCAAACAAACAAATTTCCATCCCATTTCACCTTTTCAATTCATTAGCTTTGTCAAGCTACAAGCAAATACACAGTTCTAAAGCAAATTGAGGTGAGTCCAACACCTTTCTTTAATAATTCTAAGAATTCTTTTGTTAGGATCTGCCCACTGATGATGTAACTGAGGAATTAATTGAAGATGGGCACTGTGAAGAAATACTGAAGAAACCTTGTCCTGTTCAGTACACAGGAATTAAAGAGGAGGAGGTAATATGATAATGTTACTCATATGTCTTCATATTATAAATATCTATATTACTTACTGATTTTAGCTAAGAGTGTGTTAATAAAAATGGTTGTTTCAATGTTGTCAATGTTTCTTTTTCATTTGAAAACTGAAATGTAGTTATGACAATCACATCTCCAGAACTGGAAATGCTGCATGTCCCTTTGTACAGTAATGGGAAGTAGAAATTTGCTTCTTACAGTTTGTGATTCAAATTAATTTGGAAAGAATCTAGTTTGGACATAACGAAGTAATCTCATTTCCATGTTCAGTTTAATCCTTCATACTTCAATTAAGAGATTTGCTGAGACATTCCTGTCAATTTTTAAGCTTTTCTTTTTGGTGTAAAATACTATTACAGGCTTCAGTCATATAATAATGTTAAAACTTTGGATCTCTTTATTTCCTTACTGCCATAAAGAAATAAAAGCACTAAAGTAAAATATGTACTTTGCGAGATAATTGACATGATTTGTATTTGTTAATTTTATCCTTACTTTTTAATTCTTAAAGCTTGTAATATGGGTTGATCCTCTGGATGGAACCAAGGAGTACACTGAAGGTTGGATTCTCTTTTATTTCTGCTGATTAAAAAAATAGCAATGCAATAAAGTAGCATATACATGTAGATAATTTTATCATAGAAGTTAAAATATTGTTTCATAAGGCTGATGTTTCTGTGCTTTCTGAGCGCCATAGAATTTTTTTAATCCTTCCATTCAGTTCTAACCAGGACTGAATATTTCTGATGGGCTACTGAGTGATTATCATTTCAGGGTGCAAAGAGCTGCTTTTGACTCCTGGCAGGTTGTCTTAAGTTTTTAGTTAAATTTACAATTTTGCAAATACTTTGAATTGAAGGATTAAATCTCCCCTTCACACAGGAATATGCTGAATTTTATTTCATCCTCCTCTTCAAACGATCCAAATGCCACAGCTGTACTTGTAGCCTTTTCAAAATGAAACAAGCATCTTCCCACAAATCACAGTTCTTCACTTACGGGAAGAAACTATTTTCGGCAAAGCCTAATTTGTCTCCATAGAAATAGACCTTAAAATGAAAGGGAAAAAAAAACCCAACCCCTAAAAACCAGTAGGATGAAACCTCACTCTAGCCTCCTACTGCATCCTTTAGTTGATTAATGTGAAATTTTTTAGGCAGAGTTTTTTCTCCTTTTCAGCGAAAGAGATATACAACTGCCAACAAATTGCTGGTTTCGAAAATCACTAAAGAATTCCCATCACAGTTATAGAAGAATGTCATCATAGACTGCTATTTAGTTGCAACTTTAAACTTCTTTCTCATTATATGATAATTATAAGGTAGTTCTATTAAGAGAACTCTATCTGGGACATTTTTTAGCAGACCTCAAGACTAAATTACTAAAAAAATCAACCAACCTATTACTCCTGAAAATTGTGATTAGTATTGGAATTTTTAAGATACCACCCTGTGCATCAATTCGTGGACTTTTACTGAAAGTTTATTTTTTTATATATACACTTTCTCTTTTTAAACATAACTACATTCATAATATTTCTGTACAGGTCTCCTTGACCACGTAACGGTTCTTATTGGAATTGCGTATGGAGGCAAAGCAATAGCAGGAGTTATTAACCAGCCATATTACAACTATGAGGTATTAAATTGTTGGTTTATTTAAAGCATTAAGTGGTTTCTAACTGTTCCTTCTAAGCCTTTTCAGTTAGCACACTTTCAACTGAAAAGTTGGCGTGTAGTTGAGTTAAAGTTGTCATATAAGGTGTTGGGTTTTTTATTAAATATATACAATTTTAAATGTTGGTTTCCAGGAACTGAATGTCAGAGACCTACTTAACAGCCATACTGAATCCTAAGGCTTGTGCAATCCACTAATACAGTATATATTGCATACATGCTGTACATGCTACTACGGTATATGTAAAGTACATACCATAAAACAAGTACAGATCACTGGTTTTGCAATCTTTGCTAGAAATTTTTTAGCAATCGGTCCATTTGTGATGTGTTGTAACTGCTATAAAACTGCAGCTCTAAATAAACCAAGCTGACAGCTGGGTTAGAGTGTATCATGCCAGGTCTCAGGTGTTAAGTCCAGGATGGCCAGCCTACAGGCATTTACACATTTGGAGATTATTTCAGTATTATCCAGGGGGAGAGGGGAAGCTCATGATGCAACCTGATTAATTTAACTTACTGGAGTTTAAAGAAAAGGTCTTGAGCGGATGTAATGCCTATCATGTTCTATGTGGTATGTATCACAAAATATTTAAGATTACAAGATATTTTCAGTTGCAGATTGTGCCTGAAGTACAGAAATATACAAATATTAATCTGTCAGTCACTGGAGTTAGGATGTAATGCACCGGCATAACCTCACAGATAAGAAAAGGGTAAATGATGTCATTGCCATAGAGGGAAAGAGAGCCAGTTTCTCACTCTAGGCTCTAAAGCAGGTTTTTTCAAGTGTCATTGTTCAAGTATATAACCCAGTATTAATACTATACTCCCTGAAATGCAAAGATGCCTCTAGGTATTCCTTTCGTTTTGTGGTCTAAATGCTGATCACTGTGATGAACCATCACCTGGACCTGTGTACCTTTTTTGCAGGCAGGAGCTGGTGCTGTGTTGGGCAGGACAATCTGGGGAGTCCTGGGCATAGGTGCCTTTGGATTTCAGCTCACAGAAGCACCTGCTGGGAAACACATCATCGTTACCACCCGTTCCCACAGCAGTGCCCTGGTAAATGAGTGCATCAGTGCCTTGAACCCAGACACTGTCATCAGAGCTGGAGGAGCAGGAAACAAGGTATGAAAACTCAAAATCTCCTGGTTTTACTGGAAAGTGGCACCTTTTTAAAAAAGAGACTTTTTACAGAAATCATTTGCTTACTTGCATGAATGTACAGGAGACTTCCTCCTCCTTCCCCAGCACAACTCCTTCTAGCATTCAGTCTGCTGTGAGGTAAACAGAATTTGTGCAGGTGTATCTGTAACAGTGGCTGTGCTGGTCATGGCTGAGGTCTGTCTTCCCCAGTATTCTGTTTCTAGGGGTGAAAATAAAAAGTTGTAAGACCAGGATGACTAAATGGGAATTCAATTTAATCACAATTATTAGTCATGTCCTCCAGTTCATGTTAATACAGTTTTTGTTCCAACTATCTAGCAGCACATATGAAAGGATAAAAATACAAGCACGCAGTGGTATTTTTTGCAAAACTTGTCTGCATACTCTTTTACTACCAGTTTTAAAGCTTCATTTTGTCATAGCTGTCAAAAACAGACCTTCTGATCTCTCTTCTCCAATATGTGCAAGGCCCAAAATGGCACCAACACAACGAGTAGACAGTTTCCACTTTATTTTTTTAGTACTTGCACAAGAAGGGAATTTGTTTCTGAAATTAAGAGCAGATTTTCATCCTATAGAGTGTATTTACAACAATCAAAAATATTGAATTGAGTATGGTAACTCAGTATAGCTTTCCAAATCTTAATACAATTTCTTGTAATATCAGAGGAAATGGCTGATGTACCTTTTCTGACTGTAAGTACATAGAATAAGTGGATTTAAACCATGTTCCCTGGTGTTATTTCTACCTGTTTCTAAATGCCTAGATCCTTTGCAATGATTGCCATGCTCTATTCATAATAGGTCATTCAACTTATAGAAGGCAAGGCATCTGCTTATGTATTTGCCAGCCCTGGGTGCAAGAAATGGGATACGTGTGCACCTGAAGCTATTCTACATGCTGTGGGAGGTAAGTTCATAGCATTCAAAATTCCAAGATAACTTAAAATTGATGCAATTTCACTTATTTATACTTTTCATAGGAAAAAAAAAAGAATTCCAAACATGTTTTTTGAAAGAAAAATGACAATATGTACATATTTTTTAATAGTTATGACTCACTAGGAGCTTTGAGCCCTCTGAAATCAACAGTAATGCCAATGGGTCAAGCTCACTATGCTCTGAAAAGCATGACATGATCTCTTTTGCTCTGGACTAATAGAGTCAACAACTATCAAATAATTAACAAAGCCAATTCCAAAATTTTGAGTATATTAATTTTAATATTTTCAAAACAAATGGCTTTTTTTTTTTTCTGTTGGCTACTATCTCTCAGTAAAATCCTACTGCCCTACTAACTGGATGTAGTGGTTTATTATTAGTAACATATTATGTAATATGTGGACATTGAATCATTCAAACCAACAAAAATAGGTCAAATCATGTTGTTCCTCAGATGTACAAACTCCAAAATTGAGTAAAATTAGTGACCTCCAGACAATATAAGCCACTTCACCTATCTAGGTGTAAGGGGTTGAGAAGCTATGAAAAGTCTCACTGGCAAAGATTTGAAGTATATTATTATTTTTTTTTTTCTGCTGTTCACATTGATAGACCTTTTACCACTATGTGCTAAAATTACGAGGTTTTATCTCCTCAATTCTGTCAAGCAATGGTAACAGGCTTCATAATGGCACTATTTAACTCTATTTAACTACAACTATTTAACTCTGCAGTCTCTAGAGTTGATAAATGGGATAGCTTTACACAGGTTAGCTCAAGCACAAAGCAGCCCAACCAGTCTGGAGCAGCACAGTGCTGTATTTAGCCTCCTTGTTAAGGAGGTATCTCCTGGTTAAAATTTTGTGTGAAGATCTCCATTGTTCTAGAACTCATTCAAAACCAACTGGTGTGTTTCTATATTATGTTACAGTTGTATAGACTTACCCTGGCTTTTACTTGAACTGAGGATTTTTCTTTCCTTCTTGTCAATGGCCAATGTAAAAGCTAGTCAGGAAGCATTTTAAGTAATCCATGAGAGAAAAATATTGTTTTCCTTTTTCTGAGACACAAGGAATTTAAGTATCATTGAAAAAAAAAACAAAACTAAAACCCACTAGTTATTTGATTTCAGTCAATAAAAAACCTGTTATGCTTAAACTAGAAGCAAAGATACTTCACATCTGAAGACACTAAGGAGTGCTGCTTTAGTTATATCACTTGGACTAATAAATGCTCTCTTCCCAACTCTTTTTTGCTGCAATATTTTTTTCTTTCTTTCCTTTTTTTTTTTTTTTTTGCAGGCAAGATAACTGATATCCGTGGAAATTCATTTCAGTATAACAAGGAAGTGAAACACATGAATTCAGCTGGGGTCCTCGCCACTCTGAGGAATTATGACTATTATGCCAGTCGTATTCCTAACACTGTGAAAGAGTCTCTAGTGCCTTAAAGCAGGGAAGCATCTTCACTTGGCCTGGAAGGCTGAGAAAGTGAACTTGGGGAAAAAGAAAGAAAGAAGAGAACTGAGCTTGAAATCTTGTTGTATAGAATCTGAACGGAATTCTTTTATTAAGGTGTTCAGTAATTTCAAAATTACACAGAATCCCTAAGTAAATGTTGGATCAGATTGTTTTGCTGTTTTTAGCAGGCAACTTGAAAATGGTCACATTTCTTCAATAGCTATATTCTGTATTCGCTGGGAGTTTTCATTCTTCATGACTGTGCATGATATACTGTAAATCATAACACTGCAGACCAAAAATCATCTAAAAATTCTGGGCACAAAATCACGTTAGTCATTTACCTGATCTTGCTCAATGTTTTTTGTTGTATGTAGCCAATACAGGTTATTGTGTTAAATACAAATGGACTAAGGATTTGCCTGGATGGATTAGCTCATTTGTTATAAAGTTGCCAGTTTGATTCTTAGAAGTGAATCTTTGAATTTTTCAATCTGCACTCAGTTTTGGGATGGCCGAAATTGTTATTTGTGGTGGGTTGGGTTGTCTGAGTTTTGCAGAAGGCAGGACACAGTCCATCTAGGCCTTCAGCATCCCAAATAGGGGTTCCTGGGTCATTGGATCCATTGAGGATCAGTGAAGCGTTAATACAGCAGGATTCAGGACACCTCAGGTGAGGAAAACCCAAGGAAAAGGTGACAAGGGGAGGAGTTCCAAGCACCTCTCTGATTTGAAATGCCCCTATCAGGGCTTATGCCATTGCAGTCTTTGGGCACTTTGGACATCCTAGGTCACTTTGAAATACATGGGGATAACAGAAATTGGAGAACTTAAAATTTGTCATGTCCAAATTTTGAGATAAACAGGTGCCTTTCCAACAGCCCCAGGAGTTGAAGAACCTGACAGTACCTCTTGCCCTCCCTGTGAAACATAGGCATGTTAGGGGAGGAGAAAGAAGAATGACAATATCACAAAAAATTAACTTAAAAATTGGAGAGCCTGTTTCAGTCAGCTTTCCCATAGGTATGGGTGTTAGAAAAGCAGGATTCAACTGCTCAGTCCACTTGAACACAAAGAGAACAAGTACTAAATTACATATGACTAGTAAAATTGGCAACCTTAGCCAAAAGAGGCGAAGTCTCTTCAAGATGAATTTGGAATTCTGGAGTTAGGATTTTGAACCCCTGAGGCCTCTATGCCCTTCGTTTTCTCCAGATTTTGTGCCCCAAGTCCCTTACTCTCAAATTAAGGAGTCTTAGGGCCTCCCTTTCCCTACCAATGTGATGCACACTGAGGCATGCCATGAAGAGATGCCAGTTTCAACAGACAACACATAGTTTTGCTTTTCCTTCTGTCTTCCATGTGGAGAAAAGAGTGGCATATGTCAGGTTCTCAGGCATGTGGTGTCAGGGAGGGTGCCTGAACACAGCTGCTCGCTTATGTAAAGACTGAATCCCTAAGCTCCTCTCCTACGTGGTTTTTTGCTGTTACCTGTGCTGACACCATAAATGTCAAAGTAGCCTGCAGGCTCCACTGCACCCTTTCTTCCTCTCTGCCCCTCTTCATCCACACAAAACATCTTTAAACTAGCACTTCAAGGTACAAAAGTTATGTTTTTTCATACAGAAGAAAATTTCAAATTTCAGTTTTCAGCAGTATGTTCAAGTTACTTCTCTCTCCTTTCATCACACAAGATGTTTAACAACTCTAATTTTCTTAAGAGTCCTTAGATTATATCCTTTCATCACCACAGGATAACATCAATATGACTTCACTGGCTGAAAGCTGGCTCTATTTCCAGCAAGCAGCACCTTGACACCAAAAGATATGAACATGGCAACTCTTGCTAAGGTGTTCCCAGTCTCTCCATGTGCACACATGGAACAGGATCTAAGGAAGGTCTTTCCTTAGTGAGGTCATCTTAGCATAACATTTAGATAAATTAGCAAGATTAGGACTTACCTCATTCTATCATGACACTGGATTAAAGCCGCATATATAGGAATGAGGCGTGCTTCTAATCCTTTGATCTAAAGCCTACCTTCCTTCTCTTTCCTCAAGTGCATGACTGGTAAGAGCAGGCAAGACAGATTCAGCCTGTTTTAATTAGAACCTTCTTCATGTTTTGGCCCATTACAAGTTTAGTCATTCCACATATTGATTGTGACTGAAGCTTGAGCCATATAGCAAGTACAAGATTACTCTCATTTCACTGCTTCAGTTTTACATAATTTTCACCTTTATCTTATATAGGATTCTTTGTTATGCATGCTTTAGCTTTCCCATCAAAATCTGCATGTGAATTTGCAAAACACATTAAGATAAAATGTAGAACAACTTAGACAATGTAAAGCCTGCCTTAATAATTCTTTCCATGTAATCATTAAAGTATTAAGTACAGAACCCCCTGTTAGTAATTTTCATCTATGTATCTATGTCCTTATTTTCATTTGAAACTTGTAATAGGTTTGAAAATCTCTTCAGCATAAGCCTGTTTCTAATTCTGCTGTAACTTCTGTTTCTGCTCTCCCTGAATAGCAGTAGAACACACATAGCATACACCAGCTTCTGCATGATGTGTAAAGACACTTATGTAGGGAAACACTTTCCATGCTTACAGAAACTGTAAAACTGCTAACACAGGAGAATATTAAGTAAAGTTGAGATTAAAGCCAGCAGCAGGAATCAGTCATAAAACCCAGCACCTAATGTGCAGTCATGCTCTGTCTGTACCACTGCATCCACTGCACAAAAAGCACCGGTCCACCAGTCAAGCATTTGATAATTTCTCTGCTAGCACATTAGGTGCTACAGTAACAACTCTAAAATTGACCGGGGGGGGGGGGGAAATCACAGTGACACTGCATTGTCCTTGCAACAAAGTGAACTTGAGTCAGTCTCCTGTGAAAAACCGGTGACACAGCATTTTTGTAATTCGTTCCAAGACTCCAGAGGATGGCTGGGCACTAGAACAGGCTCCCCAGGGAAGTGGTCACAGCACCAAGCCTCGCAGAGTTCAAGAAGCATTTGGACACTGTTGTCAGGCACATGGTCTGATTCTTGGGGCTGTGCTGTGCAGGGCCAGGAGCTGGACCCGGTGATCCTTGTGGGTCCCTTCCCAGTCGGGATATTGTATGACTCATCTGACCCGCTGCAAAATCTGCACGTTTCTCAGGAGTTTAACAAATAACATCCTACAAAAACAGACGTGTCTGTACGTGTCGTGCTGTTCGTTTGGACCATCATACACAGAAAAGGGGTAGAAGGCATCTCCACGGCTGCTGCCACGCATCCAACTAAGAGCTCTTGCAGCAACTCCCTCAAAGCCCTCGGGAAGGCTCAGCTAAGAGAAGAGAAGCGCCGGCTCCTGGCCCCGCTGAGGCGCAGCCTCCTCCCGGCGCCCATCCCGGACGGCTTCCCGGGGCCGGGAAAGCGCCCTGCGCCGCCCACTCATCACCTCCCGCCCGGCTCCGACCTCTCCGCCTCCTCCCGGCGGACTTCGGGACAAATCACATTCCTTCCCCTCCCGCTCCGCCGTCTCCGTGGCTTCTCCCGACGGAAGTGACGGTCCATCCCCCGCCCCGGGGCGGGTCCTGCCGGGCCGCCGTGGCCGGGCCGGCCTTTGCCGAGCTGGCAGCGCTGCGCGCCCCGCCCCGCTCCCTGCCCTGGTTCCGGCGGCGACGGCGGGAATGGCGGCGCTGAGCCTCACCGTGGACGCGGGGAGCCCCCCGCTCGGTAAGTGCGGCCCGGACCTCGCTTCCCGCCCCACTCTCCCCCCCGCAATCCTCAGTCTCCCGGGAGATCCGGCGGGCTCCGTCCCCTCCCTCCCTCCCTCCCTCCCTCCCTCCCGTGCCCGCCGTGTTGCATCATGCGGCGCCGCTTGTCCCCGCGTGCGGAGGCGAGCGCGGGGCCCCGTGCCCGCCCTTGCCATCGCTCCCGTCCTTGCCATCGCTCCCGTCCTTCCCGCTGCCTCCCGTCCTTCGCGGGGCCGTGTGCCCGCTGCGGCCCTGGCACGGCCGGGTGAGGCAGCGGGTCCCCGGTGCCTCTCGGTGTCCGCTCGGGCAGCGGTGACAGCGGCCGGCACTTGCCAGAACTCGGTCACGGACGGAGCCCTCGAGTGACTTGGCGCGTTGGGGCTGGATTTTAAGGCAGCCCTGGTTCAGACTGCGTGCTTGTGAGCTCTGCTTGGTTGCTGCTATCTTTTATTTTCAGTTTTTAATCTGTTGCTAAAATTCGGCTTGCCCGGGGAGCTGGATCAAAGTTGCGCTGTGAAATCCGTGCTCTTTCAGTTGCTCGCTCACTGCCCTTCGAGGTTATTTTGCCTTTAAAAATATGAGAGCCTCCTTCATTGCACTTTCAGCCATCTGGAAACAGCATTTCGTATGTGTTACATACCATTTCTCCATTTTGTTACAGCTATTCAAAATAAATTTACTTCCCATTCTTTGTCATAGTTTATTGATTTCTTTTTCGTGTTCCCAAATGATAGCTGGGAATGTTATTCCCAGAGTTACAACTTGCATGACTACTGATTTAAGGTACAATAACATACAACTTTTAAATAAAATTTCTTCTGATACTTGTTTATAATGGTTTGCCAGAAAATGATGCAACATGGATTATGATTAACATTAGGTTCAGGGGCTTTGGAGACTTCTTTTCTTTTGGTAGCTGGTGAGTAGCACTAAAGATTTAATTCAGGAGATTGCGTGATTGTCAGAAATATTAAATGTTACAGATGAAACATTAGGGTAAACATTTGTATCAAGAAGACAAGCTCGCCTATCCTACTCGTCCTTACTTCATACAATTCTTCACGTCTGCTGTGCTCTGGGAAAAGTGTAGTAGCTTTTAATGTCATTAGTATTAATTACATAGCTTGGTGCACGTAGTACTTGTCATTTTCAAAGCATTTCCGTGCATGTTATTAAAATACTTGAATGTCTTACAAATGTATTGCATAAGGGATGTCATCCTGAATTTCACAGATGGATAACTGAGGGATGGGAAGAAGAACCTTGACTTACTGTTAATGCCAGAAGAAGGGTTTTCAGCTGGGCAGAGGTGAGAGCTAGGGAATTCCTAGCTCCAGTGGTTTGTATTTAGGCCAGTGTATTAATAGCTTCCAGTATCATCTGCCTTGGGTAGTTCGTGCGTTGTTCTAGGGAAGATAAAGTGTACAGCACACCATGAAGGCTGTAACAGGTTAGATGTCTTTCAAGACCAAGAGTATAGTCCTTTATCTAGTTTTGTTTAAGTAATATTTACCTATGCAAAAGCTTGCTGTCTTTGTACGTGCTTCTGAGCAAAGTTGAAGAACACAAGATCCTCTGCTTATGCTCAGCAGGCTGACTCTGGACCAGAGCCAATCCAGAAATACAGCCAAGTTAGCTCAGTGCTTTGTTTGAGCTGCTGTGTTGTGCTGTGTTGTGCTAGAGATTAGAGCAGGTTTGCATCAAGCCACTTTGAATGTGGGCACAGCTGTCTTCCAATCAGTGATGTAGCCTAAAAACTTGGATAATTATTTTCTTTCCGGAGACCATTTTTTACCGTCACTACTGAACTACTTACTCTGAGAATCCTGTGTCAACTTCCTGCACTTTCACATAGATAGAGTTTATTGGTTTTGAATGGCTAATCTTTTCATAAACTTTAATTCAGGTTAAAAATAGTTTCATTCTCTTTCAGAAAGTACTGGTATGTTCAGTAATTCATCTCCATTGTTGCATGTGTCAGGGCTGGGATGGAGTGCATTAGTAATACTGTTCAATAATTAAAAGCACCTTGTTTAGCATCTCTTCATATATTGGGGGACAATATATGTAATTTTTACAGTACCCTTTAGGAAGCAAATTGTATTGCTGCTGACACTTGCTGAGCTCACTGCAGATCACTGTATGCTGGACACTGTCAGCTGTAAGGCTTGCCAAGAAGGAGAAGCTTCTTGCATATAAGACTGAACATTGATTTTTTTTCCCCTGGGCAGTCTTACCTTTCACAGCAATACCCTAGCAGCTACATTTCTTCTCCAATAGGACCTGATGACTGAACTGACTCCTTCAGGTATCTTCCCTGGAAGGAAGTTCAGTATCTTTTTCTCTTGTTCTTTTTAAAGGAGCTCTGCTGACAGTGGAGCATGTGAAGAATGATGTTGAAATTTCAGTGGAAGAAGGCAAAGAAACCATCCTCCGTGTGTCCGAGTAAGTGACTTTGCATCTCTCCTTCTAGCTTTGGGTCAGCAGTTTTAAAAGTCACATGGTTTTAACATTGACAGTAACCTTTTGAAGTAGGTGGAAGAGAAAAAATACAGTTTTATTCATCACTGCATTACTGTTGTCTCTTTGTAGCATGGGCAAAACATTTACAGTGTATTCTAAACTAGAGCTTTATGGCAAAAACTCTTGTATTCTTATTTTCATGCACTTATATATAATCATTTATGCTACACCAGTCACTATTGTTTAGGACTTTTTGTGGTGCCATGGATTATCAAAAGCAAGGCCATTTTATATTAGGTAAGATCGGTATACAAGATTTCTTGGACTTCTGTGTGTGTGGTGGACTGGATTTAAAATGTTTATATGACATTATTTTAGGCTCACTGCTGCATATATAAGTGAAGGCATGATTTTATCTCAGAAAAGTGCTAATTAACTGTGCTGTGCTATCCAGTGTATCCCATCTGCATCCTGTGGAAAGGATATTGGAAATTTTTGTAGTAATCTATTGTCTGTCCTTCTAAAAATACTCTGCCATTGGAATGATTAATTTCAGATTTAGGGCGTGAAGATGGTCTTTACAGTCTGAGTAAGATTAAATGCATATCAGAAATACAGGACTAACACTGTTAGTTTTGGGAAGCTGCACTGTCACATTGGATTCCACATCAGGTAGGACATCTGGATATATCAAGAGGAGATATCCTGCTACTTAAAGTACCACTGACATATCAGTGGAAATCTCTGACCTCTAGTATCTACAGTAAGGAGCATATTTGTACCCATAAGCATTGCAGTTGTAACTGAAAGTATACTAACACTATGATGAATTTGGAATTAGTGATTATAAATGTAGTTTTTGAATATTGATTAGTTTTTGAAAGATTGAGGGGGCAAATCTGTTGTTCAAAGACTTGCTGACAAACTCTCATTTTGTGAGCTGTTTCAGTAGAAGCTCCTGTTAAAGCCATCAGTGCACCATAAACTGGTATACCTGGATGTCTGTAGAATGGCTATAAAAGCAACATATTTCGTGTTGTGTTGCAGAGTTCCTGACTAGATCCTTGTACATTAACACTAGCTGAGCATTTCCACTGTCTTCTAACCTCAGGGAAAGAACTTGTCACTGTGTGCATCAATGCAAAACAATCGAAGCACAGGAAGACTCACAGTCTTCAGTTGTGGTTGTTTTACAGGTTGCAAATATTTTTTTCTGTTTAAAATGTTAGACCTGAACTCAGATATGAGTTCTTACTGTAATCTGATATTGCATGTTGTCTTTTGCTGTGCCTAGTGATGGCACTGAATTTGCGATTTTTGAATTAAAGCAAGAGAACTGTGGCAGGTTGTACTGGGACTTAATTGGTACAGCTTTAATAATTTTCAGTGTGTGTCATGCACATGTGGGATACAGCTTACATAACAGAGAGTTAATTGGATATTTTTCAGTTGCATGAGAAAGTTTTCCCCATAAGTAGCATTAGTCAGGTTTTGGTTTCATTTTACTTAGTTTAGGCAGTGTATGGATGTATATACCAAAAAATATGCATATATAGTGTACAATCCTTTGACATGTGGGAATTATCTTGGAATATTATAAATTTATACACTTGGCTTTGAAATAATATTTTATTAAATAATTTTGTATTACCATGCTTTCTTCCTACTGCATTGCAAAAATGCTTCTTTTGGCTGTAATGGAACTTGTCAGAAATGTAAAGCAAATGCTCTTCTGCACTTTGGCCCCACAAGGGTAATGTCTAGAGTCATGGTTCCATCAGATGGAAATTTTTGTCTGTTAGTGTCCTTTCAGCCCTGGTGTTGGATTATGTTCAAAAAGTTATTCCAAACCTCAATATTGCATTAATTTTGTCTTGCTTGGTTGTACAATCATTTTAAAAATTGATTCTCTATTTTAAAGTCTGTTAAAAGTGTATCTGTAACGTGGGAAGCATCAGCTGAACTCATATCTCAACTAATGCTTTTGGTAAATGGATTTCATGGCATCAGTTCTGCTGAAGCTATCTTGTTTTGGCATGACTTGAAAATCACTTGGGATGTTTCAGATTTGGTTTTTTTCTTTTCCAGGAATACATTAGTTATAATGACTTCACTTGAAATAAAAAAAAAGAACATTTAATTTGTGATTCTTCTAGGTTCTATTTTTGAAACTTAGTTAAAATCTGGTAACAAGCTTTTCAGCTAACTAGCTGAAACTTAGCTGTCAGGTAGTTAGCTGAAAAATTAACTTTTGATGATAAATCAAAAGTTAACTTTTGATGATAATTTGAGATGATAAATTTTATTTTAAAGGTCATTTTTGAAGCCTTAGCTTCAAAATTTCATATAGTAATAGCTCCTAAGCAAACCACTCAGCTACTTAGCAGCCTGCACTAGCTGGTGGCTTTTTGGAGTGTTTTAGTGTACCTGCCTCTTGTCAGATTACTAACTGCAGTACAGCTTTTCTGTTTTGTGTTGGGAGCAATTACTTGTAGGTAGATGAATCCAAGCATTCTGCAATGCTTTTTACAAATTAATTCAATGAAGATTTATTACAATTGGAAATCGTTTATACTTTGTTTTGTGTTTGCTTTTTTTTCCCCCCCTTCTCTCATCTTTTACTTCTTGAATATCTGCCCTGGTATTTAATTATGTGGCATTTTGTGTCACTTTGAAGAGACACTCTTTGCCTGTAACATTACATTGTTCATTCTTCCTTACTTAGCCCTGGAGTTAGCAGGCACTAACTGCAAAGAGCCTTTTATAACTTTTCCAAAGAGGCCAATTAGCCCTGTTTGGGTGGAAGTATTTTTTTTTCCTGAAGAAAATAAACAACTTCAAGAACAAGTAAGATTTTACTCAGAGTAACATTGTCCCATTTCATACATTTATTCAATTTTGCTTGGATAATCATGGGGTTTTGTTTCAGTGTGAACTACTGAAAACAATAAAAATACGTTTCACAGACTTCTCAAGTGCAAATGTACTGAAAATGTTTTATTTTCCTCAGTTTGAAAAAGCTTCATTAAAATCTGATAGCAGTGTCAAATTATAATAGGACATACTTTGTGTAAGTTGAACACCCTACTGTGGCTTTTGGTTTTGGTTATGTTTTATGAGTCTTCTATGTGCTGGATCCTGGATGCTTGAAAAGCTAGAAGAAGAAAAAAAAAAGGCATAAAATCCCTCTCCACAAAGGACTATATTCCTTAGGTTTTAATGCAGTTAACCTAATGAGACTGACTGATCCATTTGTACTAAAAATGGAACTCATTCTAATTGTTAATATATCAAGAAGTCTTCTGTATAATTTTGAGAACTTTAATTGATTTTTGCAAGGTTTGAGGGCTACCAAAAATTCTTTTGATTTTATACGGGATGCAGGGATGCAGTAGGTATAAAAGGAAGTGTAGAACAATGACAGAACAGAATTGTAACCTTGGTTGGAAAAGTTGGAGTGTAGCATTCAATCCATTAAATTGAGTAAATGTTCAGAAGAACACTTAGAGGAACTCCTTTTGTTGATGTCAGTGCTGGTTTAGGAGCAATTGGAGCTCTGTTTTTCAATCTACACCTACACAAGACTCTAGAGATGAGTGTTATCTGGAGAACTGATGGCTGTAATGCCTCTTTCTTCCAAAGCTCTTTAGTAAATACAAATATATCTTAGATGAATTGGAAGCTAGATTTCTGACAGTATGCAGCTTTTTTTAATACTGTATGTAAGGTAGAAAAGGAAGATGAAAACATAGAAGTACGGTCTTTGGAAAGCCTTTTTTCTCCAGATCTATTTCAAATTTTCATAAGGAGAACAGGAAAAACAAATTCAAACTTAGTCTTTTATATGGAGAAGACAGGGTAAAAAGAAGAAATATAGTCAGGCAAGCTTGTTCATCAAGGGATGGTCTCAATGAAGTATGAATTGAGTGAGTAAAAAAATTAAGAGGATTTTTCTTTCCCTGAATCTAGCCCTTAAAACCACAGTGAAGACTTCAGAATTCGTCTGTAAATTGTCTACGAATTCTCTTCAAAGTCACCCTTCTTCTATGAAAAGGAAACAAATATTGATTAGCTCCTTATACTCTGGAAAATACATTGCTCAGGTTATGCTGTCAGAACGTGGAGCGAGTGTTTTATTATTTGAAAGCATAATAAAGAGTTTTATTTTCTTTATTTCTGTCTAAGTTTAGGAGCTTATTATTCCATCTGGTGATAGAGAAACAAAGACTTATTTATTCTTTTGCTAGGTTTATTCAATTCTTTTTTTTTATGCTGGTGACGTGGTACCTGTTGGTTCACCCAGAAGTTATTTTCTGTTTGCTTTACACGTGTTTAAGCTATGTGTGTACAATTAAAGTTGAAGTGGAGGTAGTAATTTAATAAACCTATATCTTGCCTCTTCCTTTTTTTTAGGCATGTTTCATTTACTGATGTGAATTCGATAGCTCGGTATCTGGCTAGAGTTGCTGCATCTGCCGGGTTGTATGGCTCCAATCTGTTGGAACACACTGAGGTGAGAAGGAATCATGGAATGGTTTGAGCTGGAAGGGACCTTAAATATCGTCTAGTTCCAACCCCCTGCTGTGGGCAGGGACACCTTCCACTAGACCAGGTTGTTCAAAACCCCATCCTGCCTGGCCTGAAATCACACCCCTCTCGCTTGAGGGTTTTTTTTACCTTTTTTCTCTCTTGGCCTGCATTCAGAATTGGGGAGGGAATTGTTTTTGGGTTAGTTGTTTTTGAACTCATATCCGTTGTTCTACACTTTACTGTCAGACCGAGGTTCCAACTCAGTGGGTTGCTGAGGGTTTTGTTTTGCTAAGCTTTCTCTTTCTTACAAAGAAGAGTAAAAAGCCTGAGCTTTGAGAGGGTTGCCCTTTCCCACTCCTGCAATAACAACTCTTAAGCTGAGAGTTCACTAAATTCAAGTTGGAAGGTGACAGATGTGATTTTCCCTCCTCACTTTTGTCAGTTGCCATCAGTTGCTACCTTGTAACACTTCAGTGTAACACCAAGGAACACCTTGTGAAATTGAAATGCTGAAGTCCTTTTTGCTGTATTTGATGAACAAAACCCTGAATACAGTTTCTTCCTGAGTCTACCTCAGAATAATCAACCAATTTAAGCTGGTAAATGAAACTAACAAATTGAAATTTATTGTATCTGAAACTGGGGAAGGAATTGAAGGACTTGATTCAGGTATTTTCTACAACTACTTGAAGCTAGTGGTAATCACTCTTCAGCCCTTATAGCTGGTCTCAAGGGAAGTGTTGTCTTAGTATTTTACTTTTAAGGCATTTAAAAAGTTGTAGGTTATCTTGTAGCTATTTAGGTACAAACCCCTAGTTTTTAACTTAAGCCCAATCCTCGGCAAACACACTTTAAAGATTGGTGTTGCTGATAAAATGGTTCTTTTTGCTTCGTGTCTTTCAAAAATAAAAGCTGTTCTTTGAGAAGTACCGTGACAGCTGCATTTGTGGTGCACATATTTTGGAACATAACTGCAAATGGTTGAACTGAATTCTGTGGTGGTTGTAATTACATCTGTGCCTGCCACGTTGCCTTGAATATTGGAAAACTTCCCGTTGCAGTTTACGGAACACTTCCACATGAAATAGGGCCAGAGGACTAGAAGAGACACTTAGTCTCTTACAGAGTTGAGGGATGCAATTTATAGAGAGGGCTACACTATTACCCAATCTAATTCTTAATATTTTTTTGTTTGTTTGTGTATGAAGATATAGGAGAAAACTGCTTTGCATGGAGAAAGGGGAGGGATCTGACGGAGGAGGGATTTGATTGCTTCAAGTCTGAAAGGAGATGAGGAAGAGAAGATAGGGACTGAGGGGAAAGTGGTATACTTAACCAGTAACAGTACCAGGAAGATCAAATAAGTCACAAATATGGTATCTGAATAGTTAAAAGATAAGGATGATTATTATATGCTCTGTATGATAATTAAGTACCTAAGAACAATGAGAGTAACTTCAATAAAGTTGGTATTTTCAGCAGCTTGAATTCATGCTGGAGGAAGAAATTAAGTTTAATCATTTAGTATTATTCTGGATGAATTTTTCAGTATAATTTATTTTAAGCATTCTTTCAACATATATTATGATGCATTATCTGATATATTTAATGCTAATGATCCTGTTAATATTTTCTATTCAACTATTAAATGGATTGTATGTTATTTCAGTTGTCTAACAAGCTTAATTCTCATTCCTTTAGTAACTTCAGCTATCTTTTGTCCCTTCAACCTAGATTGACCATTGGCTGGAGTTCAGTGCCACAAAGTTATCTGCTGCCACCCAGTTTCTTTCAGCAGTCCAAGAGCTGAACCACTGTCTGTCCCTAAGAACCTACTTGGTCGGGAACTCCCTGAGCCTTGCAGACTTGTGTGTCTGGGCTGTACTAAAAGGTATCAGTACATGTCCTCTGTTTCATTGGCTTGCAATCAATGTATAACAGGAATCTCCAAATTTCCTTTTTTTATGGATGCTATTAGTACCTCTTAGCTGTATGAGAGACTATATACTATCATGTCCACTGCTTTCACCTGTGCATCACTAGTGATGGCAATAGTATAGCTTAGAAACCCTAGATTTTTTTTTTAAATCATTGTTATATTTGGAAATTTATGAGATGTAATCCCTAGGTGGTTTTTTTTTTAACCTCTTTTGTGTTAATTGTAAGAGTGTCTTTTATTACCTGTTGCCTAAGTATGAAAATGTGCCATGTAAAATTATATACATGGACCTTTCTATGATATTATCTTAGTAGAGGAAATTTCTTTGGTCTACTTTGAATTATTAGAAGAGGTATATGTTACTCTGTGAAATAGTCTTTGAGGGTTAAAAGAAGCTTTGATGATCTCTTTTTATGGGTTTAGTTTTTATATTCTCTTAGCTCTATGTCTTAAGGTGATAGGTGACAATCTACCATGCAGTATAACCAAATTCCTGTTGGAAGTAAAGTGCATAATCAAGATTAAAAGCTAGCAGCTTTTGTTATTTTTTTAAAGTTACTGCTCTTGAGAGAAATCTGAAGGAAGTGTCCTTTTTTCTCTCCTTTTCCCGATCTGAATCTTTCTAGTGAAGTTGTGTTCCTTGAAAATTAGGTTGTGGGAATACAGCCCCTCAAAGATAAAGGAGAGTATTGATGCAAGCTTCACTTATGATAAAACTTAGAAAATATCAAATGTAGACACAACAGAGGGATATCCTGTATTTCTGCCTTGAAATAAAGTTGTTACTAATTTTGAGATGGATAATACAAAGAAAAATGTATATTCACCATCCCTCTCACCTTTTGCCTTGATGAATCCAAGAAAGAATGCAGTATGTTTTGGATTTGGAGGGAGTTTGTTTATTTAATTTTCTTTAAAAATGGCTTGTGTCCCTTTGACTAAATATGTCTTCAGAAGAGAGAGTAAGTAGATTATTTAAAACCATAATTTTTTTTTAGTCTTAAAAAGCTGCTATTGGTAATCATTTTATTTTTATAATTTAGTAGTTTGAAAAATTATTTTTTTTCTAACAGATAATAATGTATGGCAAGAGCAATTACAGCAAAACAAAGCTCCTGTGCATGCAAAGCGATGGTTCACCTTCCTGGAGGTACAGCATGCTTTTCGGTCAGTAGGAGCCAAGTGGGCTGCTGGTACACCAAAGGTTAAAATGGTAAGGTTTACCGAGATCCTCTGGAGAGAGTAGCTTTATTTTCGTGGATACACTGCAAGAAAACTTTATTTTGTTATTTTAAGTTAGAGAATTAAAAATTAAAAGGAACCAGTTGTGCGGTAAACTAAACTTTCGTAAACTCTTGTTTACAGCTAAAGCTGTCACTTTCAAATTTAGAAAGGGATGAATGGTGTACTCCAGTGCTTAAGTGGAATCGTGAAAATTTGGCACCTCTTCTTTTAATCAACGCTGCTCTTTAGATGTATTGTTTCCTTTTTCCAAAAAGCGTTTGAGGTCCTGATTGACCTGCAAAGATTGCACTCTTCGGTTGATTGAAATTGTTGATCATGTTTGGGTTAAGAACATTGAGATATAAAAACTTGGATTGCAACTATTTTCTTTTATGGAATAAATTAGACAACTTGGTGGGACTTTTGAGTCCTGGATCAGACTGGAAGACAGAATAACTTAAAACTCCAGAATTGATGTTGTTTTGGTGTGCTATGAGTAATGTCAAAGTTGTGAAGAGATGAATTTGGGGTCCAGTATGGCAGCTTTTTCTTGTCTGGTTTGAAAGGAGACCTTGATACAGAAGCTATTATCTAGTTTTTTTATCTGATTATATAGCTAATGCAATCTGTAATTATATCTCTTTTTAAGGCAACAGAAAAAGAAAAGAAAGCGGATGTTGGGAAGTTTGTTGAACTTCCTGGTGCAGAGATGGGAAAGGTCATTGTAAGGTTCCCTCCTGAAGCAAGTGGGTAAGAAACATGAATACTTTGAGATGGTTCTATTTGTGTTTTGTCTTAAAAAAAAACCACGTGTGCTTTGGTGAGGAGGTTAATCAGCCTATCAGACAAGGTTGTTAAGCCAAATGGGTGTTTAAAGCTTTGTCTGCATTAGAACTGTGTGTTCACTTCTCCTCTATACGTCATTGCACTGTTGCCTGAACTTGGAATAGGAAGATTAGTTGCCAGCAGGTAACATGGTTCTGCACAGCATTGGGATGAGGAGAAGCAGGAGGATGACATTTCCATGGATGATGGTGGTGTGTGCACTGCCAGGAGCTGTGATGTGTACGTCCAGGCTTTGTGAGTTGGGTCAAAGGACTCAGTGCTTTTCAAGGAAGCTTAGATTTGAGAAGGGAAAGATGTATGGGATGGCCTTCCTTGGGGAACCTTGACACCAGGTAGAGGCCCAGGGGTCTAGACTGTGTGGAATACCAAAGCACAAACCCCTTAAAGATCACACAGAGGAGATGTGATGAGCCAATATAATAAATTCATTTTTCAGCCAGTGTTTCATTTCCTGTTTCTTTTTGGAATTGCCTGATGACCTGTAAAATTTCCATGATTACATTCCTTCATTAAACTGGCTGTTCAGCATCATGTGACTTCTGTAGTTGTGTATCTTACTCTATTAGTCCACTATAAAGTGTTACTCAAATATTATAAATTATGTATTATTTACGTATATGTGTAGAAAATACTGTTCTGAACTTACTTTAGTAGTTTTCAGTGTCTTAATTCTGATGTTTTATTTAAAATACTGTTCTTCAGGAACACATTACTTTTTTTTTTTTTTTTTTTTTGGAAAGTGATTTTTATTTTGTGGATTTGAGGATTTATATTTAGTTGAAAATGTCAGTACCTTTATAGCTTATGTTAAAAATACACTGCAACCACCATTTCAGAAAATTCCATTCTTCTGAAATTGGGTAGGTTCAGATTATCTGGTAGCTGTGATGGGGTATCATCAGCAGTTGGTTTAAGTTAGTCTGTAAAATTGGAGATAATTGCAGTCCAGTCTTTATATCCATAGTGACACTCTAATTTATAGATTTAGATAGTTTTAATGCTTAACTACTAAGTTTATGGTAGAAGAAACATAATATGCTTTCATAAATGTATAGTATTTCAACAAATATCCTGGGTTGGCTTTTTTTGTTACACTTAGGTATTGCTTTCCATTCTTTCTCATTCTCTCACAGAAAAAAAAAAAGAAATCTAGCTGAAGTAGTGCTAGTGTATACATTTATTTTTTACTTCCTTTTTAGGTATCTGCATATTGGTCATGCCAAAGCTGCCCTGCTAAATCAGCACTACCAGGTTAATTTTAAAGGAAAACTTATTATGAGATTTGATGACACAAATCCAGAAAAAGAGAAAGAAGACTTTGAGAAGGTATGATAAGACAGCAGAGAAATCCATTCACTGTGCAGCTAATTCAGGGGTAAATGGCATACAAATCTACTGTTGCACACTTCTTTCGCAACAGTACGGTTTTACGGTATTACATTTAAGTCTTATGCTTGGAAGACATTGCTGTCAACTTTACCTTAAGAAGCTTAAAGGCCTTTTACTGGCAGCTAAGATATTTCTTCCCTTTCTCAAATGTTTATTTTACAATATGTAGATGTGCAACTCTTGCAGTACACTGTTGTTTTCATTGCATAGTCACTCCTTAGTGTGTAATAAGTAATTTGCTTTGGCTTTCATCTCCTTTTCTTGTCCTGCCTCCTTCTTTAAGTCTGATCTCATGTAATTATAGGCTGTGAATGAATGATAAGTGCGTGACTCTCTATTCTTTCATGGTTATTCTTATGGCTTATCCTTCCTAGACAGTGGAGCATTAGAAGCATCACATCTGGCATGAAGAGGATAAAGGTTTAAGAAAATTTGCTTTCCTGAATATTACAGTGTACAGTTTCACACTTTGCAGGTTATTCTTGAAGACGTTGCAATGCTGCACATCAAACCAGATCAATTTACATATACCTCAGACCACTTTGAAACAATAATGAAATATGCTGAGAAGCTTATTCAAGAAGGGAAGGCATATGTGGATGATACTCCTGCAGAACAAATGAAAGCGGAGCGTGAGCAGAGAATGGAATCTAAACACAGAAATAACTGTAAGATATTTTAAGTGTCAGTCTTGCTTTGTTGTCTTTTTGATTTGGCATCAAAACTTGATTTTTATTAACAAATATGAATATGATGACTAATTGCATAGGTTTAAGGTCCTTACAGGAACTTGTAAGCATTTAGTTCTTTGTTCTGCAAGGCTGGAATAAGTGTATATTTGGACAGGTTCAGCAGACTTGCATATGTATGAGTTCATCACCATTTATTACCACTTAAAAAATTCAACACGTGAAGTGCATGAAGATGAATTCCAGTATCTAAAGAGGGGGGTGACATTGATCTTTCATTACTGCAGTAATAAACCGTGGTTCTATGCTTTCTTTTTGTTGTTCTTAGGTGTTAATAAAAATCTACAAATGTGGGAAGAAATGAAAAAGGGAACAGAATACGGACAAACTTGTTGTCTACGAGCAAAAATAGATATGAGTAGTAATAATGGATGTATGAGGGATCCAACTCTTTATCGTTGTAAAAACCAGCCTCACCCTCGTACTGGAAGTACCTACAAGTATGTCACTTCCTCCTTGTGTAGCTAGTAACTTCTGCTCTTTTCAGGGCATTTACCTTTCCTTAGTAAGCTTCTTTTAATACTTGGAACCTGCAACATTTTTTCATCCAAATATGTAATGAATCTCCTGACTTTCTGAAACTTCTGCAAATGACTTTTAAAGCCTGTGAGTTGACCGTCATTGTCAGCAGTGAATATTATTTCAGTTTTGGTCTATAAATACCATAAATTCTATGCAATGGAGAACTTTGAGTCAAAGTATGATGGCTGTATCTTGGACAACAAAGCTGTTTGCTCTAGCTCTCAGAGCTTAAACAGAATTATGGCAATTTTACATTGCTATGATTTTATATTGCTGTAAAACCTCCTTGATCTACTTAACTGGGTGGCTGCTTCCACTTTCACAGCAACTGCTGTCGCTGTGCAGAAGGAAAATTTATTACATTGTGCATTGAAATCAGCCTACTAAATTGGTCAAGGATATGGTTCAGCACCTGTTTGAAACCTCTGTTTCCAGCTATACAACTCCATTTTTGGAAACACTGATTTAATGTGCTTATAACAGTAAAACTGTCTGTGGGTAGGGGTTTGTTTTTAAGCATGAAAGCTTTGCTCATTATTTGATCTATTAATGATTCCTTTTGATATTTAAGGAAAAAACCCTGTAAGTCAGCATTTTTTGTGTTTGAAAAGAACAGTAGCAGTGTAGGGTTGGTTTTTTTAGGCTTGAATATTAAGGCTGTGATCAGTTAATTTCTTTAAGGCTTTCTTTGTTTTAAAAATGTATTACCCTTTGAATTTTTTTGTTGAAAACTCATTGTGTATGTGTTATTTTAGTCTTGATTTGAAAGTTTTCGGGATCATATGTTTGTAAATATCTGTAATACATGAATATAAATTATGCTTAGTTTAAATGTTTACATGGGAGGAAAGTGTTTTGTTCTTCTGCCCTGCTAATCAAAGGTCTTTTTTTCTCAGAGTTTATCCCACATATGACTTTGCCTGCCCTATTGTTGATAGTATTGAAGGTGTCACACATGCATTGAGAACGACTGAATACCATGACAGAGATGAACAATTCTACTGGATCATCGAGGCACTGGGCATAAGGAAACCATATATATGGGAGTATAGCAGGCTAAACCTCAACAACACTGTGCTCTCTAAGAGAAAGCTTACGTGGTTTGTCAACGAAGGGCTTGTGGATGGATGGTATGTTACATGTCTCTAGTTCAACATTATTTCCTAAGGTACTTGTGACTGACACATGCATTTTTGGTTTTGGACAGCACGAGTGAATATTTAAACAATATTTAAGAACACAGATTAATTACAGTGGCTTCTGCATGTACAGTGTGTCTGTTTTCTACTCTGCAGTAACTGTGTGCATACATATTCATGTCCTGTTATAAACATGAGGTAGCTTATTTTTGGATTCTGGCTTTTGCTGTGGGTACCACTTACACATTTTCCACTCTGAGTCATTGGATGCATTCCTAAGTAATGTCAGAAGAAGGCCTGGATTGAAGAACTTCTGGTCCTATCCATCTCATCAAATCTATCCTACTTCCCTCCCACCTGCCCTCCCCCTCCTTCTTTCTGTTAATTTTTTCATGTTATTTTGTTTATGCAGATAGTGCTTGGTGGCCTGGTAACCTCAGTATTTACCTAGAAGGGATGAACTGTGGGTTTACACTTCTATAAGTAGTTCAGAGTCCAGAGGGGTTCCTTTGTCCATTCCCACAATGGGCTGGCTGTGGGACCACACCATCTGAAGTCATCTCATAGTACAGGAGTCAGCATTATCCATGGATTTCTTCCAAGTTGGCCAGCTGCTGGTAGTGCTTTTCCTGAGCTGGTGTTTGGTGATTCTGTGCTCAGCCCATGAGAATATCATTTTACACAATTTCCTAGGCTACCTGGTTGTCATGCTCACATGTGCCAAGTGCGCTCTTTTTTTTGGTTGGTTCTGTTTGTCAACTGTGTTGGAAGCATAGATTCTTACCTTATGTATGGAGCCCCTCTGCTGAAGCCAAATTTATCCTTCCCCCCCCCTGCATTTTTCTTTTCCTAGAGGTATAGCTGGTCTTATGATGACCTTTCCTTCAGTAAGCTTCCTTGTTTTAGGTCCTCAGCAAGGTTTGATTTATTTTCCCACCAACTCATGTGTTACATTTCAGATTAGGTATTTTTAATTATTTCTTGCATTAGAGAAAAAAAAAATCATAGAATCATGTTGTCAAGAGATAACATTGTCATGGTCACTCACCTGTTTCTGGTTTCTCTTGAGCAAGAAAGAATCAAACCCTGTTGTTTCAGGTTCCATTATTCAGTTGCCATTGGAAAAGAAGTAATGGGATAGGGATATAACTTTTGCCATGCCCATTTTTGAGAGACTTAAGATTTCACAGGTATAGGAAAGGAGCTACTTCACTGACAGATGGCTTCCCTTCTGAGATGAAGTAGAAGAAAACCTGCGCAGTACATTTTGTATGGATAAGAGCTCAGTCTTTTCAGTTAGATCTTCTCATCTAGCTCTTAGTTCACTGAGAAAAATACACTGAAGCTGCACCTTTTGTGTGTGGCAGTATTATTTAAGTTTTTTTATCAGTGTAAGTAATAGGTAGAATTTAGCGTGTGGCACTAATGCAACATTTTTCTACTAGGGATGACCCAAGATTTCCCACTGTACGTGGTGTCTTAAGAAGAGGCATGACAGTTGAAGGGCTAAAACAATTTATTGCTGCTCAGGTGGGTGTTTTCTTCTGATTCTTTGAATCTCTCTTGATAAGGGCAAGCTTTTGTGAAGCTTGTCACTGGGATGTTTCTTTTTATGAAGGTTTGCTCCTTTTATGTGTACTGCTTCAACAATGGCAAAATGGACTTGGAGGTTTCTTACTTCAAAAAGTGATTATTTGGCAGCTTAAGATACCTTTCTCAACTGTTTTGATTAAAGCAAATCGTAGAGGGTTTATAGTTTAAAGGACTTTGTTTTAAATGAATGTAAGGGCTAGAATATTTATATTAATGTGTTGGTTTGGGTTTTTTTCCAGGGCTCCTCTCGATCTGTTGTGAATATGGAGTGGGATAAAATTTGGTCCTTTAATAAAAAGGTATGTGCTTACTTGAATTTGATGCTACTCCCGATACCCTCTTTCTGGGATATGTAGAGAATCCGGCGTTCATTGGAGTGCTTATCACAACAAGTAGCAGTTGCAGTCTGTTGCATCATTTGGCACACTTTCAGGAAAATGGAATGTCCCCACCCCTTTCTAACCTGAAGAAGCACTAATCCTATTGATTGTCCTATGCCAATACTTACTTGCCTTAGTACAGGAAAAGATAATGATATTTGCTGTAAATCTGATATGAAACCTGCATTTCATTTTTCTGCTTTCAAGCTGCGAGCTATCTGTAAGAAGGTATTACTTAATGCTTTTTACCTTAGCATATAGCTTACAGTGCTGTAAGCATACATAGCATAAGCTATCATTTTGCAGCTTCATAGCACAGTCACATTTGCTTGTATAACAGGAGCTCTACAAACCCACTGAAAATGCATTATTCCTAAGTTTTTAATTGGAATCGCCCATTTCTGGTTTGACTTATTTGTTAACACGAACACAAATCTTACTCGAATCGATCCACGTTGGCCGCGTTTCCTTTCTGTGGCGAAAGGACTAACGCGCTGCATATCCTCCTGCCTGTGGAGATAAAGCCAGCACTGCTGGAGTTTCTGACTGGATGTCAAATCAGGAATATTGCATCTTGACATGATTAGTCGCTTTTTGGCAGCGGATGCTTGGACACTATAATAAGGCGAATTGTTTCAATGCGGATTGCATATTTTGTGTGATTGTGGAAACACCTGTTATTTTGCATTGGGATTCCTGCTTGGTTTTGCTTAGATAGTAACCAAATCCGTTCATTTAATAGTTTTTGCTTGTCTGGCATGTGTCTTGTATTTCTCCATATATTTTGCATTTTATCTGCTACATACACCTAGGTTTATGAATTGGTTCTTTCTGTTGCTGCATAAATACATTTATGACTAATGACTGGTTTGAGGGGAAAAACCCACAATGAACTTTCAGGGCTCTTTTCTTTTTTAATTGGCTTTTAAACTGAGTTTCTTAGACCTCTGACTCAGCCCCTCGGACAGCACCATAACTTATTAACCAATTTCATTTACATGTATTTGTGCAATCTGCAATATGAACAAAAACAATTAGTTGCTTACAGGTTATTGGTTGCTGAGCTCAAAGACTTCATCTGTGTGAGAGCTCATATTTTATATGTGATCCTGCTGCCTTTTTAGCATTAGTCATCTGAGGAAGGATTGTGAGTTTTAATAAGTACAATAAAGAACCTGGTAATAACACTTAAAATTCAGTCGTTCAGTTATCAAAATTATGATATTAAAATCACATAATACACCTACATTTTGAGATACATACACAAGTCTTTTTTTAAAGTGTGCATCAAACATTTAGGAGTCTGACTTCAGTGACTACTAACTTACAAATATGTGACTTCTTAAAAGTGTGTCATCATATCACCTTACTTGCTAATGTCAAGTAATTAGATGCTAAATATTTTTTCAAAAATATAGAAACATATATAACTGTAGTTTTTCACTTGAACAGGAATAAACTAAGGGGGGAAAAAAGTCACTTCATATTAATAAAAGCAGGTGTTTTCCTCTGTATTAGTTTCCAGGTAAACTGGAAGATCTCTGATACTGCTTTTGGCCTTAGATGACTGTTTTACTTGAGTTAGATATATAAGTGCTTCTGAGCCAATACTGGCAAACCAGTATTTCAGGTATTAAGAGTGCTGTGAAAAACTACAGCAGCTGAGTTTGATAAAAGGCAGCAAAAATCCAGGAAGACATCTTAGTGGCACCTTTTTCTTGCCAATCTCATGTTGTAGAAATCCTAATGAAGTCAATGTTACAGTGTTGCCTTATTATAGTATCTAATGTGTCTGTATGAAAATTGCAGACTTAATTGGTGCTTCCTCTATAGCCAAGTCTGTCCCAGATTCTGCTGGAGTACTGACCTGGAAAATAAGTATGGGATCAGGTCTGATGCTGCTGGAAAAAGAACAAGCTCCACTGATAAATTACTGCTTTAAATTCAGCTACCTAGAGAGAAAGTGTTCCAGATGTAATAGCCTATGTATGTAGTAAAACTATATCAAAGCATATTTTGATGTCTTCCCTATGAGGCAATGGGTCATAGTTTTGGTTACTTCAGGTGTCAGTAGTACCTAATTCATAGTTTTTACTCTGACTATTTTAGTAAAGATTGGAAACTGTGAAGTATTACCACTGTTTTCTCACTATTCTATAGCTTTGGATGAAAGTGATATTAAAGCAAACTTTAAAAAAATGCAGTAACATAAAGAATACCAGTTAATATTCCTTTTTTTTGTGGTTATTGTTTTGTACAGCATCTTATTTCTCTGTCAGTGTCATATATTCATGATCCACCTCATTTGTTTTCTGTAGGTTATAGACCCAGTAGCACCTCGGTACACTGCTTTACTGAAAGATGCAGTGGTCCCAGTAAATATTCCTGAAGCTCAAGAGGAGATGAAAGAAGTGGCTAAACATCCAAAGGTTCTTGCTTTACTCTCTTAATATTCTGGTATTGCAGATCAGTAAGTTTGGAAAGTACCTTGGCTTGGAGCAGTCAGCAAGGAGAGTTCTGCTTTTACCTTTTTCAGACAGCATGAGATAAACCCAAGGTGTTCTTTTTTTTCCTCAGAATTGTCAAAAACTGGGCAACAAATAAACGTCTTTGTTCTTTTAAGAGCACGTAGGAAGCTGCTTTTGTAAATAGGGAGAATGCACACAAAAGGTGCATTGAAAGGCCTCTCTGGGAGTTTTCAGAAGAGTTGAGACATTACAAGTCTGAAATGCTGCTCAGACTTTTTATTGTTTGATACTATTTTTCACAGAGAAGTTTAAATATAAAATCTTATTCAAGCTTTATGGATATACTACAGTAGACACTGCTTATTCATAACAGTGAGGAATGCAAGAGATGTTTTTTAAATAATTCATAAAATTAGACTTATGTGGAGAAGTGATATATTGACCTGTTAATTATACTGTCTAAGACTTTTACATTTGTATAGCAAATAGTTATTATCAAAGGCTAAGAACTTGCAAATTTATTACTCTTAGTATCCAGTGAACAGAATAATATTCCATAAGAAGGGGAGTATGTTACAGATACAATTTTTTTTTGCACTACAATTAACAAAGATGCTTTCCTTTGAGTGTAGCATCTCAAATTGTACTTAGGCTTCACTGAAAGCATCTCTTAGTTATATATACACTTACACTGAGAAACAAGTGAATATTGCTGAGGCTTTCCTTCGTTTCTTTGTTTTGATTTTGTTGCTCCAAGTGTTCCTGTAGCCATTTCTTGTAACTGACAGTCAGACATCTAATTTCCCCTCTTCCCCATGGCTGATAACAAGGAAACAGGTTTTGAGCAGGTGCAAGTGAGAATTGCACCTTGAGTTGACCCTTGAGTGACTCTTCAAGGGTCAAAAAGTCTGAAGTTTGGTCAGATGCAAACCAGCCTATTAAAACATTGATATTAATAATAAATGCTGCCTCCAGTATATAATGAAATAAATACTGACCAGAAGAAACAAATTGCAAACTCTTGACCAGCTGACAGAGTCTGAACTCACAACTGTCTGCCTTTAAAAAAAAATTTTATCTTGATTGTTGAGATGCTTTAAAGCTGAATATTTTTTAATGTTATAAGTGATATAGTTCTGGTTTCTGTCTTTAAAAATATATGCAGCTGGAAGAAGGTCCATATATATTCCCATATTAATTGTATAAAAAAACAAAAGTGAGAGTTTTGACATTAGTTTTTAAGGGAATTTGCATAGCAAAATGGAAGCATGAGAAAACCTTTGTTTTTACCTGTGAGATCTTAAAGATGTATGGACCTTATGGAAAAGGGATATGCTATCAGTGGTGCTGGAGCTAGTGTTTGATAGAAGATAGGATTTTTTCTGGTGTACTGTCAGAGGAATGCATGCAACACCTGTGAACAAGAAACTAGAGAGTTGTGGAAGAATACTGTAGCTCTGCATTACTTTTATTGTCCATCTTCTATCTTCATCTGTCTCCTGTCATAAATAAAATGGTGTTCTAGCATTGCACTAGCTTTAGTCAGCTTATATAATAACAACCTATCCTTTGAAATTAAAATCATCATTCACAGAATGCCGATGTTGGGTTGAAACCTGTGTGGTACAGCTCCAGAGTCCTGATCGAGGGCGCAGATGCAGAGACCCTGACAGAGGGAGAGGTTGTTACATTCATAAATTGGGGCAATATTATCATCACCAAACTAAACAGGTAACCTGATTAGTGGGAGATGAAATTAAATTTTCATTTACAGCTTTTTGTTGATTTTTCTTTTAATAGGAAGCTTATAACAATAAAATATTAATGGTTGCTCATATATGTCCATCCCATTATTCTGTATATAGATCTCTACTTTGAAATATGGCACAAAACTGCATTTTAGCATAGAGTGTATTTTACTGCAGATTCAAGTCTGAAATCACCAGTCAGCCCTGATAGTGCATGTCCCTCTCATTTCTATGGTGATATTTCCACCATGAAACAGTTTTTTCAGACAGAAAGAAAAATCTGTAATTTTAACAACTTCTACCCTGTAACAAATCCTGCTTTTGTGTACTAAGAAACTAAACCTGTCAGTGTCAGTTGCAGAACTGTTGAGGTGCTGAAGGGGACGTTAATGTCATCATAGCATCCTTGAAATGGTTATGTTGAGACAGTGGCAGAGTGGGGTGAGTTGGGATGTTGAACATAAATATGTAAAGGTTTTTTCCCCTGCTTTTCACTCTATATTGATATTTAAGAAAACAAAACTGAAGGAAAACTTCAGGAGTGAATACACTCTTTTATTTTCAGTATCTCACTTCAAAAATGAACTCTGAACCTTGTTTTTCAGTGAATCTATTCACTGAAATCTGTAGCATTGAATCAGAACTAATCATTTAGGCTTTCCTCTTATTTCTGTTTTCCTGTAGAAATTCAAGTGGAAAAATTGTGTCCATCAATGCCAAGTTGAATTTGGATAATAAGGACTTCAAAAAAACAACTAAGATCACTTGGTTAGCAGAAACTCCACGTGCACCCCTCATCCCAACTGTCTGTGTTAATTATGAGCATCTGATCACTAAGCCAGTTTTAGGCAAGGATGAAGACTTCAAGCAATATATCAACCGAAATAGCAAGGTGAGTTATCTTTCTGTCCCCTTTAATTCCACAAAGCTTAGTGTTTGGTGGTTTTTTGGGGTTTTTTCAAACGTTCAGTGTTTCTGGTTGGATTAATTTGTCAAGCAAGTAAATCATGTGCTGGTGTATCTAGTTTCCGTTTAACCTCTCATAATTTCAAAATTAAAATTTGACTCACATTTCTCAAGTGTTACCTGACTTTCATACCTCTGGGACCAATAGTTTGAGTTTTTGTCTTGATACATTCTTATAATGTGGCATTTTCTTGCTAGTACTTGTTCAGCTGCTCTTGTAGTTAACTAACATTTCAGCACTTCCAAAATGAGAAAATCACTACTATCCTTCTACAGCTCTACTGTTTTTTGTGCTCTGTTAGACATGGACTGATTTCTTTTAACACTTAACAGCAAGAAGAACTGATGTTGGGTGATCCTTGCCTTAGAGACTTAAAAAAAGGGGACATCATCCAACTTCAGAGGAGAGGATTCTTTATTTGTGATCAGCCCTATGAGCCAGTGAGGTAAGCTACCTAAGAATGGCCTAAACAGACATCATAGAATTTGCTTTAGCTTGCTGTGTTTTAGTGTTTTCACACACATATTGGCAAGAGTAATGTTGTCTGCAAATATTTTCCCCTTCACCATGACCTTTCTGTGGAGTATTTCTGTGGACAGGCTTTTGGCTTGTATGTTCCTACCTTTTCAAACTGTCTTTAAGCCAAGTACCTGGCACTTTTGGTGCACCCCACCTAACTTTGACCTCCTTGTGATTTGAAGTACAAGAATTAAGGAACAGTGCTACAGAACAAAACAGGCATTTTCCCAATTAGAGCATGCACATAGTATTGTACACTTCTTTAGCAAGCTATCAAACACCTACACTGCAGGTAATAACATAAGTATATATATTAATATTATAAAATAAAATGGTGTATAAGAGGAATCAGTGCAGATCCCCATTTATGTAACTTCGGGTAACTGCAGTTGTGTACAAAGGTAAACTTAAAGTTGTGCGTGGGCATCTTCTAGGAAGAGTAGAACATTTGTTTCAATAAAGGTTAATGTGTACCTTGTATATTCTTTATTGTTGTGTTTTCTGTAAATCCTTTTATAGTCCTTACAGCTGTAAGGATGCTCCGTGCATTTTGATTTACATCCCTGATGGACACACTAAGGAAATGCCAACATCTGGGTCAAAAGAGAAAACCAAAGCTGAAACTGCAAAGAAAGAGGTAAGCTTGTGGTCTAGAAAAGTGCCATAAAATGTATTACTGTACATCTATTTCTGTACAAGATTATCATGCTGAATACTTGGCTTTCTTTTTCTTTTTTTTTTCAAGGCTAGTTCAGCTGTAAAAGGAAAATCTGCTCCACTTGTTGGTCACACCTCTACTCCAACCTGTAGTGTATCTGAAGGTCACCTGATCATTTACAACAGGGTGTCTGCACAGGGTGATACAGTTCGTGACTTGAAAGCTAAGAAGGCAGCAAAGGAAGATATTGATAAAGCTGTGAAACAACTGCTGGCCTTGAAAGCAGAATACAAAGAAAAGACAGGCCAGGAGTATAAGCCTGGAAATCCTCCAGTGTCCATACCTGCACAGTCATCAAAGCTTGAGACCTCTGGTACCCTGGACAGTAAAGCTCTGTATGATAAAGTAGCAGCACAAGGAGAAGTGGTCCGAAAACTGAAAGCTGAGAAAGCATCTAAGGTGGCTGATTTTTTTTTTTGGTCTGGGTTTCCATAACCCATTGTTCTCTGTTTGTGGAGGTGAACGGGTGCTTGTGGATCCAGGTTTTCATAGTGATCTTTGTTTGGACTGGGCTCTGTTCTGTCAAGATTCGTGTTTTCCAGTACTTACTTCTTCAATTAGATGTGTATGACAGAGTTTGTGTTAATATTCATAAAGATACATGTGAGTTCCCCTATTTCTTAGACTGCTGTTCTGAAATGTGGACAGGGTTCATCCCACAGCATGAGTTGATTAAGTATCCAGATCTGGTCCTACAACGTTTATTTATTCATTTAACTCAATATGGTCAAATTATGTGACTTCATAGGATTGACTTGTTGCTATTTAGACCTGAAAAATAAAACAAAGCCCCAAAATCAAAAAGGAAAGGGAAGGTCCAAATACTACAGATATTTTTGAGACATCTTCCTCTCTGGAATGGAGCATAGAAAATGTAGCTACTATGTGTTCTTTCTGTTCTTTCTAATGCAGAACAAGAAAAGGTAGAAAATAACACACTGTGTCTGGTGGTTGAATAATGTTAATAGTAGTGCCTTGGTGACACCATAAAATCCAAATAAATGGGAAGTTCTAAACTAATTTATTGTTATAATTTTACTTAGGACAGTGAAGGTTGTATATTACATAGTGGGAATTATTTATTAAAATAGGAAAGCAGTAGGGAAAACTTCTCTGAACAACTCTACTAAATACTTAAGAAAATGGAATAGGTGTGCATAAACTGCATGTCTTTTCATGAAAGTATTTATGGTACACTTGAGGGTCTTATGTCTCTATATCTTTCTTCCTCCCTCTTTCTACCCCTTCCTTTCTCTTTCAGGATGAGATAGGTGCTGCTGTGGAAGTCCTTTTATCCCTAAAGGCTGAATATAAACAACAGACAGGCCAGGAGTACAAACCTGGAAGCCCACCTGTGGTCCTTGTCCCTCCTCAGTCTTCTCCTGTTTCTACTCTTCCGTCCCCATGTCCAGTAGACAGCAAGTTTCTGTACAACAAAGTAGCTGAACAAGGCGAAGTGGTCCGCAGGCTCAAATCCGAGAAAGCCTCAAAGGTGTACTAGCTGTGGATACTTCTGAGTGCAACAGTATCTTCAGTTTAGACTAAAACCTAATATTGCAAGTTTTGTGAAACTCGAGGAGCAAAATAGAAACAAGTTCTGTGAAGTGCTTTCCCAGGTTCTCCTGAGCTGATGATATGGCTGACTGCATGAGTTCTGTGATAGTGCAAAGTAACTTCTTCTTTTAGTGATATGTGATAAGTGAAGCAGAAGAGAGGCAGTAACTTGAAAAAGACTGTAACTCGAAGCCAGAATGGTGATAATAAATTAGGGACTTATTTGATTGTGACCAAAGAACCGTTCTTTATTCAGAATCTGAGTATTTGCTGCTGTTTTCCAGTGTACAACTCATGGACTGCTGTAACTGGAGGGGTCTAAGCCACCTAAATGGGAGGCTTTCAAGGGCACAGAAATCAACCCTTACATATACTGCCTGATTCAGTCCTTTGATGTACAACTTGTAGGTGTTCTGCCTAAAAAGTTTTACCACAAACTCAATAATGGCAACTTATACTAACAAGATAGCTCTAGGAGTTTTATTACAACAGCTGTGTTAGTGCCATTCTGGTAAAGGTTATGTTATCTCAGCTATTGTGTTACATCTCTGTTATTTCTACCTTTATCTGCAACTGCTGTTTTTTCTTTCTTGCTTCAGGAAAAAATAGATGAGGCTGTGAAAATTCTTTTAAGCCTAAAAGCAGAATATAAACAAAAGACAGGTCAAGAGTACAAGCCTGGAAATCCACCTTCAGCTCCTCCTTGTATATCTTCTTCTGCACTTCCATCTTCTGTATGCTGCAGTAACTTGGCAACCTGTAGCTTAGTGGATGGGAAAGCACTTTATGATAATGTAGCTCAACAAGGGGAAGTGGTACGCAGGCTCAAAGCAGAGAAAGCTTCCAAGGTATAATAGTAATGTGAGAGTAAGCAATTGTAATTCTTACCACATTTTGCCACTGGGGGGAAATCTTTCACCAAGTGATGTTCAAACTCCCCTGTATCCACGTCATGCATGGTCTGATAAGGCCAAACAAGACTATTCTGATGTTGGATACTTTCTTGACTCTGAGGTTTAGAAAGTCAAGCTTAACCTCTCATGTCTAGATGAATAGGCATAAGCATGGCAGATGCCAACCTTGCAGAACTTTTTAATGTATTTTACTTTTTCTTGCTATATTTGAGACAAGTGACTGAAAAAGTATCTAGTGTGCTGCAACAATAGCAGGACTGTTCTAAACTTCACAAAACATCATCAGTGATGATTGGTTGGCTTGCTTTGGTTTTGTTGTGGTTTTTTAAAGATCTTTTTTGAAAGACTTTATTGTATTTTTAATGTAAGTTCTGCTGCAATTTTTAACAGGTTATACTGACCGTATGGGCTGTGGGAATATTCTGATACAATGTGACAGCTCTCAAAAACACTCCTGTTGCTTGGGGAAGAGTCCTCCACTTATTATAAAACACTGTTTATTGCTAGGTGGAAATTTTATTTTCATAGCCTGAAAATCAATGCTTCTTGTCAGTTCTCTTTAATTCTCACCAATACATCTTGCTGTTTCTCCCCCATGTAGGACCAAATAGATGAAGCAGTAAAACTCCTCCTCTCTCTAAAAGCTGACTACAAGGAAAAGACTGGGCAGGAGTACAAGCCAGGACATCCACCAGCAGCTCAAGGGGCTTTGCCTCAGGCACCAAACACAGTACCCAGTGGTCCAGACACTCCTGAAGCTAAAGCCTTGTTTAGCAAAGTAGCTCTTCAAGGAGATGAAGTTAGGAAATTAAAAGCAGAAAAAGCAGATAAGGTAAGAACATACATACTGTAGTATAAAAATGTAATATGTGTATTTAAATCTAAAAGTGTATTTGAAATTCAGCGTGGTTATGGGAAGTAGAAATGTACATTTAAAATAGGTAGCATTTGAATTATGAGATCTGAAACATACTTTTAAAATCAGTCCTGTCAGATATAGTCCTTAAAATGTTAAAACATGGAAGTTAAGTACTGGCTTTTGCAGATTTTTACCTCAACACTCTGTAAATGTCCATGATACCATATATAGTTTGGTTTTTTTGGTGGGCTAGAGCCATGTTATTCCTGTGATTTCTCTATAAATTTGGTTTTTTTTCTTTTTTTTTTTCCTCTGCAAGGAAAAGATAGATGTAGCTGTTAAGGAACTTCTTCAGCTGAAGGCCCAGTATAAGTCTGTTGCAGGAGTTGACTATAAGCCAGTTTCTGCTAGTGGTGTAGATGACAAAGACAAGAAGAAGAAAGAGAAAGAGAACAAGTCTGAAAAGCAGAGTAAGCAACAGAAGCAAAATGATGGCCCTAAAAAAGAACCTTTGCAAGGACAGGGTGGTAATGAGCGTTCCTCAGATGGATCAGGAGAGGGTCAAGGCCCGAAGAAACAAACAAGGTAAAGATACAATCTTAAATCTTATTTGATAGAAACTTCAGCTGTTTATCTCTATTCAGATTTAGAGTTTCACAAGTGTCTCATTTCACTGAAAAAATGTGGACATCTGCAAAATAACTGTGTTCGTAGTTAGGATCAAGCCAAAAGCAAGTTACCAAAGTTTATTTAGTGTTAGCTGTGCCTCAGCATCCTGTACTGTTACTGTCATTGAGAACTTGCTGTGCTTCATTATTTGCTTCTACAAATGTGCTGCTGTGTCTTGCTCAGTATAATCCCTGACGAAAAAACACAAACCCTTGTACCAGGGTTTCCAGAATATTTTTTGTCAGGACCTTGGAAAGTATAGCCCAACCCAGAGCAAGGTGGTGGTGGTGGAACTTTTCAGTGATGATTGCTGTGCATTCCCTCTCCTGCTTCCATCCTGAAAGTTTAGAGGTCTTTCTACAGCATGTATTATGCATCACTATGTATTTCCTGTTTCATATACATAAATCACATATTAGAGGCAGAGACATGGTTATTTTGTATAGAAATTATGCCAGAAATATAGATTTTTCACCCTTAAAACTTCTCTGTTTGTAGAAATATTGAAACTTTACTTCTATCTACTGTCATTTGAGTTTGGTGAGTTTAACCTTCTTTAGAGTCTTGTTGTTTTTTGATTGTAGTGTCAGTTTTCTATCTTGAACAGTGTGATTGATATTCACATGAATGGTAAATTCAAGTTGCATATCGTCCTGAAATTGTAGCCACTGACTAGGTAAGAAGTTTTGAAATAAAGAGTAAAACAGCTTACACACAGGTCTGGTTAGTCTTAAGTTCTTACTGGAGGAAATTGGATTTTTTAACGCATCATTGTGAGATTCTTTGATACAACCGTGGTGACAATTAGAAGGGTTCAAGCAGTAGTAAAGAAACTATTCTTTATTAAATATTCTTGTTAGCCAAGGTAAGGAAACACTAGCAATTCCTCCCAGCCAAAAGTTAGCTTTATAAAGTAAAACTTAAATATTCTGGTCCATGACCCTCTTTTTCTGTCCCTCCTCCACCCCATACCTGCTTCCCCCCCAAAAAAAAAAAGGATTAGGATAAATTTCACTGGTAAATGCTGTACAGCACAAATCTGGTTCTTTTCTAATACCATAGGTTGGGTCTAGAAGTTAAAAAAGAAGAAAATCTTTCAGAGTGGTTCTCTCAGGTAAGTGCATATCAGTTTAATTATTTCATTCTGTTATAAATCAAAGTCTGTTATGAATTTATATCTTATATTTATGGGTTTTGGTTGTTGTTTTTTTTTTAAGACACAGCAAAGTACTTTTCCTTTTGTATGTCTTACATTGCTATCATGGTCTAAATAGAAGTGCCTGGATTAAAGAGCTGAATAAATTTAGGAAACTGTAAAAAGGAAGAGTCAACCACCCCACTCCATATATATGATAAATATATATGATTTTCTTAATTCATACCTGAATTCCTCTTCCCATTAAGAGTGTAAAACTTTAGTGAAGTGATAGGAATTTCACAGACTTGGGAGTTTTATTTCAGCTCAAGGTGATGCATAATAAATTTAGAATCTGTTGATACTGAATGAGTTTTCTGGCTTGTGAGATTCAAAACAACTAGAGTAGAAATGATTAGTTTAGATTAGTCTGCTTAGGAGAGATTGTAACTAGGTATCAGTGGTCTGTACATTGTCTCTCAGTAGTATAATTTTTGCATAAGGAATAAAAATCTCTTCAGACATGAGTTAGAGACATTTCTTACAAAAGTGTAGTTTTTTGATTCCTGGAAATTGGCTTTAGTCTCTTACTTGGGTTCAAGAAATTCAGATTTAGTTAAGTGTTTACATTATTCGGATCTATTATTAAACTTAATGTTCCTGATTAACTTTCTCTAGATAATACAAGCATCTTAAATTATATCATAGTTGCTCACTTTCTGAGCACAAATACTTTTGAATAGCAGACTTCTCTTAAACAGCATGCCATACACTTGAATTACTGAGCGTTCTTTGTGTATAAACTGAAACTTCAGTGTCCAAATGATCTTTTGAAAGGTGATCACAAAAGCAGAGATGATTGAATACTATGATGTGAGTGGCTGTTATGTTCTTCGTCCTTGGGCTCATGCTATTTGGGAAGCTATCAGAGACTTCTTCGATGCAGAGATCAAGAAACTTGGAGTGGAAAACTGTTACTTCCCCATGTTTGTGTCCCAGGCTGCCTTAGAGACAGAGAAGTCTCATATTGCTGACTTTGCTCCTGAGGTATGCTTCAGAAATTTGTTTTAATCTGACTGTAAGAAAACCCAGCCACTTAGTCTGCAGCTGAATATGAAAGTTGGGTTTGGATTGGTTTGTTTGTTTGGGTTTTTTTTACCAAACTTGTTTTGGTTTTGTGGTTTTTTTTTTCTTTCTTTCTTTTAGGTTGCTTGGGTCACAAGATCTGGGAAAACAGAACTGGCTGAACCAATTGCTATACGTCCCACTAGTGAAACAGGTAGGCTTCTTTTCATGTAGTTTAGCTGTAAAGAGAGCAGTTACAGGTATAGTGTAGCTGATAGACAAGAGTCCCTTTTGAAAAGTGGAAACCCCCGTTTTTTAGAATGTTTTCTGTAATTCCTTATAAAAATTTCCTCATTTTCCTGCTGCTTACAGGAACTCTCACAACTATACATTCCCCTAACTAGACTTCTTAAGGAAATGCACAGTTTAGGAATTTTTTTCATTAATATCCTGGAGACTGACTTACTTTGTCTGAAAAATGTATTTGCTTTTTGGTTTAGAGTGTAAGAAAAATTCTTCAACTGATAATTCTCTCCAGTTTTGCATATATTTTGACTGTAGTTGTGAGATGAGCCTTTACTAAAATGTCCTCTGAGTAATTTAAGGAAGCATTTTAAAACCTGAGGCTGGATGACTTCCTACTTGAGTCAGGTCTAGTAAGGCATCCTGAAATCGTGAGGTCAGTGAATTCCTATTTGTGAACTCAGATGTATTTACATATTATAAGCCAGTGACTCAAAATTGGTGTCATTAAATAATAAGCTTGGGGTTGTACTTTAACCAGCAGCAAGGAAGCAATTTTGCAGAGACTCCGGATGAAGCTAAAGTACTCCTTTGAAAGTATCATGTATTAGGACAAAAAATGTGTTTTAAAGGAAATTAAACATAAAAACATAGTCCTCGAGAGCAGAGAATGTTAAGTTTGCATGTATTGAAAGGAAAGGTTTGACATAAATTCTGTGTTGTGCAGAGACTCAAAGCTGCTTTCTTTTTACAGTCATGTATCCTTCCTATGCCAAGTGGGTGCAGTCACACAGGGATCTTCCCATCAAGCTGAATCAGTGGTGCAGTGTTGTGGTATGTGTGTACACGATTCCTGGGTATCATTATTATGGTTATGTTATTGTAAGTACACTGTAGGAGAATTATTTTATGTGGACTTGGTATGGTGATACTGATCACAGCACATATTTCAAGACAAGTGTTAATGTGCTTTATATGATTTGTTTTTCTCACTGTTTCTAATGAAACATCTTTATCAATGTATACTGTTGATTATATTAAGTAGAAATCTGTGAATAGTTGACTTTTTATCTTTATTGAGAACTTTCTACCACTTGCTTATAATCATTATTTTTAACAATAATTTGACACTTTGGTGTTAATCATAGTGTTCAATTTTTTTAATTTCTGCCCCTCCAGCGCTGGGAGTTCAAACATCCCCAACCCTTCCTTCGCACTCGTGAGTTCCTTTGGCAAGAGGGTCATACAGCATTTGCAACATATGAAGAAGCAGCAGAGGAGGTAAAAAACAATGCACTGGTGCTTTTGCTTTCAGGAAGTTACCTTACTCCATAGCAACACAAACAGATCTTTTACTATGACCATATAGAAATCTCTCTTCTTTTCTTTGGAGCCCTTGTGAAAAATGCAAAGTATACGCGAACCCATTTTTTTCTCAAATGTAACCTATGTCTGAAACTTTAGTGTCTACAAACAATATGGGGATTTTGAAGAGTGATATATAGAGTGCTTTCCTTAAAAATTGTTTTCCTTAAAAATAATTTTTTCTTAAAAATCTAAATAATGCATTCACATTTCAAGTGCTGGAAGTTTTAACGTTTTCTTTGCCCACAAGACAGCTGTTTCATTGAGTGTCATGACATATCTTTATTTAGCAGACGTTCAGACTCTTAGGTGAAAACTAGAAGTCAGTATAACCATTGGACTGGCATTTCTGCTGTGACTCTTCTGAAGTTTTCTATCATGATTTATAGTTGTCGCTATTTGATTCAGAGAAAATAACATCCAAATATTAAAGTAATTGATTAGTTTTTAAATACAGTCTTGAGAAAATGTTAAATTTTTAAGATTTCAGACTCTGTCATGTAGAACTATTTCATGATGTAACAAATGCAAAATACTGAGTAATTCTTAAGAGAGTACATTCATCATAGGTGTTGCAGATACTTGATCTGTATGCTCAAGTGTATGAAGATCTCCTAGCAATACCTGTTGTGAAAGGAAGGAAGACAGAGAAGGAGAAATTTGCTGGGGGTGATTATACAACCACTTTAGAGGCATTTATATCTGCCAGTGGAAGAGCTATCCAGGTATTTATCTACTAAAATAATTTTTTTTCAGTGAATACAGTAAGGTGAAAGATTTAAACCGATGCTTGATAGACGTAACTTTCCACTGAGTAGAACTTTCTGTGTGCATCTATTTCAGGGAGCAACATCACATCATCTAGGGCAGAATTTCTCAAAGATGTTTGAAATTGTATTTGAAGATCCCAAGAAACCAGGAGAAAAACAGTTTGCTTATCAGAATTCCTGGGGCCTTACAACTCGAACTATCGGTGTAATGACAATGATTCATGGAGATAACATGGGATTGGTACTCCCACCTCGTGTAGCCTGTATTCAGGTGTGTAAAAATGCCTTGAACTACCATTTTGTTTCCTTTATTGTCTTGTAATTCAGGAACATTTCATATTGGGCAGCTGGAAGACTTAACATGGGATAGGAGCTGATTACAGAGTGTGCTGTATAAAGTTTAATACAAATCATCAGGGAACTTGCAGTGAACAAGTCCCCTTTGATAGTCCATCCATTTAAAATAATGTTACCTGTATTGTTTGTATGAAAAGGGAAATGCATCCTTTATTTCTGAGAACTTGAAAGAAATTACTGGAATACAGGGCCACAATTTTAGTTTTAAGTTTTTATAATAACTAGGAGCTAATTTTTTTATAAAGTAAAGTACATGTCATGTTTTATTGCAGGTTGTAATTATTCCTTGTGGCATCACAAATTCCCTTTCTGAAGAGGACAGAGGGGCTCTATTGAAGAAATGTAATGAGTACTGTAGTAGGCTGCTTAGTGTTAAAATCCGTGTCCGGGCTGATTTACGAGACAACTACTCACCTGGTTGGAAGTTCAACCACTGGGAACTTAAGGTACATTTCTTTCCAGGAGGTGTTTTGAAGCCCATGTGCGGGGAATATGTACAAGATATGTTACATGTGCCTTGTATTCTGCAGGCAAATATTTTCTCTAAATGAAGAATTGATGCCTGATAATCAGAGTTCACTTTCATTAATAAATGAAGAAAAGATATTTTCTGAGACTTGTTCTGTTTGCGAGGATTTACATGTCAGTAAATTAATATTATAAATTACTTACATGTTTAAAAATTTATACTAAAGTGCCTCCAGGCTCACAGCAGTGCCTTCTGTGCACACAGTGGAGCAGAGAAGACGGACCTGGACAGTATCAGCAAAGAAAGGAGCAATTTTTTTTTTCAAGTATAAGAGGCTTTTATAAAACAAAATAAGTGACCAAAATGAAACAGTGGTAGTAATGGTAATTAGAAATTGAATGATGTGTTGAGTGATGTTATGGGATACTGTATTTTTGTTCTGAATTAAAAGTTAATTTTGATATATTAATTGTTAGTGTAAGAGGATAGAAGCTAACCAAGTTGTTCAAAGTTCCCATTTTGTCCAAGTCCTCTTTACTTTGTGAAGCTTTTTTTTTTTTTGAAAGGGATTTCTAATGCCATGAATCCATGTTGGAAGACTTTATAAATTAAATTAGGTTTATCAAAGAGGCATGGCATGGGGCAGACTTGATGTTTTTTATAAAATCTACTAATGTGTCCAACATGATACATAAACTGCATCTTCAGGCTCATTGCAGGCACAGTACACTCATTTTATTGAGTGTATAATGAATTTCATAAGGTAAAAAATACAAAGGTGCTTGAATAAAAAGTACAGGAATTAACTGGAAAATATTTTGCCTTACGTACTTTTCAGCTTAGCAGATTTCTAATGTTACTTCCTAAAATAACCAAGTTATTGGTACTTCGTTTATAATGTCTGGTATTAGTTCTGTTGCTTTCTTTGGAAATTTTCCTGAGATCATGAGGCATTCTTCTTTCACTGGAAAGTACCAAATACTTTCCTGTAAGTTTTAATTATGGAGACAGCTTTTTGTGTGTCATAAATTAGAACGTTCTGTTTAAATTGCTGTTTAATAACAGTTCTGAATGGCTTTTTATGTAGCTTTGTAGTAGGAGTAGATATCTCACCCTTCAAATAGATTTTACTACATTATTCACCTTTTTAACATAAATAAGGTGGGAGGGCAGGGGAAGTATAGGGAATCATTTGGAAGCTGTGAACCTGAAGCGAATGCAGAGCACATGCAGAAAGCTTAGGTACATGTTTTGATTCTCCTGTTCACCTCTTTAATGGTTTTAGCTTATAAGTTTACTGATTCAATTTCCCCTGGGTGAGGGGGTAAGAATCCCCCAAAATGCATTTGCATTTACTTTCTTCATTTTCCGTGAAGAAATGTGTACAGATTGCAATACATGTTAGGATATAGAGACAGTAAGTTATACTCAGTGGACTCTTCACTTATTAGTAAAATGGAGACTCTTTTTATCTGATGGTATATGGGAGATGAGAAATTAGGTGGTCCTATCACCAAAGTTTATGAAGCATAAAAGCTTTGCTAAGGTAATTATCTGTTTGTAGTCAAATGTTCTATGCAAATAATGTTGATATTAGGGCTATTGCTATTTGCTGTTAATACAGTTGAAAGTGGTCTGTGAAAACAGAATTAAAATGTATTACTGGATGAGCAAGAACATAATTACTATAAAGGACTTAATAGTTCAGACTTCATAAACCTGATTTGCATTATCTGGGATAACTGTCTTAGGGCAGCATCAGCTGTGTTTCAATATTTCTTTAATGTTGGCACGAATGCAGTCTCGAAACTAGTGAAGCAAGGTAATGCACAAGTGAAGAGAGTGTGGATGGGAAAGAGAAAAATACATAAAAGCTGTGGAATATATGGTAATTTATTTTTTTTCCAAAGAAACTTATATGTGTAAATTGATTCCATGTTAAGACTGGGCTTAAAAAAACAAACAAAAAATTACTCACAGAGAGAGAGAGAGAGAGAGAGAGAGAGAGAAAATTAACTCTTCTGAAAATTAGTTCTTCATCATAACTTCTAATTTTTTTTTCATGAAGGGTGTTCCAGTCAGGGTTGAAGTGGGACCACGAGACATGAAGAGCCAACAGTTTGTAGCTGTTAGAAGAGACACGGGACAGAAGCTGACCTTATCTGAACATGAAGCAGAAGATAAACTGAAGCAGATTTTGGAGGAGATCCATGCTAACCTTTACAGCAGGTAAATTGAGAGGTACAGTGAATGGCTGTGCTAATCACAGATGCACTTTACCTGTCAGAAGAATTTCTCATGTTGTTGGTTTATCTGTGAAGACAGACAGGTTAGGCACATCTTTCTGTTTGTGACATATAATTTTTCTGCCTCTTAAACTTCTTTACATACAGTGATATAAGTTTCCTGTTGTTCTCATGAAATTATTTTAAAAAATACTTCTGTGAATTCATGTGAAATATTAATAAACACATACACCATAAATAGTTCATGGAACACTATTGTCCCATTGAAGTGTCTGGAGTACAAGTCTTATGAGGAGCAGCTGAGGGAGCTGGGGGTGTTCAGCCTGGAGAAAAGGAGGTTCAGGGGAGACCTTATCACTCTACAACTCCCTGAAAGGAGGTTGTAGCTGGGTGTGGGTCAGTCTCTTCTACCAGGTAACAAGTGATAGGATGAGAGGAAATGGTCTCAAGTTGAACTGGAGGAGGTTTAGATTGCATATTGGGAAAGTTTCTTCACTGAAAGGGTGGTCAAGCATTGGAACAGGATGCCCAGCGAAGTAATGGAATCACCGTTCATGGTAGTGTCCAAGAAACTTCAGCAGTTGAAGTTCTGTGTTCAGAACTTTTAAGACCCTATTGACTTCCATAGGATTGTTTTCTTGTAAGCAATCAAATGCTTTTGGAACTGTTATTTGCCCTTACTGCATATGCCAGAATCCCTCACATGTCTGTCCCTGCAAATTGTCGTTCATAGCTGCACTGAAAAGAACAAGGTGCTGATGCAACACTGTGGCAGATGAATTTTTCCTTTTTCTTCTGTGGTTATCAAAGTTGTTTACAGGCAGAATTTTTTTACCTAGTTAAAAGCCATTTTGTGATTTAGATTTAGAACATAATTTAAAAAGAAAAGTGTACCTCTGTAATATTTATTTCTATCTACATCTGGTTAGTGTTGAACTGACATGCACAACAGTGTGAATTAACATGGTGAAAAGTGCAGCAACTTGGAGAATACTCCATCAGCAATCAATCACAATTTTAGCACTTTGGGAAGCAGTAGAAAGATAAACTGATTAGGAAGACTCTGATGAATCTATAACTGGTTTTGTAACTTTTTGTTTTGACTGACTCTGAAAACTTAATTTGGCCAGTGACATTATGTGCACGAATCTGCCCTGACTGAGTTTTTTTTGCCTTTTCTTAGAGCGTCTGAGGACCTAAGAAGTCATATGGTGGTGGCCAATAATATGGAGGACTTTCAGAAAGAGCTTGATTCAGGAAAGGTAAGGAAATCTACTACTTCTAATCCTCTGCCTCCACACACTTTGTATCCCTTATAAATAATCAAGGTCTAGAAATTTCAAAGATTATATATAAATGCTACTGTCATTTTTATGGGACTCCCACCTTACAAGCGGGTGAAGCCTCTCCTGTAAAGCTGCACAAAAATCAATTGCCTTTACCAAGATTTGTGATACATGCTGCTTTCTTCTCTTGCTAAAATATGGTATTTACTGAATACAGTGTTCGCGTTACCACCGTTCAAAATGTAGTCCTGTGCCAGAGGTGACAGGGGGTCTTGAAGTGACTTACAATGCTGCAGTTTGCTAATTTGCATATAAAATGTGATGTTTTTATCAGAATATGCTTTTCAGAGGGATTGATGTAGACATTTTATTTGGGTTGCAATAACCTTATTGTCATTATTCTAATGCCAACAGTGACAAAACACTTATTAAGTCTCATAATAAAGTCCAAGTAAGAGTTTAAAGTACGATCTATTTACGTCAAAGAAGTTTTACCTTAATGACCCCTGAGTAGAAGCCATCGGGTTCATTAAGAGTTACTGCAAGTCAGAAACCTCCTTGGGATGATAGTAAGAATAACCCATCATGTGGATGGTTGAGCTGTACTGATCTAGACATCTGTGGGAAAGTATTGAAGTTTAGATGAGAGATGAAGTCTTCAGTACAGAATTGAGCTACTGTTTCTTTTTCAGGGATGCACTGACAGAATTTTTTAACCCTGAAATTCTGTCACTTGTGAAATTGTTGATGTATTTAAAGTGTTCAAGTGGTAGGATCCCCAGCATAAGTCATTAAGGTTGTGTATTTTATAAAGCGAGATCAGGGGGGTTTGTTTACCAGTTAGATCTACTCTGAAAATTTCTGATGAAAAATGCATGAGTGCCAAGAATTCACAAGTAGTTATTCCTGGTTAGGCTTGACCTTCAATCACACTATTTTCTTACATTTCTGTTGCACTTAAATTCAATTTAGAACAAAATTTAAAGGAATAATGATGAACTTCAGAGGAGGGACTGATTTAGCATGCTTATGAAGCCAAGGATATAGATGTCTTAAATGTCATTCTGTGCATAGGTGCTATAATAGTAGTACTGCCTTATTTTCCTCCACAAAACTAAACACAAGTCTTTAGTCTTTATTTAACAAATAATTGTGCTCTGCAGAGATATTTAGCTAGTACTACTGCTCTCATGTGTCATGATTTCAAGATGTGTCATCACATATCTTTCATCTCTGAATTAAACAAGCACTCTGAATCGATGATTGACTGTCTTCAAATATTTTTACTTTCCAAGTTGGATACTTTGACCATTTTGGTCCTTGGGTTATACAAGTTTATTGTAATCAGCATATCTGAATTGAAGAAAATTGAAAAGATATGTCATTTTGTGTTTGTTTCACTCTGTTCCTATATATGTTATAGGAACAAAATTTATAGCATTCTGTTAACACTAGCTACTGTTTAATAGGAAAATTTGTAAGCTGACATGCCCCTGTTTAATTCCTGTTGCTGTTTTTCCCTTAGTGGAATTGCAGACTCTTAGCTCTTTAAAAATGAGGACTGTTTCTGTGTTCTTTTAAGTTTCATGCAAAGTCAATTGAAACTCAAAGGGTAATTACACAGATATTTAAGCAGTTTCATTTCACTAATAAAAGATTAATGCAAGAACAGTGTAGTAGAGTGGTAATAGTTCCTTTTTTCAGTTGCAAGAAAGGGAAGCTATAAAGTGAAGTCTGTTAATAAAGGTGTATACACCAGTTAATGGCAAATTGAGAATTTTGCAGTAAGAATGTAAATTTGGTGAAAGACATAGTGAATAAACCTTATTCACAGTTTGGATAGAATTAAAATGAGATTCTGAAGACTGAATTTAGTAGCTGGTGTTGCCCTCAGCTGTCAGCATTACTTGAGTGTTCAAACGTGTGTAGGGGGTGTCTTTTTAACAATAATGCTACTTCTTAGTAGCAAAGTGAATTTTCTCTCTGAAAGTCCATTAAAAATGAAAAAAAAAATCAGTAAAACTGAATATAATGGTTGGGAAAAGAGATTTGCTGCAATAGCTAAGAGTATTACTGAGAGGAGTGTATAACATTATCATTTCAACTTTACTTTCCTGATTTTCCTCAGTTAAGCTAACTGAAGGAAACAGCAGGAAACCACCCCCACAGTCCCAAGAAAAATGTGCTGTTGGCAATTCTGTTTTCTTAAAATATGTATATATAAAATTGTCTTGCTCAGAACAAAATGAAAATTCATAGTAATGGAATTAAAATGGAAACTTTGTTAGGATGGCACTGTCTTGCGGTGTGTAAGCGAACATTTGTTCTGCAGTTTGAAAATATGAAACTTTTCCTAAACAAAACAAATGGAACATTTCAGGGGAAAACTCTTTATACTTTCCTCAGAAGGAAGATGTATTGGGTTAAAAAAAAATTGATTTAAATTTCAATGCTACTTTGGGTTTGTGTATGTTTTTCCATGCTGCACTAGGAGGGATGACTGTGCTTATCTGTATCTCTGATGAAAAAGAGCTATTAAAATTTAGTTGTAACAATTGGAACTTTTCCCAATTTGAGTGCATATGAGATATGAAGGTTTAGGAATCTTCCAGAGACAAAAATGATTTTTTTAGATGTATAACTTTTGGGGTTTTTTTCTCCCCTCCTCTCTTCCCTTCAGATTGTACAAATCCCTTTTTGTGGGGAAGTTGAGTGCGAGGATTGGATCAAGAAGACCACTGCCAGGTAAAATACAACTAAATGTAACTGAACTGGAAAGTATCTACCAAGATCAAAATCAGGATGTTTTGATTATAAAACAGGAATGCAAAGTGCCTCTGGGTGTAACACATACAGTTCTCGGCTTTGACTGTTACTTTCCTGCATAATTCAATGTATTTACTTCCCTTGGTTCTGGAACTTTCAGATTAATTACTGTAATTTTAAGATTTTATGTATAATACACCTTATTGCACCTTTATTTTTTAATAAAAGTATTTATTTATGAATATACTTTTATTTCAGGGATCAAGATCTTGAGCCTGGTGCCCCTTCCATGGGAGCAAAAAGCCTCTGCATACCTTTCCAGCCTCTCCGTGAACTCCAGCGTGGAGAAAGATGTGTGTGCGGCAAAAACCCTGCCAAGTTTTACACCCTATTTGGTCGTAGTTACTAAATTATTAGTGAAAGAACCTTCCTCTTTATCTGTGAATTGAACTTTTTTTAATAAGACTGAAATAGCCCCTTAAACTTTAATCGGTTTTGTGACTTTTTACATAATTCAAAGACAAAGCCATAAACCATAACCCCCCACCCCAGTTGTCAATCTTAGGCTAGCAGTAATTCACAGACTTTTCTGTAAACATCTCTAATAATAAACATGTATTGTGAGCTGTAATATGCTGTGGTGGTTTTTGCTGTGTTGCTCAGGGGTGAGGAATAGGTACCCTTTGCTCATGTCTTTTTTCTGTTTTGGTACTTGTGGTTTTTTGTGCATTGAGAAAATTCCTGAAAGATTGGAGAGAATGTCATAAACACTACAATTCAGTTTAGCGTGCTACATCTACTTTATAGAGAAAACATCTCCTTTTAATTTTGCCTTTAAATCTTTCAGTTTTCAGTAGAGACTTGCTGCTAACCTGTAGGCATGGTAAATACTACCCTTTTTGCAAACTCCCTCTGGAGTCAGTTGTTTCAAGGAATATTTTCATAGAAACATAGAATGGTTTGGGTTGGAAGGGACCTTAAAAATCATCTAGTTCTAACCCACCTGCCCTGGATGGGGACACCTTCCATTAGATTAAGTTACTCAGAATCCCATCCAGCCTGGTCTTGAACACCTCTGGGAATGGGGAGTCCAGAACTTCTCTGGGCAACCTGTTCCAGTGCCTCACCACCTTCATAGTAAAGAATTTCTTCCCAATACCTAATCTGAACCTACCCTCTTTCAGTTTAAAGCCATTCCCTCTTGTCCTATCACTACCTGCTCATGTATAATGTCCCTCTCTAGCTTTGTTGTAGGCTCCCTTGAGGTACTGAAAGATATTTTGAGATCTATCTGAAGACTTGTCTTCTCCAAGCTGAAAAACCCCAATTCTCTCAGCCTGTCCTCACAGGAGAGGTACTCCAGCCCTCTGAGCATTTTTGTGGCCTTCTCTGGAGTCTCTCCAGCAGGTCCATCTCTGTCTTGTGTTGGGGACCCCAGAACTGGATGCAGTACTCCAGGTGGGATCTCACAAGAGCAATGTAGAGGGGAGAATCACCTCCCAAATTTTCACCCCATTGTAAAACAAGTTTGAAAGGCTTTCTTAGATTAAATGCCACATTGTTAGCAAGATGCAGGTGGATGCCATTTCTTCCGGATATTTTGCAAAGCCTGTTTCTCTTATTTTATAAACTGGCCTTTATAGCTGTGTGAGAGTGACACTGCAGTGAGTAATGCAAAGGCAGAGGTAATGCAAAGAGAGAGATTTTCCATGCTAAATATTTTAGGCTGTGGTTATATCTACAACATATTTCATAAAATCTTCTTTGCTTTTCCTGTACTTGCTAAGTGTTGCTTTAGCAGAGGAGGCTGGATGTCACAGAGTTATGAAATTATTTTAAAAATAACATTGCTTCCGCTTTGGGCACAAGATTGGCTTTAAAAAAAAAAAAAGATAGCCCTCGCACAAAATAACTTTTGGAAGACATATGCATAATGTATTAGGGTTTTTTTCTCCTGTATGGTTTTAAGGCTGTCTATATAAACCCCTTTCCCTGAAAATTGTTGAGTAAAAACCTGGCAATTAAAAAGTTGGACTAGTAAGATCCTCCCCCAACTCTTACTGGGACAACACTCGGTGGCTGCCTGTTCCAAACCCCTACTTTTATGTAGTAGCCATAGACTGAAGCATACAGGAGACTTACAGAATGCTGTTCCCAGATCTTCACCCCCCTCTGCTTTTCAAAAACATGCAAAATATTTGCTTTTGCCCGGATTCCTGTGGTCAGCCTTCCTGGTCGAAATTTTGAATATTAAATTTGAACCAGTGGCCTGTCCAGTTTAGGATCATGCACCTTGTGATAATACCCCAATTTTCCCACAGAAAAGTACAAAAATGGTTAAATATTTCAGATCAACTTGATCAGAGTGCTTGAACACTTAGAAATTCTCTGTAATATTCCTTGTGTGGTGGTTAGTCCTGAAGAGTTTGCTTCAGTTGCATCTTAAGATCAGTGCATGCATTCATCTTTGGTTTCGGTTGACAAACCAGAGGAATGGCCCTAAAGGGCTATTCTATTCTGGTAGAGGTCTCTCCTGGGATGCTGCCTCTAATGCTGGCTGGAACTGTACTTGGAGAAAGAGGGTGAACACCAGAGTGATGTTTTCACAGCCTGAAATGATGGGTAAGAGTAGCCTTCAGAGGGATTGTCATGGCAGCTCTCTGGTGCTGGGGAAGGGGAAAGGCAGCAACCCTCAGCTTCAATGTCTGCAGGTGTAAGAGACAGGAGTGTGCCAAGGTTTTTTGACCAGATTTCTAAGAGTAGATGAGCTCTTTCAGCTCCCATTGAAATGCTCTACAACACCCATATTTTTAAAATGAGTGGAAGCTGTTAAAGCTCAGAACAAAAGAAAGGCAAAACTAAATGCAGCCTCTAACAGTGCTGCAGCCTTATCAGTTTGAACAAACAACCAGCCTTCAACCAGTTGATCAAATTCATGAGTAAACATGTTGACACACTGTTCTTAGAAATGAGTTGCTCTGAACCTACAGATGGGTTGGTTTGAAGCCAGAGATTTCACGGAAGGCCAGCCTTTGCTTTTTCTTTTGTTTTTCCCTTACTTTTCCCAAACACGTGTCTTCCTGGCCATAGTAAGTGCCTGGAATGTGGATGACTCAAGTGCAGATCTCCCTGTGATTATCTTCCACAGGGAGGCTAATGTTTGCCTGGGAGAGATAATGTTCATGTCAAGCATCCTTTCAACAAAAGCACAATCTGAGTTATCTGTGAGGCATTATAGAAAAAAACTTTCAGACTCTTAATAGATTGTCTGTCAGAAAAATAGGTGTATGAATTGGAATAATACACCACCGTTGATTAAATAATACTGCTTTATGTTTATAATAGAATTGCAAATTTCATGATGTTCCTTAGTTCTTGTATATTGATAAATTTGGGTTGAATAGTAAGGGGGAATGTAAGCGAACTGCCTTAACATGGTGCTAGCAGCTCCTTATTAAAAAATAGAGCATAGGTGAGCAAAGGAAGTGCTTCATTTAGCTCTTGTTTTGGTAATCTCAACCTTGTGTTAAGGCAGGAATTTTGAGAGCTCTGAACTTTGACCTTCGACTGTTCCCACTGAAAGGAGAATAACTTGAAAAAAAAATTCATCGTAACTCTGTAGTTACGATAATAAAATACATAGTTAAACATCACTTTAATACAAGAAGGAAAAAACTACTATAGAAATAGCTGGAATAGAAGTAATAACACAGGTGGGACACAATGAAGAGGAAGAGGAGTAGATACCAATTTTCAATTTTATAATTAGTTCTTCTAATTCACCCTTCCAGGGTGAATAATTGTATTCTTAAAGTGAAGGGGAGGGAAACCTCCAAGTTGCAGCTGCAGTGTGTAGGTAGACAAATGAACAAATGTTAAAAAATGACATGTATTGACAGTCAAGGCTTCTTCTAACAAACTGGACTTTAAACATAAATATTTTGGCAGTTGAAACCCTGTGAGCAAAAATCCAGATGAAAATTGGGGGTGGGTGTTTGAGTTTTTAACGTGAAGTTAATTCACCTGGGGAAGTCTGAGGTCAGCAGGGACAGTTGGTTAGCTCAGGTTATCAGTATTATTATCTTATCTCTCCACGGCCGTACTGCATGTAATTTTCTTCCATTTTAACTGTGTATATATGTACAACAATGGGCATTTTAAACAAAAAGCTGGAGCACAAGCTTTTCAGGAAGGCACCTGGTCTTATGGCCCATATTGCCTAGTGTGCTACAGATTTTCTTCGCTGCAGTTTCTGAGTATGTGTTAACTATCGGGAGCTCAAGAGGCACTACAATGAGGGACAAAAAATGTTACTGCTTCAGGATATTACTCTGTTCCAGAAATGGCACAAAGTACAAGCAAGGACTTCAGCAGCTCTTATTTCCCCCTTCATTTCTGGTTGTGCTTTCCCCAACTCTGACTTTCCCATGCAAGCCTATGAGGCTTACTTTGGGATTTTGAGATAGGCAGGGTTTTCTAAATGGGAAATAAACAATGTGGTTTATTGTTAAGCCTCAGCTTCCATGTGTACTGGCTGTTTGTTTAGCAAATAGCCTCCAAATTTTCTCCATTTCCACGGGCAATGTTAAAACATGACAAAAGAACAAGAAGTTGAATAGTTGTTGTACTAGGTTGCTAAAATGAAAGATAAATTCAGTTGTCTTTGAAGCTTACTCTGTGTACGACATCTTCAGTGACTCTCACAGGTTTAGCATGTTCTTACAAATAATGTCCACTCAACATGGATTTAAAATGTCTTCTTCCACAGGTATGTAATAAGATTTTTTTCAGTATTAAAATTACTGCCAACAGAAATGGCAGAAACAAACATGAGAGGAGAGTTTTGTGCAAAAGAGAGGCCTTGTCTAACCACTTAAAATTCTGAGCCACCTTCTTATGCTCTCGGCCTTATTCAGTTTTTTAGGACACTGCCACTGAGTAGAGTAGCAAGTGCTGGTGCTCCCAGTAGTCTCCCTTGGCTTATTTTTGGTTTTGTAGGAAAAAAAGCCTCCTGAGGGTGGAACACCTGCAGAACTGGAGCCCTCAGGCTGCCTTCACATGACAAATCTTGCTAAACTGCCCTTTAAACTGATTTATTGCTTTACTGCTTCCTATAAAAGTGGCTCCCACATGTGAGCAGCACTGACAGATAAAGGGCAGAATCACAGGCAGTGAGTTGCTCCCCACGCAGCTCTGTCTTGCTGAACCTGGGAGTGAGGGGAAGAGAGCAGCAGAAATGGGCCGCTACTCAGGCCGGAGCATAAGGCTCATCGCCATGTGTGTGCTGAGCCTTGTCATTTTTGCCATTGAGATCTCCGTAGCCTACGTGGGCAATTCTCTTTCCTTAGCCTCAGATGCCTTTACTGTTCTCTCTCATTTGATCTCCATGATCATCGGTTTGTTCGGCGTCAGGTTCAGCCGTATCAAGTGGCACAAGGCCAGCACTTTCGGCTTCAGCCGAGCAGACGTGCTGGGAGCTTTTGGCAACTCTGTTTTTGCCGCTGCTCTGATGTTCAGCATCTTCGTCGAGGCTATCAAGAGGTTTATCAATCCTCAGAAGACTGAGAAAGTACTGCTCGTCCTCATTATTGGGGTTTCAGGTCTGTTCTTCAATGTGTTAAACTACGTTATCTTCATGGACTGCTGTTATTGTCGTGCACCCCGCGGAGACACTGAAACAGGTAAATAGCCTCATGTGGTTGCTCAGCGTTCCCAGCCCTCTACACTTCTGCTTAATGACTCTTATAGAGACTGTTTACTGCTTCTCTGAGATGGGCATGTAAAACGTAGTTTTCTTCATTCTTTTGTTAGTGAGGGTAGTGGATTTTGTGCCTGAACCCATGCATGTTTCCAGTTACCACCATATGTGTTTATCAGTAAGTAATGTGCAAGCAGTGTATGTATTGTCTTTCTAAAGTGTACAGCGAACTGCAGGAGAAATTTTCTCCCTAATCCACTGGCCGGCCAAACAAGGGACAAAGCATACTGCCACCCTGAGGAGGTACTTGTTATGAAATACCTAATCCTGAGATATCAGTCATCCACAGTCTCCACTCTCGATATTTTAGTAATTCTGCTATAAATTTTGTCAAAGATGTGGTTATCTTTGAGCATTGTTCACAGTTTGTGAACTGACTGAAAAAACTGTGACTACGGAGCTGAAGTATTCTTTGCTGATTTTTGTTAACCTGTGCTTGAGAAAGCATGCAGAGGAAAAACAGGTTCTCTGCTACACAAAATCTTTTGCAGAAGGTTCTGTTCGATGCACAGAGGTTTGGCCTTTTAGTTTATTTGTCCTAGCGTAGGAATTTAAAAGTTCTTCATTTGGGAGGAGAGATGGGGACTGTTTTTCTCATTCCTGCAGCAGCTATTTCACTTTCTTTGATGCATGATACATGTGAGTTCTTTTTCTCTCTCTGTATGTTTTTATATACACATACAAACATATTTCTTAAGAATAGTAATATTTCAGTTGAGATAGGAGCCAGATATTTGCAAAGTGTTACCTGGATGTGCTGTGGGGAAAGCTGAGAGACCCCACCTGAAAAAGCATCTTCTGTTATATGCTGTTATATACTGCTCTAGCTGAGGTGAGGTAAGTCCTGTGTTTGACTTCCAGGCTTTGGAATTAGAAATTAAAAAACTGAAAGTTTATATTTTAGTGTTTAATGTGTTTTGTTTAATTGGAAAATGTCTTGAATTGGAAAATGTTTCTGTTCATTATTAAAGGTATCTGCAGATCGTATTGAAGCTTTAACTTTCCTGGTGTATAACATCAAACCCAGATGCATAACTGATATTGGTGCCTGTGTGTTTAGATGCCCAACTGTTTAACATTTGAGCTACTCTTAGACTTAAGTTGTGGTGATATGTAATTAGCTGAGGGATTTAATAGGCTTTTGTGTTGGGAACTGTCAGCAATTCCTGACAAAGTCTCTGTTTATGGTGACTTCTTGGAAGACAGCTTCTGAAATTGTGCTTCTAGGTGAAGTCAGGGAGGAGGAACACATCAGCACTTATAAGGAAATTAACTGAAATTAATGGCAACTGTGCAGCTAAATGATGTTCTCACTGAATTTCCAGGATCCTACTCCTAATAAATCTCTGGGACAACACAGCCATCCCTCTCTGTCCAATAGACTTTTGTCCAAATACCTGATAATTCCACTTTGCTTTCAACTGAATTTAAATTGCATGAACCAAGGACGAATTTCGTACCATCCCATAAATATAGTGTGTAGATTAGCGGGTGGTTTTACCTCTCTGTTTCTGGTATGGTGAAACTTCCCTGCTTGCAGTAGTGCCTACAGGTAAGATAATGCCATTTTATACTGTAGAGGGAATGCTCCTTTCTTCTGGACTTAATTTTGTAATTCCCACTTCGGTAAAATTTCACATTAATTTCCTCTAATTCTCTCTGTATTCAACCTGAGTAGGATTTTTATTACTTTTCTTTCAGAAGAAATGTTAATCCCCTAATAGCTGTACTCTGAAAAGTATACTCACATGCTCTACATATATATAATGTATAAAAAAACATGGAAAAAAAGGGATTCCATATCTCTTTTGTCATTATACGTATGAGGAAAATATGCTCTTTCCTGAAGATGGAAGTCAAGGCAAATTTTCTAGTGCATCAGCAGCAGAAATTCAAGCAGATGGGTATGGTTTCTGAATCTTGCTGATGCAGTCCAGCTGTCCACGGGCAATACCTTTAGTGACACCTGAGGAGTCTCCTCACATGGTTCACTGAAAGGTAAAGATTTTTAGAGTAGCCCTCTGCCTCCAAGGCTTTCTAGGGAAAGTGGACAATTGCCTTCATATCTCTGTTCCCCAAGTAGGAATAGATTTAAACAGCCCTCTCTTCTCTTGTATGTGATTGTCAGAAAAACACAAAGCAAAAAAGAAATAGAGTGGTTCAGTTGTCCAGTGCTGTATTGTGGGTGCTGAGGGCAGCAGGAGCATCTAAATCCACTGAAACAAATTCTTCCTCCTGTATTAATGCCACAATTAATCACCACAGTCAACAGTTCATCTCATTTCTCTGTTGCACGGTCTGCCATCAGGGATGGAAAATTAGCTGGTGGGTTTCCTGGGTGCTACTGACAGCAGTGGCAGAGTGAGATGTGCCTACAACGAGCCTTGGTAGTCAGGTCTGGACACTGACTGAGTTGTTTACAGGTGTCAACCCAGCTCTCCATCCTTTTCCCTTGTTCTACATCTGTACTTCTCATTTAACTCATTACAAAATCCACACCTCAGGGGCTCATCTTAGTACAAACATTCTTGTTAAGTAAGTTTTTCCAAGTTGCCCTCTCTGCTTACCCAGGCAGAGCCAATTCCCTCCTCCACCCATTGACTAGACTTGTTTTGCCTCTCATCCCTTACTCTTCTGTCCCTCACCCTTCTCTTTTTTCTGGTTCTTGCTACCCTTTTCCTCTGTGTCCTACTTCCTAAGTCTTCATCTGCTGCCATTCCCTTTTGTCTCTCTCTCTGTTGTGCAAATTCCTGTCTGTCCCCTTTGCCAGCTGTAAGCACCTGTGTCTTCCCACCTAATTGAATTAAGGTCCATTTTTGCACTTGATTCAGACAAGTGTAGTTCCCCACACTATGTTAGGAGTAGGAGGAGAGGTCAGCAAGAGTACAGGGAGGATGTGCCCCTGTTCTTTCTTTTGATGCTGACCCAGAGCAAGTTACTACAGGTATAACAATATTTCTACTGTCTCTAAAGGAACTGCTGTGTAGAGGTACTTGAGCCAGCTGGGCCATCCATGGCAGAGGCCATCATAGACTAGTTATTGTTTTGACTTGAAATCCAGGAAATACTTGCCAAAACAGGGAAAAATTAAAGCTTCCCCAGGAAACTTTTCCAAGGAGTTAAAATTCACAAAAGACTTTTCTTGCTGCTGGAAATGACAGAGCGACTTTAGCCAGAGTTTTCTGACAACTTTGAAATCTTGTATCTTATGCAGAAAGTTTTGGCACAAAGGTGAAGAATGTGGCACAGTAATTAGCAGCTGAAAAAAAATTATGCTCTTATAATAAATACCAGACAATTTTAATACTGGTCATGCCCTTTATAGTTAGTCATAAAAATACAGAAGCCTGTTTTACTGTACACAGTGATCCAATTACTCTTGTTCATGTAGGTCAGTGTAACTTTCTCTTCTACTCATTTATACACAGTTTTAAACTGTTAGAGGGATCGCAGTTTGAAAAGCACCACGTTAGTCTGATTATAGTAATTCTCTGTTGTTTGTCTTGAGAAAATTAATAAAGATTTAACATGAACAAAACATTTGTTCTGTCGTTTTGTGATCTGTACAGGGAGGTGGGGGGAAGTAGGAAATAAAAATGTCACCCAGCCCAACCCATCTGACACTAAGCCATCCATAAAATGTCCAGGACCTGTGAGAAACAGCTCTCATCTTCTTATGAGGGACCTCATGGTCTTTGAACAGCTCACAATTCAGTAAATAAAACACGTTCTGTGTTAGCAGCCAAGTGGCTTGCTTTTTACGTTCCCCTTTGTACAGTTTAGCGGGTATGTACATGAGCTTTTTGTGTGGTAACACTGCTGGATCTTGGTTCTCCTATCTCAGTGTGCACCAGCAGCCTGCCTCTCAGATAAGAGGTGGCATGTAAGCTAGCAGCCACTTAAATGCAGAACACACCTTCTTTCTCCTTCTGGACCTATGCAGAGTGAGTTTGTTTATTCTGAGGCTTGCTGTGAGGTGTATCTTTTTTTTTCCAGGCTTTTGTAATTAGGAGAGATTTTGGGGTATACATGTGTGAATGAAGAGAGGCACTAGCCTTAAATGCCTAGGTGACTTGGGAAGGCTGCATTGAAGTTATATTCTGAACTAGATTTTCACAGCTGCTGTTGCAAACATACTGATCCCAGGGGAAGTGAGGACATTTATAGGCCAAAATAAGTGGATAAATGGCTGCTTAACCTGCATCTTAATGCCACAGACCTTCTGACTGGAGACCTAGTGAGCTAAAGTTTGCAGGTATCAAAAAGCAGTTTTAAATGTAGTGGTGCTCTCCAGTTGAACAGACCCAACAACCCATAGTGCAGATGGCAAAAATGGTCTGGGAATTAGAGTGCCAGAATAGAGGGTTTCAGTTTCTGAGGTTGTCAGTGTGATCACTAAGTTCACCCACATTTAAGAAGAAAAAAATAAGTTCCCTGATTGGAACAGGTTTCTCTCTCAAGTGCACTGCTGAAAGGGTGACAGACTTTGTCAGTCTGATGACCCAGAGGCCTTTGTAAGGAATGAGAAGGAACACCTATAATGCCAAACTCTGGCCTACTGTGTTTTTCACACCTGAAAAGCCTAAAAGCATATCCTCAAGATCAGCATTACTTTGTGCTGCCTCTCTTTTGAGTCTATCTTCACCAGATTGATACTATTTTTCCCTGAAAGCACTAGCTCTTCAGTAAACTCTTCATGTCAGTTCATCCTCTGACTGCATTCATACAGATGATTCTCAAATGTGCAGCACCAGAGTTTACCAAGAGACAGAGTTGCTTCGCTCACACAGTGCATCCTCATCCTCAGGATTTATGCTGCCTGGGTAGTGCACTGTGGTATCCAACTCCTAAATGCTTGACAACATAGTATGCACAAATGAAGGGATGTATGCTTTATGTGCCTATTTCCATAAATCCCAGAGGTGTTAATGAGTTGTCATGTAGGTAACCAAAGCCTACTATAACTAAATATTTAGATTATATGGCTTTGAGTTCTACAGCACTGCTGGATGTAGTCCTCTCAAATTGAGTAAAAAGGCCAAGAGGCACTCTCAAAGTAATTTTAAGTGTTTATCAAATACCTAAGACCAAACACATATTTTCTGAAAGTCTTCTTTAGTTTAATAGTGTGGCAAATAATCCTCACCAAATTTTTCCAAAGCTTTTCTGAGCAGCTACTGCAAAGGCAATTAGGTGTGCGTTAATCTATATTCAGTGAAGCTCTAACACAAAACCTTTAAAAAGACAAGGTAAGAGACTGTGAAAGTTTATTTAGTAACATGCTTCTCTAAATTTTCTTCAGATCTGTTTTGAATGCTCTTAAAGGAAGCCTTCAAAGATAATCCAAGGATTAGTTTTCAATGAGAAAGTTTTGCATCAAAGCAAGTAAAAGCAAAGGTTTTAGGGCTACTTTTTGGGCAAAATGGAAAATGCAGAATGAAAAAGTTAAATCCATGAGTATAGCAAGCAAAGCACCCCTGGATGGTTGATGCAAGAGCATAAAGGTAAGATTAAACCTTCTGAACCTAGATTCCAACAGTACTAGTGCTGCTGAACTTTGGGTATCTGCATTCGCTCTCAACCTTGAACCAATTTCATAGCAAAGGAATAGACAGACTGTCTGTTACATCACAGTATCTGTAGTGAGCTGTAAGGAAATAAAAGGACTGTAAGATAACTGAGTTCAAAGTCATAAACAGTTTCAATACAATCGGGTTTTTAAGGTTGACATGTTTTATAAGTTAACTGCAATTGTTTTATTTGGATGGCTGTTCTGCAGATAGTTTGATACAGACATAAGTTTGGTATCAGATTCAGTCTAGAAATGCTGCTGGAATAGAAAAGGAATTTTTTGCAGTAGGGCTCAATGCAATTTACAATGATGAAATCAGTGAGTGGCTTTCTTTTCTTCATCTTCTTTGCAATGTGCTGTGCTACCTCCCAGTAGAAAAAGGTTATATGGAGGTTATATATATAAACACGTAAATTTATATGAAAAACATAACAGAACTACACTTTTTAAAAAAGTGAATTGTCAAGTATTTGAAATATTTCAGGATGTATTATCCAGGTGCTAGAGCAGATAATGACTGGATGTGTCTTAAAGTATGCAAAAATATCCAGTATGCTGGATGTGAAGAGCAGGGAATGGTGGTTTAGAACTAAAAAATTGAACAACTATCTTAAAATAGGAAAAAAATATAACAAATATAACAAAACAGAAGACATTCCAGGGTAGGAACTAAATAATCCCACAGGGTCATCATTTCAGATTGACCTACCACTGTATTCAAGCCAACTTTAGAAATCCATGAAAAATACGTTCTCTGTGTCCAACCCCTGGTACAATACCTCAGGACAGTTTCAGGACTGTCATGAAAAGTCACAGCTGTGATTAAAAATCCAGGGACATTCACCTCTGTACTCTGCCAAGGGCACTGATAAAGCTTTCATCCAGACTGCTGAGGTCTTGCTGGAGAGCTACCTCTTAGGTTTCTGGTCCCTGGACTGAAGCAGACCTGATGATTTCCCAGCCATTTCACCCTTCAGTGAAACTTCATCTTCCTCTTGCAGGTGTGAGAGGGAGATACAAATAAAATAAGAAAGCAATGAGGAACAAACCACCTGCAAACAGAATACTCTCATACTAACCTCCTTCCACAACAAGGTCTGTTGGTCAGTGTTTATTTTGTGATTCATTTTGTGGTCAAATTTATCTGTAGCAGAAGCCAGCCACATGGTTTCCATTTAGATTTGCTATGAATCCAGGTCTTCTTGGAATGAAGCTGAAAGGTCCTCTCACAGCCACCCATTGCATTTCAAGCCATGGACTGAATGTCATGTGCCCAGAGTCAGCCTCAGCTTTTTAGTGCAAATGTAATATTTTCCTCCCTAGTCTTAAAGAGGCATAACTCCTTTATCACATATGGCAACATGTGGGCGTTGGTTTCTTTCATTCTTTAGTTTCTTCCAGGTCATTTCTGAAATGTCTTTTGTAAGTAATTTTTATGATGGGTCAAAAAGTAATCTCTGTCAGGACTTTGATAAGATGGATGAAGAGTGATATCTTTTAATGGTTTATACTTAGTTCCTTATTTTTGTGATTTTGCTATTCAAATTCTACAGCAGCACGAGGCTATGAGTAATTTATTTTCATTCAGTAGTAGAAGAAAATTACCATCATTACTGCTATTACCATTGTCACATCTCATAATTATAGAGATATCCTACTTTCAAGGGCTGGTAATGGCTTCTCTGGAAGGAACTAAATAGATTTTTACCTGTCACCTTGAAAATTAATATCTTAAGGAGGACAAAACCAAGAGTGGTATAGGGAGGGTGAGTAGTCATTGAATGTGTGTCCCATTCTCTGAAACAAGAACAAGAAAACATTAAGTGAAACTAGCAGGATTCAGGTTCAAAACAAGGAGAAAGAGGCGACCGGCTGAGATAGTTGGGGTTGTTCAGCCTGGAGAAGAGAAGGCTCCAGAGAGACTTTAAAGCACCTTTTCAATATCTAAAAGAGACCTGGAGAGGGACTTTTTATAAGGCCATGTAGTGATAAGACAAGGAGTAATGGGTAGAAATTGAAAGAGGATATGTTTGTATTAGAGAAATTCTTGACTGTGAGGGCGGTGAGACACTGGAACAGGTTGCCCAGAGAAGTTGTGGATCCCCCATCCTTGGAAGGGTTCCCAGCCAGGTTGGATGGGGCTTTGAGCAACCTGATTTAGTGGAAGATGTCCCTGCTCATGGTAGGAGGGTTCCAAACTAAACCATCCTATGATTCTTCACACTATGAGAGTGATGTGAGGAACTTGTTGCCAATTAATGTTGAAGTCTACATCAGTGTGCGAAAGGCTAGACTTGCAGATGAATGAAAAATCCACTGAGAGCTACGCAACATCTAGCTCAGAAACTCATTTGAGCTGAAAATACTTGAAGGATAAAAGAGTATTAAGAGGAAGCATTATATATACTCACCCTGCTTTTATTGTTACCTAAGCATCCCCTTATGGCCAGGTGGGGACAGCCTCTTGGCTAGAGGGTCTGACTGCCAATGGCTAGATGTTAAAAATTGGTATGTTGAGTACTTTGAAAGCTTGGCACACAGAGATCTTGAAGGTTATAGGACTGCTTTGCACCTTTGGGATTCAGAAGGAAAGTTGTCTTGTTTGTAATAATTTTATGAGTTCTTAAGAATTTTACCAACTCCTGCTCCTAATTGGGATGAGGAAACTGCAGCTTTTCTAGCAGTATTGTAGCTGAAACTAAAGTTGGCGAATAGTTCAGAAAACCAAGGTCTTGGACAACCTTTTCTGAACCTCTTAAAAGGAACTTCTTCCAACTCAGCATAGTTAGAAACAGAGAGCCTGGGATATTTAGGCTGATTGTTTTGTTTAATAGTATATAGCTTGTTCAGACAATCTCAGTTCTGAATGAGTAAGTGTAACTGTAACATTATGTTGTTGAATGTCTGCAGTCAGTGTAAAACACATAAGGATGCCAAGCACACTGGAAAACAAACATAAACATGGTTCCTTTTTAAAAGGATTTGAGACCAAATGTTCTGATACTGCAAGTGGATTGATGCAAGCAGAACAGCAGTGCCCAGAAAGGGGGAAGAGCCTGAGTTAAAACACTGGTTACAGGGTTGGTGACTCCAACATGAAGAATTATGACTTTTTTTTTGATTATTTGGAAGAAGATCAAGGTGAAAAATAGCTACAGGGATAATATACACTTTATTCTGAAGATTAACCAAATTTAATTATTCTTGTTATTGAAAACAACAACTTCTCGAATGAGAATGATTACCTTTGATCACTTGACAGTTTTAGGAGTCTTTTGTCTTGAAGTGATTGTGATACCTGGATGAAGAGGGACAGGGAGGCTTGTATGCAGAATGGGGCAAGCAAAAGATTTGATGTCCAAGAGGCTTCTAAGCAGCCATAGTGCAAAGGGAAAGGCCCCTGAACGGATAAAGAACTGCAGATGTCCTGCTTTTGACTGGGATAGTTCATTTTATTTATAGCAACTGCATTTTGGATTTGTATGAGAAGAGTGTTGATAACACATTGCTGTTTTAGTTGTTGCTAAGTGGTGCTTACTCTAAGTCAAGAACTCTCCAGTTTCCCATGCTCTGCCAGCAAGGAGAAGCACAAGAAGCCGTGAGGGAGCACAGCCAGGACAGCTGACCCAAACTGACCGGAGATATTCCATATCACAGAGAGTCGTGCTCAGTATATATTCTTGGGGAGCTTGGTCAGGTGCTGCCAATCACTGGTGGGGGACAAGTTGGGCATCAGTCAGAGGGTGGTGAGCAACTGTGTTGTACATCACTTGTTTCTTTGGGGGTTTATTAATCTCTCTTTAAAAAAAAACCCAAACCACACAACAATTATTATTCTTTTTAATAGTATTAGTATTATATATTACTTTGTGTCAATTATTAAATTGCTCCTATCTCAACCCATAAGGTTTTTTTCTAATTCTCCTCCCCATCCCTCTGGGTGCAGGGGAGAGTGAGCAAGGAGCTGCATGGCACTTAGTTGCCAGCTGGGCTTTAACTATGACAGAAGATGAGAAACAGAAAGCAGGAGAGAATGACCAGTTCTATAAAAACGTACGCTAGATATTCAGAAGACAAAAGTGATTCAAATGTGTTACAGTACTGGGAAAGGAGTAAAGGAGGCAGTCAGGATTTTTGCTGTGCCTCTGTATGAATCTATGCCTGCCCTGGGTTTTGAAGACAGTGCAGGTTTGGTTCCCTCATCTCCAAAATGTGTGGGTGGGAACTGGAAATAGTTCAGAGATGGACCCATTGCCTAACCCAGCACAAATATTGCTCTGTTTGTGTGTCAGTGTGTGGCTTTCAGACTGATGCTGTATCATAAGAAGCAGATTGAGATGTGTGAGCTTGACAGAAGGAATAAATTGGCAGATCAGGAGATAAAGCTTCAGAGCTGAAGTTCTGAATGTGTACTGCTTCTGACATCTTCAGAGAGTTAGATGTATTTGTGTTCAATGTCAGAGGACTTACCCTTATTTGCTGAAAATAATACTTTTAACACTATTTCTTCAAAATAACTGATATTTTTATGCTTTGAAGTGAGTTCAGGACTATGAGTTGTTATTTTTCTTTTTCCCAAAGAGGATTGATGCATATTTTGTGCAGGAGGATTAATGATGTTTCAGCTTATAAGTCAGTATTATAAGTCTTCCTAAAATAAGAACCACTGGAAATTCTTTTCAGTTCTATGCAGGAGCAATGATCTCGGCTTCAGAGAATTGTCTTTTTTTCATTGTAAGCGAGGTGCCCGAGGCAGAATTTTCTATCATTAATTATAGTAAAGAAGATATAGACCATCATTTTAAAATTTATATCTGATTTTTTGACTTCCCATAACTCATATTTTTCTTCTCTTTGTTCCGTCTTTGTCATACTCTTTTTCATTTGGCACAACCATTAAAAATCTCTTATCTTGTTGGTTGTAATTATAGAGCTGAAATGTGTGTTGATATAAGTTAATCTATCTGTTTCTATGACTATGTTTGTCTTCATGGTAAGGTTCATTTCAATACACTTATTTTTATGCATTCGTTAGTTTGAATATTTCAGGGTATTGAATGTATGAAGGGCATGCACAAGAATCTCTTGTTAACTGGGAGTTGTGTGTATTAATTCCTTGGAGGGGTAATTATCCTCTGAAGGGCTACTCAAACCCACTCCAGAGGTTAAGATATATCTTTGGTTCTGTGCAAGACAGGCTTTGGTTGTGTGCATAGAATTAGGTGAAATGGAGAGGCCTCATTCAAAAGGTGTATTCAAGCAACTGCTCAAACTCAATTAATAGCAGTAACAATGCAATAGCTTCAGAGTTAGAAAAAAGAGGAAATTCCTGAAGTCTTTAAGGAAAGGAGGTCCCAGCTGACTGGGGCAACATCAAACTGGCAACCTGTCATTAGTGGGGTTCTGCAGGGCTCTGTCTTGGGTCCTGTGCTCTTCAACATCTTCAAAAATGACTTGGAACCAGGATTGGAAGGAATACTAAGCAAGTTTGCAGATGACACAAAACTGGGAGGAGCAGTCGATGCCCTCGAAGGCAGGGAGGCCAAATTCTGCACCTGGGATGGGGAATGAGATGCTGGAAAACAGTGCATTGGAAAGGGACGTGGGGATCCTAGTCGATGGCAAGTTGAATATGAGTCAGCAGTGCCTTGGCAGCCAGGAGGGCCAACCCTGTCCTGGGGGGCATCAGGCAAAGAATCGCCAGCTGGTCGAGGGAGGTCATTGTCCTGCTCTGCTCTGCACTGGGGCTGTCTCACCTTGAATATTGTGGCAGTTTTGGACACCCAATATAAGAAGGATATTAAGCCCTTAGAGAGCCTTCAAAGGAGGGCAACGAAGATGGTGAAGGGCCTTGAGGGGAAGCTGTACGAGGAGTGGCTGAGGTCACTTGATCTGTTCTGCCTGGAGAAGAGGAGACTAAGAGGAGACCTCATTGCAGTTACAACTTCCTCGTGAGGGGAAGATGAGGCACAGGCACTGATCCCTTCACTGTGGTGACCAGTGACAGGGCCTGAGGAAATGGCCTGAAGTTGTGTCAGGGGAGGTTTAGGTTGTATATTAGAAAAAGGTTCTTCCCCCAGAAGGTGGTTGGGCACTGGAACAGGGTCCCCAGGGCAGTGGTCACAGCACCAACCTGCCAGAGTTCGAGAAGCATTTGGACCATATTCTCAGGCACATGGTGTGACTCTTGAGGATGGTGCTGTGCAGGGCTAAGAGCTGGACTTGGAGGTTCTTGTGGGTCCCTTCCAACTCAGTATATTCTGAGTGATTCTGTGAATTTCTGATTGCAGAACCTTTGGTAGGTGGGACAATATAGTGTTCCCTGGCCTTGCTGGTTTATAATCTGATAGTGATGGGTGCTTTGTCAAGTGTGGTAAAACGTGTGATGTGATGCATAAGTATGAATTGCAGCTGCTGAAGTCATACTTCTGCACTCGTGTGCCTCAGGCATAGCTGAAATACTCCAAACTCTCCCAGGATACCATTTTAAGGACATTATTTTCTTTAGGTCTTATGTATTCTATGTATTTATTATTTTTGGGTCCAGTTCTCCTATTGAGAACTCCATAGTTGAAAATTACTTAATTTCCCATCACCTCCCTTGATTATTCAGTTGTTCCCATCAACCTTGAAATGCTGTATTAGTAGTCCAGGTCTGTCCTTTTCTATTTGCAAGCAGGGCTGTCACTTTCCCAAGAACTGTTTTAACAACGACAAGAAAAGAATCTAAATCTAATACAAATACAAGATAGAGGTTTACTTTCTTATTATGCTTCTTGTAGACTATCCTGTAGGTTAAAAAATGCATGAAATTACTTTTCTCATAGGTTGATGATAAATTTTTGCACAATAAGGAGCTATTTTCATAGAATCAAAGAATGATTGGAAGAGTAGGAAGGGACCTTAAAGATCATCTAGTCCCAACCCCTTGCCATGTGCAGAGACACCTTCCACTAGAACAGGTTGCTCAAGACCTTGTGCAATCTGGCCTTGAACACTGACAGGGTTGGGGCACCCACAACCTCTCTGAGCAACCTATTCCAGCATCTCACCACCTTCCCAGTAAACAATTTCTTCCTAATACTTAACCTAAATTTCCCATCTTTCAATTTGTACTCATTACTCCTGGTCCTATTACTACAGTTCCTGACAAAGGGTCCCTCTCTCACTTCCCTGTAGGCCCCTTGAGGTACTGGAAGATTGCTGTGAGGTCTCCAGACAACCTCTCCTTCTCCAGGCTGAACAGCCTCAACCTTCTCAGCTTGTCTTTGTAGGGGAGGTGCTCCAGTCCCCTAATCAACTTCATGGCCCTCCTGAGGACTTGCTCCAACAGTTCCATGTCCTTCTTATGTTGGGGGCACCAGAACTGTACACAGTACTGCAGGTGGGGTCTCAAAAGAGCAGGAGAGAATCACCTCCTTCAATCTTCTGGCCACGCTCCTTTTGATGCAACCCAGGACTCGACTTGGGTTTTTGACACACCCTTTTAAAGGCTGGTGGCCGGAAATGAGCTGGCTCAGTAGATGGCACTCTGTCCTTTGATTTGGCACCAATAAAGCACCAAAGGAGCGTAATATTGGATCCGTCACTGGGACTTCACCGTCTCTGGATGGTGGGAGCGCAGGCAGGGCAGCACTGAGTGACTCTGACCACACGACAGGGCCCGTCGCCAGTCACCGCGCCAGCTCCGCACCTCATCTCTTTTTCCTATTTATTCCGTGTTTGGCTGATTTCGTGCCCCCCGCGGCAGCTCCCGAGGCCCGGCGGGGCCGGGGCGGGGCCGGGGCGGGGCCGTGTGGCGGGGCCGGGCCGCGGGCGGGCCCGTGTGGCGGCGGCGCGGCCCGGGCCGCCCGCACTTATTGCGGGCCGGCGGCGGCGGCGATGTCCTGGCGGTAGCGCGGAGCGGGACCCGCGGGCAGCGCACCACCGCCATGGGGCGGTACTCGGGGAAGACGTGCCGCCTCATCTTCATGCTGGTGCTCACTGTCGGCTTCTTCGTGGCCGAGCTGGTGTCCGGCTACCTGGGCAACTCCATCGCGCTGGTGTCCGACTCCTTCAACATGCTCTCGGACCTCATTTCCCTCTGCGTGGGGCTCTCCACGGGGCGCATCGCCCGTCGCAGCCGCCGCGGGCCCCGCGCCACCTACGGCTACAGCCGCGCCGAGGCGGTGGGAGCCCTCAGCAACGCCGTCTTCCTCACCGCCCTCTGCTTCACCATCCTCGTGGACTCCGTCCTGCGCCTCGCCCGGCCCGAGCCCATCGACGACGCCCAGCTGGTGCTTATCGTCGGCACCCTCGGCCTCGCCGTCAACGTCGTGGGGCTCCTCGTCTTTCAGGACTGGGGCGCCTGCTGCCGCCGCCGCCCGCCCGACCCGCAGTCCGCCCCCGCCGCGCTCCGGGATGTGCCCGGGGGCACGCCCGAAGGGGAGGCGGCTGAAGCAGGTGCCTTTCGGCTGCATCTTCGCCTTCCTCTCGTGTCCCTCACCTCTCCGCATCCCTCACCCCCCGCTTCTGCATTCCTCCCTATTCCATCCCTCCATCTCGTTTGCCCTCGGGACTCGCCGAGCTGTTGGACCCATCCTCTGGGCCCTTTCAGAGCCCCAGAGCCACCTGTGGACCCTGTGGGGTTTCATTCACTAAGCTCATTCAGACACCCGCCGCCTCTTTCACCTTGTACTTTACACTGGCCTGCTGGGCGTCTCCGCGGGATGGGGGAAGGAGGCGTTGCTCAGAGGGCTGCATAGGAAATGTTTTGGCTTGGTTGTTTTCTTCTTGTCATCTTTGAAAGAAGTTGGTTTTGAGAAGGTTGATGTTTTTTCTGTTTGTAGAACTTATACACAACACAGCGTTTCTTCTTTGAATGCAGGTGATTCACCAAATGACCAAAAAAGCCCTGAAGAGGGGTCTGAGAAGAAAAAAGAGAAAAAGTCTGAAGCCTTAAACATCAGAGGTATGGCATGGGAATATACTGCTAATGTTATATTAACTTAAAACACTTTATGATTTGCATTTCAGATTCCTCCCCCCCCCCCTTCCCAAATTATCAGTAAGAAAGGGAGCGAAAGCCCAGGACTCTTCTATGTAATTGTACCTAGTTATCTTCAGCAGAAAGGTTTTGGTTGTATGAGATAGTAGAGGTAGTAACAAAATAGTGTCATGCTGATTTGTCTCTGAGTGTGCTCACACTTTGATTTTTATTCTTTAGAAGAGTGCAGCCAAACATTTTGGAAAGGATGCAAACCCTATTACACTAAGCTCAAGTCAGTAGAGGCTTTACAGGAAGGTAACACAGGTAGCTATGAGGAGCATCTTTGAGTGTGACAGCTGTAATAGGTGAGCAGTTTTCAACTTTAAAATGCTTTTCAGCAGAAAACAGGATTTCTTTTAAATCCCACGGTTGATAATGTTTTGCTGTCAGCACAAGGAAAAAAGTTCTGAAACTGGTGCTGCAGCACCGTGTTTTTCCAGGTCCTTGAACTGTGAACCCATTCCTGGAAAAGTCTGGGACAGGATCAGCCCTCTTACGTTGTAATTTGGCAGGTCTCTGGGAATCTGTGGAGTGAAATACTATAGCTACTTCTAGGAATAAATTACCCATGTGTCACTCCCTGTCTGTGTAGGTGTTTCCATGTATGCACGTCTATATAGGTACTCTGAGCAGAGCCAAATGCAGATGTCTTTGAATATATGAAACACTGAGTTTGTCCCCAGGGAAAGGGCTGTCAGAAACCTGACAGGATAGTAGTTCAGGCTTCTTATGGTCGTGTATCAACATCTGATATTCCTCCAAGGTTGTGTAAATTTGCATTGTGTGAATTCTGCTTAAGAGATTGATGTGGCAGTCAGGCACCTGGGTTTGCTGGGGTTTTTTTAGTGTGTGTGTGTGTGTGTGTCTGTCTGTCTGTCTGTCTGTCTGTCTACCTGTCTTTCAAAAGTGTTTTCAGAGCTACAGAATGCATCTGTAAGGCAAGATGCTTTGGGAATTCAAACCATGTGCTAGAGCCACAACACTTGCCTGGATGTCTAGAAATTGGTGTCACTGGATATTATGGCAATATAATGGTAAGATTATTGCAGCAGAATAAGCAAATTTATTCTGGGGATGGAGGAGAGAAGGATAAGAAATTGCTTTAGAGAAGGCCTTGCTTGCCTGAACCACAGTGCCTGGGTATAATGATGCTGGAAACTTTCAAATATGTCTGAAGGATAAGGAGCTTTGTGTCAGTTGTTTTAAAGTACCTGTCATCTTTCGTTTTTAAAAAGAGAAATTTTTGTAAGCGATACTTTAGTATGTAATTCTTGCAAAATCAGTCTTTATTGTCCTTACAAATATTCATTACTTCTGTAGCCAATGCTACAGATATGTATCTTTAAAATTCTGATTCAAAATTGATGTTTTTCTTTTGAAATTAGTTACATAGCTATACTTACTTTATAATCACTTGGCAAAAAATTCTTATGTTGTAGAATTGGAGCCTCCCTGAAAGATATGGCTGGACAAAATAGATTGTTAGAGGAATGGCTTCCTTGATTTTAAAAGTGGTAGGAACAGGAATCCACAAATTCTGCCTGACAGGATTAATTATTGCAGTGTGAAATTATTCCTTTTACTTCTTGAGCATACACAGGGTAATTCAGACTTTCCAACACAAGCTGTTGGAAACTGTGATCTTACCATGCTTAACATACCACGACTAATACTTCATTTAGTAAAAATTAATCTTCATTTCTAGCTTATAATCATAGCTTTTGGGGTTTGATAGGAAAATGGGTTCATTTCTGCCTAGGCCCTCATTATTGATGTATTACCAGGATGGACATATTATTGACATTATTAGTGTAACATAAGCATTTTCCAAATTCTGTATTCTCAGCTAATAATTCCTCAAAATTCTGACATACTTACTTTTTTCTTAACTCAAAAGGAGACTTTTTGAAACATTTTCCTGTTCTTTATGAGCTGTTCTCTTTGATTAGTTGCCTTGGCAATTGCATCCTGCCTGTCCGTCTTGCTAGTGCAATAGTTGATAGCCCATGGTGAATCGAGATTATTTGTAAATGAAAAGAAAACACTGCAACACTGTTAGGAGGAGTAAAACCCTGTGGAAGTCTGCCAAATGGGGCAGAACATGCCTGACTCTAGCAGAAAGAGCCGGACTCACTAGAAGTTTGTGCTTTCTTATCTGACCTAAGTGATTTGGAGGAACTCCAGAAGTTGTTGCCTCATGCAAATCAAGGTGTGTGTCCAGAACTGCCAAGAAACAGCAGCACAGGCACAGTTCTAGGGCTAGTCCAGTATCCAGCATCACTGAAGAGTCCAAACTCTTTGCTGTGTTGTTTATGAGTTTTGGGGGGAGCTTTTTACAGCTTCTCTAGCCCAAAGAAGGGATTAAATGGCAGTGAAACACTTTGAAGTACGTGTCATAGGGATGTTAAAAGGCTCATTTTATTCTCTCGTAGGTCTCAAATAAAAAGTATTGACAAAGAAATTAACTATAGAGAGAGATGCCCTGAACTAGGCATGGGTTGGAATGAAATCTGAGTCTCAATAGTAAAGACTGACAAAAGTGGAGTGGTTTGAGCAGTGATGGGAAGAGGGAAGTTTATGTAAAGTAATAAAAAGACAAAGAGACTTCTTGGATTTTTGTAGCTTCATAGCAAGAAAACTTCTTTGGTCATTGTAGTTTAAAGGGCAGCAAAACTTGTGTTACTATAAGAGCCTGTTTTGTGTCTTTACCTTTTGTGCAAAACAGTATTTAAGGATGTAAAAAGAGGCACCTAGCATTCCTCTCAATTTAGAGTAGTCCAGGCACATACTAAACCATGTGACTGACTCTCAAACCAGATTCTGATTTTTAGTGAGTCTGAGGACTAGTAGTGTTGGCGTACAAGGTTTAATGTGACTGGAAATCAGACTTGTTCTGAAAACTGGAGTTTGAGGGTATTTGGAGCCACAAGGCTGGACTTAGATTTCGCTTAGGTAGTTTTTTTCAGATTTCAGGAGTGTCATAGAAACTGATGGGGGAGAATAACTGTTACTGGGGGTTATCTGTGGCTCTCTCAGCTTCCAGGGTAGAACTGATAGATTTAGTCATCAATTTTTAATTGAGATTTAATGTGCCAGGATCTCTTAATAATTTGCAGGCATTGAAGCAAACACATTTTACGTTACCATGGCATTGCAGTTGGACAGAAGTTGCTGGCATACCCTACGTGTTTAATAAGGCATCCTACTTAAATAGCTATGCTTCAGATTTAGTGTTTCCCTTGCTGTTTTTTCCTGAAAGTGGTTACTGAAAACTTTGGTTATGATATTAATGCCTGGAATTTTGCATTCTTCATGTCAACTAGAACATACTTGAAAAATGCAGGAGTGTTTCCCCCCTACCCCCTAAAAAGCCCAAAACAAAGCAAAGAAACCAAAACCACCCCACTAATGGAAATTGTGCCATTTGTTTCAGGTGTTCTTTTGCATGTTATGGGAGATGCACTTGGATCTGTGGTCGTGGTAGTTACTGCTACTATCTTCTATGTACGTCCTCTGGGGGATGCTGCGTGTAATTGGCAGTGCTACATTGATCCAAGCTTGACAATAATTATGGTGATCATCATCTTGTCTTCTGCATTCCCACTTATCAAGGAGACCTCAACTATTTTGTTGCAGATGGTCCCCAAAGGTGTTAATATACAAGTACTGAGTAAGTCGAATTTGTTGTTGAAATGCTGTTAATTTTAATGATATATTTCAATGCATATGTTATTTGTGGAATGACAGGTTTGGATTATTTACTCATAATAGCTCCAAATGCTCAAGAACTGTGAGAAATAGTCACATGCCTGTGTCCTAGCAACATGACTCAAATCTCTCTGGATTAGTTAAAGCATGCATTTTGAGAATGTGGTACTCCAACAATACATCAAAAATACCAGGTCTTGAGCTGTTAATGCTTTGTATGGGTTGTCTGTGAAAGAAACGACATTGAGTTACAATATTTCCCAACCCTGTAGTGGCTTCTTCCTAAAGGCTTCCAAAACAGCTTAGAAATTTCCATTAAGGTTGGTTTATTTTGTAACTCTTAGGTGCTGTTCACACTGGTCAATTGTGGGGTAGCACTAGATATTTCTGGAATTCCATCATGCTCAAGGCTTAAAGAAAGCAGAAGATGTGGGGTCTTGATGGAGGACTTGGTGCTCTAACATTTCTTGTACGAACAGTTGGTAAATGGTAAATTGCCTGAGGAAAGGGTGAACCCAAAAGGAAAGGTGGCCTGCTCATGCAGTCATCTGGAGGCTGAACTGAAGGCAGCTGGGAGTAAACATGTTTTATCAAGTATATCTCTTCTAAAATGATAGTTTGGATACTGCTGCTTTTGGATGGGGTGCCAAATGGGACAGTGGATAATTAGCCAGTACACCAAAGCCTCTAATACCTTTTTCTTATGTCTTCCAGCTGACAGACTAGCTCGTGTACCAGGGGTTAGCAGCCTTCATGAGGTACATGTCTGGGAGCTTGCAAGTGGGAAGAATATTGCCACTCTTCACGTCAAGTGCCAAACCCCTGCTGATTACCAAGACGCTGCTTACAAAATACGGGAGATTTTCCATGAAGCAGGGGTCCATTCTGTGACCATCCAGCCAGAGTATGTTGACCACAAGACCTCCCAGCTACTGTGCAGCTCGCCTTGCATCTCAAAAGCTTGTGACCCTCAGCTGTGCTGCAGTCAGAGGGAACTCCCCCGGCCTAAAACTAATGGCTACGCAGAGAAAAACAACAGTTACATTTCTGCAGGGCACAAAGACAATGGTTCAAGTAAAAGTGACATTGAAATCCCAATCGAAGGCCCAGCAGCGGAGGACAGCCTGAAAAATTGTGACATTTCTGATGACAAATCACAGGCGAGCAGTACACGGTTTTAGGCAGCTCCCTCTAGTCTGCATCATGTTTTCACAGAACAAACGTATCCTGCCTGTGAATGGGGTCATTGGTGGTTGTAGCTGAAGTTGGTGTGGCAAAAAGATTTCTGTGCTTTAGCTGTAAACCAAAATGCACCTAAAAGCCCCTTGTATCTGAAATAAGGATTAAGATTTCCACCAAGGCTGTTGCATTCATCTAAGATTTTTCTGATACAGCCTTACCCAGTTCGCCATCAAAGTAAGGGTGAATTCCTGTTCTTAGAGTGGATGGGGTGTATTGCTCGCTGCCTGCACTGATGTTTGCAGTTCATGGCCAGTGGCACTGGGAATGAAACTCTGGCCTTTCCTGCTGAAGTGAGCTGTTTCTTGAAAGCCCTGTGGCCAGTTAATGATTGTATTGGGCTGAAGTACTGTATATTTATGAAGGACTTCAGTAAAGATGCTTTGCTGGTCCTTAAATCCCATTTTTTCATGTTTTACAGTAACACTTGTGCTCCTGGCCAGGGGAGTTTGTGAATGAAATTAAGAGTGTCTAAGGGAAAGCACTCAGGAATTTTGACTTGCATTGTTTTCTTGATTGACTCCTGTATTTAGGGACAGAGCAGAAGCTGGTCTTGCTTCTCTAATAGTAATACTGGAGTCCCAGCCTAATTACGGATGAGTGTGCTTAGGAATAGACTGCTTGTCATGAAAGCAAATAAATACCTACTGATGTTGTCTGCACTGATTCTAGCAAATGGAAATATAGGCAGTCATCCAATTAACTTTTATCTTGTTCACCATTATGATTGTACAACTCAGTCTTTTTAAATATTTTTTCCTTCTGACAACAGAAGTTCTAAGAGCCATGGTCTTATTTTATCATTGTGTGGGATGATTGCATTATCTTTAACACTGAGTGTCTGTCATTATTCATGCTGAATAAATAAGCTAATGTGTTTATTATAAACAGTTAAAATTCTGCAATTCTATTATTAAGACATAATTTATTAATTAAGACATAATTGTATTAATTAAGGAAGTACCTTTAAGTCTTGTATGCAGTATTATCACTTAGAGGGAGCTTTAAAAAAAAATTAAACCAGGGAATTTTTTCTAGTTTAGTCTTAATTATTTCTTGTTGTCTGCCTTTAAAGGTCTGAGCCCTCCCCTCTGCCCTGTCCTTCCTCCCCCTGCCCCAAGGTGTATCTCAAAGTGAATTTAGTGAAGCAGTTCATTATCTTTTTGCTGCTTGTTCTTTTCTGAAGGCATGTGGGGGTCCTCTAAGGAAAACAAAGTGACATGCTCTGTCACCAGCGTTGGGTTTAGGTCAGGTGTGCTTTCCATGTTTCTGGGAGAGGAGATCCACTACCTAATCCACACTGAGTGTAGTGCTCAGCCTCCCTGGCCATTCAGGTTGGATCTAGAAGCTTTCGAATACACTTTGCTTCAAAAGCAGCCTTTCAATGGTCCATGTGGCCTGGACAGGCTATTTTATCCATTTATTCATGGGGACACCTTTATAAAACAGTGCTGTCTTTACCTCAGTGACACCTTAACAGAAAGAGTAAATTGATTTCATACCTGGGCTGGGACAATACCGGGACCTCCCTGTAAGGCTGGTTTAAAAGCAGCCAACTCCACTTTAATAAAGATGATTGCATTAATTCAGTGAATATTAAAACACACAGCAGGATATTTTGCTGCTTGGAAAATAGTATTTACTGAAGCAGTGATTGCAGTCTAAACAGCACATTTCTAGATTTGTAGTTACCCGTCCCTTTTGAACAGATTCTTGGGTGAATTAATATGTTTCATAGCCTTTTATTATAGATTTTTATTATATAAATTAACATTTGTTAATATAATTAAAAGCTTGATCCTCTGGCCTGTTTGCTTCCATTGGCAGCAGCAGGATCCTACTTGGCAGTTATTGCACGAATTAATGTAAATCAGGAAACAGTGTAAGAATTGCTCTGTCTTTTAAAAGTGTGTGGCATAAAGTAAGACAACCCTTTCTTCTGTTCTTTTTTCTTTCCTTATTTTCATCTGTGCTGGTGTTTAAATGATGAGGTTTAGATGTAAATAACAAATATAGGGTTTTTGAGAACCAGAATGGAAAGCTCCTAAAATAACAACAAAGCCTAAGGAGAAGTTGCTTCCAGATATCCTCTAAAACAAGCACCCTTTCATAATTATGCATTTGTGTCTTAAATCATGTAATTTTAAAAATATATATATATTTTATTAAATGTTTGAAAGCTGGAATGGCAGTATTTACTCTGGGATTAAAAAAAAACTTGTATGTGTGATGTTGGAGCATTTGACAAAATGGACCATCTTTTTTCTTCTAGTATTTGTTAAAACCATGGTTATGTATTTTCTAAACTTTTGAAAGTGTTGAAGTCTGAAAATACAATGAAGTAACATTCTTAGGCTTTTTTTTTTCTTGTCTGATTGAACGAACTGTAATTGTTGCCTGTGAATAAATGGGAAAATACCAGGGATTATACAAATCTTCAGGTCTAGAAAACAAGCAGATTTTAAATTTGCTTTATTAGTTAAGCAAGCAAAACCAACAGAGTTATGTTATTTATGAGATGAACATTGCTTTTTTTTTGTGTGTAGGTTTCTGACCAGCATCTTTGCCTTCATTTGAGTCCCACAACAAAATATTTTTCTCGTCTCTTTTAAGTGTGTCACAGCTAGGCTGTACTGGGTGGCCCCTCTCTAATTCTATAGAAGACTTAATTCCAGTGTGTATGTTGTATTGGCTTATTTCCCTTCAGTTCTTGGCATCTCTCTTCTAATTCTCTTGGAGTAGTCTTCCCTCATTTTGAAATACAGTGTATTTCAGTATTTGCCCATATCTATGGGCAGTTGTTTTGCATTCAGTTTTGTAGTCCATTGCACTGTCATAAAATCTCTGTTCCGGCCTCTTTAGCTTAATTGCTTTATTTCCCTCCCTGATTGATTGTGCTACTGTGTCCTCTTCAAGTGCTGCCTTACAATTGTCTCTTTATGGCATCTGGATTCTCTTGCACTGGTTGTCCATTTCTGTCCATCACTGCCTGTAGCAAAGGAAATCTGCTTAAATTACGTCTGGCTTTCAACTGGTTGTCCAGCTAATGTGGCCCTCTGACCCGTAACCAGTCATAGATATGACCTAGTTGTATGACAATGAAACATTCAGTAACCTTACCAGATTGCTCTGGAGTAAAAATGAAATCTGGAATAAGTTAACATGACACTGAATGCAAAAGCAAAAGCAGTTTATGGGCCTTCATCAGTTGCGTGCCTTTTCCTAAAATGAATCAATTCTTTGTCACCTTTTCCTAAAATGAATCAATTCTTTGTCACCTTTTCATATGTGCCAGAAGTGCCGATTTGATTGTTAATTTTTCCTTCTTTTGTAACTCTCTGAATGCAAGTCTTGCCTTTGTTCTTCAATGTAAAGAAAAGTAACTGCTGCTGGTTTTGGGAGTATCACTTTTGTCTTGCCAAGTTTTTAGTTGACTTCATTTTCCTTGTGTTCTTTACAATACTTACTCTGACTCATAGTTCTGTGGTTTTTTCCTTTTAATGTTTTTCTTATTTTGTTTCCTCAATAAAAGCAGGATGGTCTTGGTAGCCTTCTGGTCATGGTGGTGTACTTATAATACAGTTTAAGAATACCTCTTTTATGCACTGATTAAATTTCTACACTCCATTCTATTCAAATTCACCCTCTTTCTGGTTTTCCTATGTGACACACCTTACCATTGTAAACCACTTTTTGACCTTCTTTAGTTTTTCCTGTTCTTTCCCTCTTCCATTCTTGATTAATAACACTTGCTGTCCTGAATACTCCCTTTTATTCTGAACTTTGAAGGGAATATGCCAGCACCTGAATTTTCCCCAAAGTGAAGTTTACCACCCAAGGTCTATGGATGCCTTGATGTGAGCTATTATGTGAGCTATGACTATTTATCCTGTGCTCTGTGTAGAAGTGTTGTCTAAGTAGTAGTCATCCTGAGACGTGAACATATGCATTTATATATACTTAAATTCTTTATAAACACTCTACCTGAATCAACTTTCTAAAAAGGTTGATTTCTAAGCCTGGGAAGGTATAATGAAATCACGGGGGTTCACTGGTCATTCATTAATATCCTGGGGGAAAGCTTGGATCGCTAATTAGAAAATAGGTAGAAGATCATTCAAAAGCTATGAACATTCCTGTAAGTTCTACTTACTCTGCTGTACAGTGGAAGCACTTTCTATGTTAAATACTTTATTTGAACAGTGACACCTTGTTGGGAGGATGTTGCTGTACAAGATTGTTACATTTATGGAGTTTTGTTGCTTAAAAGTTTCCTCCAGTTTTTCTGTTCATTATATGATTTAATGTGCCAAGATGTAATTTCCGTGATTGCTGAATCAATGAATTGTAACTCTCCCTATGGTTTTATTAACCATTGGTGAAGAATTTAAAGTTTTATGTATAGCTATATTTTTTTCAAAATGAAGTTTGAATGTCTTGTAAATAAAGTGTATTTTTAAATAAACCTGTTGTTCTAAGCTTGATGTATATTAGTAATAGGGAGCTTGTGTCATTTTGGATAATATTAAGATCTTTTTATGAGTGAAGTCTGTTCTCAACTTGTGAACTTGTTAATGATGCAAATTTTTGTATGTATGTAGAAGAAATGGGAACCAACACTCAAAAGCTTTTCTTCTGCGAGCAGCCTTGCATTTTCTATTTTTGGAGTGAATTTAGAGTCCATAACTCTGAGGTAGCAGACAAGGATCTTGGCTGCATCTGGGTGAGCTCTTTGCAGATGCAGCGGCTGTTTTCCTACCTGGCACTGCTGGGTTGTGCCTGTTCCTTTGGTGTTCTTAGCATCAATATCAAGTATCTACCACCTGTGGTTCTAGGCTGTGTTTGATTCTCCAGTTGTTCATGTACCTGCTTATTTCGTTAATCATAGAATGCTAAGGGGTTGGAATAGACCTTAAGGAACATCTAGTCCCAACCCCTTGCCATGTGCAGGGACACCTTTCACTAGAACAGGTTGCTCAAGGCCTTATCCAACCTGGCCTTGAACACTGCCAGGGTTAGAGCATGCACAACCTCCCTAGGCAACCTGTTCCAGCATCTAACCATCCTCACAGTAAATAATTTCTTCCTAATATCTAACCTAAATTGCCCCTCTTTCAATTTGTACTCATTACTCCTTGTCCTATTACTACAGTTCCTGACAAAGGGTCCCTCTCTCGCTTCCCTGTAGGCCCCTTGAGGTACTGGAAGATTGCTGTGAGGTCTCCACACAACCTCCCATTCTCCAGGATGAGCCTTTCTCAACCTGTCTTCAAAGGGAGGTGCTCCAGTTCTCTTATCAACTTTGTGACTCCCCTCAGAATTTGCTCCAACAGGTTCATGTCCTTCTTATATTGGGGGCATCAGAACTGTACACTGCAGGTGGGGTCTCACAAGAGCAGAGTAGAGGTGGAGAATCATGTCCTTTGACCTTCTGGCCACATTCCCTTTGATGCAGCCCAGGATTCCATTAGCTTTCTGGGCTGCAAGTGCACATTGCCAGCTCATGCTGAGTTTTTCATCAGCCATTATCTCCAAGTCTTTCTCCATAGGGCTGCTCTCAATCATTTCTCCGCTCAACCTGTAGGTGTGTCTGGGATTGCCACGACCCAGGTGTAGGACCTTGCACTTTGCTTTGTTGAACTTCATGAGGTTTGCATCAGTCCACCTATCAAGCCCATCAAGGTCCCTCTGGATGCCATCCCTTCCCTCCAGTGTGTTGACCGCACCACAAAGCTTGGTGTCATCAGCAAATTTGCTCAGTGTGCCCACTGAGATGTGTGCATTTTGCCAGCAAAGATGTTGAATAGTATCAGCCCCAGTACTATCCCTGAGGGACACCACTCGTCACTGGTCTCTGTGTGGACAGTGATCCATTGACCACAACTCTCTGTGTGCAGCCATCCAGCCAGTTCTTTCTCCACCACGTGGTCCATCCATCAAATCCGTGTCTCTCCAACTCGGAGACAAGGATTTTGTGTGGGACAGCGTCAAATGCTTTGCCTAAGTTCAGGTAGACAATGTCAGTTGCTCTGCCCCTATCCACCAATGCTGTAGTCCTGTCATAGAAGGTCACCAAATTTCTCAGGCATGATTTCCCTTTTGTAAAGACATGTTGCCTGTTACCAATCACCTCTTTGTTTTCTAGGTACCTTAGCACAGTTTCCAGGAGAATCTGCTCCGTGATCTTGCCTGGCACAGAGGTGAGACTGACTGGTCTGTAGTTCCCCAGGTTTTCCACTTCCCCCTTTTTAAAAATACTTCCCTTTTTCCAGTTATCAGGGACTTCACCTGACTGCCATGATTTTTCAAACATGATGGATAGTGTCTTAGCAAGTTTGTCTGCCAGCTTCCTCAGGTCCCATGGATGAATCTCATCAGGTCCCATGGGCTTCTGCATATTCAGGTTCCTTAGATGATCTTGAAACTGATCCTCTCCTACTGTGGGCTTAGGGTCTTCATTCTCCCAGCCCCTGCATTTGCCTTTCTCAACTTGGGCAGTGTGGCCAGAGCACTTGCCGTTGAAGACTGAGGCATAGATGTCATTGAAAACCTCAGTCTTCTCTTTGTCCAGGGTAGCCAGGTCTCTCATTTCTTTCTGAAGAGTGAAGACAAGCTGAAAAGGTAAAAAAAATTGTGAACAGAAAATGAATGTCGAAAGTTTAACCTAACCATTATTGGCTGTACGTGAAAATGATTGCAGCAACACTGCACAAGTGATCCTGAGACTGCTTTTCACAGATATAAGATCACTCTGATCAATAAATGTTGAAACCCCACCATTTTAGGACATGAAAAAAAAAGGGCTGATAGATTTGAGTGTGCAGTTTTGATCCTGACATCTACTGAACAGTTTCCCTGCTGCACAGACTGGTGTAAGACATTTGAAATTCAAGGACTTCTCCACACAGAAGCCCTTATTTTGTATCTGGGTTCTTCTGGAGCGGAAGGTATTTTCCATATTAGAGGGCTGCTACTGTTTTGGTACTTACCAGCCTTCCAAGAAGCCACAGAAATAGCATAAGTTTGGGATGGAATGTGGTAGGTTGGGCTTTTAAAAATAGCTTCTTAAAAAAAAAAATCTACAATCTGTATGACTTCTTATGCATCCAATATTTATGTATGCAAAATGCTAATGAATTCAAGTTATAATTATTTGTAATTACAGTTTTCTGGGTTTCCAAATGTGCAGTTTTAAACCCACACACTTCTGTAAGAATATTTTAGGTGGCTGCTGTGGATTCACCACAAATGGGTGCCTGTCTTTCTGCTGATGGCAAGAGCTTTCTGATTTGGTGGAGATCTTGTTCTGATCCAAAGCTGTAGCAAGAAATGGGGCATTAACAATGATCACAGATGGAGGATGAAGGGTCAGTTATATTTCCTGGTAAATTTACAATACAGTTAGGATGAAGTTAGCAAATGTTCCAGTTAGGGCAAGGTGGAGGTTCAGTAAAATTGAGAGTAGGGGATGTGCAATGAAATGACAAGAGAAGTTAATGAGGTGCTCATCAGGGATGAGTAAGCCTTCGTCACGTCAGGGACCTAAGCTTTGCCCTCTTATGCAAGTGTGGAATTTATTATTGAGTCCTAGTGATATTTTACAGGCAGAGGGTTATTTTCTTATAAAATTGTAGCTGGAAAGGCATAATTGCAATGCTTACCACCAGCTTTCTAGATAAGTCACTAGAGCAGCCCTGTTAATCTGTAGGTTGAACTTGTCTTTTCTTAGAGTAACACTGGCTGTCTGATGAAAGAAGCACGTATCTTGGTCAATAGAGATAGCAGGCACTTGAATAACCATGAATTGTTATCAAGTACTCATATATTAGTGAATTAATTATACCTGGGAACATTCTCAGGCACATAGACCAGCTGGCTGGAAGAGCTTTCATCTATGCTAGTGAAATGCTGTCTCCTTTAGAAGACAGTGGCTCTGTGCTGATGGCCAGCTGAGATTAGGTCCTTGACTCTGGACCGTGCCTCATGGCAGTAATTACCATGGGCTGTGGAATGCCTGAACACCTTACTAATACAGATGATCATGGTTCAACCCCACTCATGGTTTAATTTACCAATATTGATGAGGCCCTTGGTCCCTGAGCTTCTGTTTTGCAAGGTAGAAGTACCTACAGATAGAAAAGGAAATGAAGCTGGTGGTGGTTTCTTGGGATCTAGGGTTGAAAAGTTTCCTCTTTTTCCCTAGCTATATGGTGCTGCATCAGTGTACAGGGCGAGCTGGGAGGGGAAAGGCTGCCTGGATCAGCAGTGCAGTGGGCAGATAACGCTATCACCGCAGCTGCTCGCATGGCTCTGGAAGCAAACAATGCAAGGCAAGTGACACGTTCGATATGGCATTCCACTTCTCTTTACCTCCTTCCAGTCCTAGTACATTTTTTTTTTTTTTCAGCATTCACCCATGTTTAATAAAGTTCTCCATCTGTTTTTAACCAGGTACCGTTGACCACCCTGTGGTGAGGAATGGAAACAAAACTACAGTAAGAGGTTCCAGGGTAAGTATGGGAAAATAACCTGGTGATGACGTTATACAAGTCATTGACTTGACACAGTAAGTCCACAGGCTAGTGTACAGATAGTTTTGTAAGTAAAGGATTGCATAGTTCAAGAGGTAGAAAGCAATCCTTTTTTCAATATACAACTTAAAAATCAATCTTGTAAAAAACATCAGATGTGGATGAGCTGATAACCCAAGTTTTAGATCAGGGAGGACAATCAGCAGTGGGAATTCAGCACAGTGAATGCCATGATTTTCTGCAGAGCAGCACTTGCTTTAATTAGCTATTTCTTTCTAGAGCTGACATATGAAGTAGGGATGGTACCTTTCTGCACACCCCAGTTTCCTTTGACTGAATTGTTCACAGAAAGTGTTTTCTTCTGGCTGAGCTTTAAGTGCCCAGCAATGTGCAGGGTCTACCCTGTGACAAAACACACACCAGCAGCACAATACCTGCAGCCCTTGTGATGGCTGGTGCACACTTCAAACAAGTACACACAAATGATTTTGGGAATGTTGCCATCCGGGGAGCACCTTTCTGCTCATGAACATCTCCAGTGTGTAATTTCTAAGAGTGTAAGTAGGTGTTCGGTGAGCCCTAAATTGTCTGGATGTAGCTTGATAAGTCATACCAGAGGGAGATAACCACAGCCCCCATGGCCTTTGCATGGTGCTCAGAGGAGCTGCTCCCCAGCTCTCACTGAGGAGGAAGAGGGTCCCACTTCTCCCTCAGAGCCACACCAGCTCTGGGGGAGAAGACCTTTGGTGGAGCATCTGCTCCACATGTCTGCGCCTGTGCTGTGGCAAAGGGACGTTGTGTATTCCCCAGGACAAACAATTTCAGCTGTTGACTGGGAAGGATTTGCTGGACTTTCAGAGAGGGAAGAGTGGAAACCTGTGCAACTCTCTCAGTGGCCCCCACAAACCCTGTTCTCTGAGTACCAGCTGTACTTTCAAGCATAGCTTCTGAGTCCATCTAGAAGTGGGCAGTGGTGTATGCATCTTCTTTGTGCCTGCTACTGCTGATGCTTTTTACTAGAAGAGAAGGGACTTACTCAGATATGTGTTGAGGCTTTTTTACAATTTCCCTTGATTCCCATTGTCTCCAGACGAGAACCTTTTCATTTTTTTGCAGTAACTCCTATTTGCCTCTGCCCTTTCATATCCGAAATACTAATCTGATCTTAACCAATCAGGTCCTTACACTCACAGTGACAGCAAGTCCAGCTTCCCCTGAAAGTAACACTGGATCAGCTTTTATGCTAATATGCTGGCACTGTACATCTGCACTGAAAAGAAAGAAGAAAGCAAAAACAGAGATCCCAAGTTTCTCCTAAGGGCTCTGAAGGTCTGCAAGTGATGAAATGGATTATGCTTCCTCCTGGTTGTAAGGCAGGGTACTGCTCCTCCATGAAGTAAACTGATATTTTTGGGTTAGTGGTTGGGCTGACAATGAAGGCTATCCAATAAGCCTGCCTTCAGCAGACTGAGCATCACTGTTCCTTGTGCTTCTTTGTCAGCCCAAGAAGGAAGGTATTTGGCTCCTGACGAAGGAACGTGGGAGCAAACTGTCTGCTGGCGGAAGGAAGTGCAAGTGCTTTGCCTAGAAGGAAGTTCTGGCTATTTTCACTAGCTGTAAATTTGTCCCTGAGCTCTGTTCTTCTCCACGTGGCAGGGAACTGGGCTACCAGCACAGCAAGATGGGGTTACACAGTGACTCAGTGGTCACCGTAACAGGATGAAAATTTATTTTTCTGGCTCCGGGGGCCATGGAGCAGTAAGGCAATGACCCCCTCCTGCTGGCAGTGGTGCTTGTTCCTGTACATGTATATATATTATTTCTGGCAGAAGTCAAAGGCTTCTACAAATTATTTTATATTTGCAACCTCCCACCTAACACTGATGTTAAGTTTCCTTCTGAAAGACAAATACTGTCTCTTCTAAGCACTTTGTGTCCTGGCCAAAGAATAATCATGTGAGGCAGCAGCAATGGGAGACTGAGGGGAACAAAGAGGAGCCTGGCTCACAGAGCTCTTTCAAAGTAGTTGTTCACTTGGCCAAAGAGTTCGGCAGCGTGCCTGTGCCTTCTTTGAATCCAGCATCTCTGTAGAGCCCCATGCCTGCGCTGCGTGGGCAAGGGTAACCTTCTTTGTATGGGACACACACACACAGAGCAAAAACATTCTGGGCAAATGTGGCCTCAGGACAAGGATCTATAGAGGCATGGAGTCTCTTGTAGGATGAAGGATGTTTCCACAGCAAATGCCAGCAGCAGGTCTGATGAAGTGGAGGAATGTCTTCTACTTAATGCACATAGATGTATATGCATGTGTTTATTTTACAGGCACACATGTGTGTACACACACACACACATGATACTGATCATATATGACTATATTTATTACCCAACAAATGCAAGGTTTTGCTTTAGGCACAGTTTGCTACACTGCTAGCTGGGTATCCCTGATATCTTCCATCTGGTGTATCCTTCCTGCTTATCACTTTGAAATTAGACCAATTCAGTATGTTAGGATTGCAGAATTGCCCTTGAAATAGCTGTGTGTCTGCTGGGAAGAAACTGCCAGCATCTAGGGTCAGGTTTTCGTGTGTATTGGGTGTGTTTCCTGTATCATTACCGAAGACTGCTGTGTGGATCCCAGCTGTGTGAGGCTTCTAGGTACTGATGCTGTGTAAAAGGCAGAGGCATGATCAGTGGACTTTCATTGTCCTGGAGTTCATGCTGATTTTCCCTGCTGTGGTTGATCTCAGTACAGAGGAGCACAAAGATGGTCTTTAAATGTAAGCTAGACATGCACAGGGAGAAAAGAAGAGGACATAGATGGCCAAATACAGCCAAAACCCTTGGAAAAGTCCTCTTGCTTTTTTATTCATTGGGCAGTTGCTACTGCAGTATGTTTTTTGACTGGCAACAACAGGCACAATCCAACAGCTCTTATCACCCCTCCTCAAGCATGCTGGGTCCTGCTCCACCCTGACTCTATCTGACCCCTCCAATCCCTTTGATTATTTTCCTTCTGCTTGTTCTTCTCAGATGCTTTCTCCCTTGTCACCCGGCACCCCCCTAATCTCCTTTCTTCCTTGCCTGTTTGTTCATGGTTGCTAATCTCTCCCTCACCAGCATGCTGCTGGCCAACTTGTGCTTGCTGTCCTTCTGCTTGGAGTCCTCCTTAGCTTGGTTGTGGAAAAAATTGCACAAGGAGGCATTCAGAGTGACCAGGTCTAGGTCTTGAAAGAGCAGCCTGCTTGAAAACTACTACCCGTAGAAAACTACTACTTGCTCTTTACAGAACTGCTGCTCAATTTTATATCTAGACCTGGAGGTTGAATATACAGTGCTGAGCAATTTTCTCTTTTTTATTGAAAACCGTCAAGTGGTGTGTTAGAGGTTAGAAAGTTTGAAGATGTGAAAACTCAGCTTAGTTGCTGTGGCTATGATGAAGTGTTTCTTCACACTACTACTACTACTACTACTACTACTACTACTACTACTACTACTGCTACCAACAACATGAAAAGGAAAGGCTATAGTGACTAGTTTCAAGTAATTTAGAGAGGAAGACCAATACAAGGATACCCTGTAATATTACTTCTTGAGGAAATACTTGTGAACCCTCAGAGCTTTTGTGCAAAACCATGTAAAATAATGGGTATGGGAAGCATCTGGCTAGACCATTTTCCACAGCCCCCTTCAGGGTCACACAGTGACTCCAAGACAAAGCTCCCTCCAGCTGCTAAATACTCTCCTTTTGGCAAAGACCATAGATAACCTCAAGACCCTGAGGTCCTGCCCATCCACAACACTGGCAAACCGCACAAGTTTTTTGTCTTGTTTGAGACCAGGCTGGCTAGACTGCAGCCAGGTGGGGCTGCCACGAAGCTCGCCTGTGCTCAGTCCATTTCTTTCTGTCTTTGCCACTTTGGTCTGCTGCCTCCCAACAGCAGTGCTTGGAGAAATCCAGAGCATCTTCTGATGCTTGATTTTTCTCAAGACACTGAGAGCATTTTAGAGCACCTGGGATTAGCACAAAGTCAAGAAGGATGCACCTGCATGTTTCTCTTGTTCTCGATTTATTGTTTGAGGTGGCGAAGAGAAGAGAGTATTTTGGGTTCAGTTACGATAGAGATTTATACGTGCTCTTTACTCAGCACTGTGTGCTTTAGCATAAACCTCCTGACCCCTGGGGAACTGATGCTGTCATGATAACCAGCAGACATTATGAGTTAATGTCTATAATAACCTTTCATATGGTAAAAGATTTCCAGGGTTTACAGCTTTGAACCTGTTATCCTATACTTGATTAATGCAACTGTATTTACAAAAGTGATTACAAGGGCACTTCTCTGGAGATAGGCAACTTTTCTTGTATGAATGATTAAACAATTCTGACTAATTTGACTGCTGTTATACATTTAAAGGAAAGAAGTCTAGCAGATCTTGAACAAAGATTCTGGGCACTTTACCTTTTAATCTGATTAATTAAAAATGAAGTTCAGCTGATTTGCAAGACGTGATTCCACCTTTGCTGAGACCATGGGCATTGCACGATCTGGGGAACTGAATCTCATGAACCTCCACTGTGATACCCACCACTGCTGTTTGTTTTTCCTGGCTAAACCAATGCCTCTGTCCTCTCAATTTTTTTCTTTTTAATCCATTCCTCTTTTGGGCTTTCAGTGATAAGACTATGTTAATAAGGTCGAATTTTGTTTGCTCCGCTGGGCATTGTAAATAAACTCTGAAGTCTTATTTGACCCCATAGTAAGGGATATATGTTTAAAAATGTTAATCTATATAGAAATAGCCTAAAGTTTATTGCTCTAAAAATTACTAATTTTTCCTTTCTTAGGAGAGCACCTGAGAACAAAAGACAGAGCCCTGTTTTGCCAGATGTATTAGAAACATAAAATGAGTGCCATTTCTGAGCCTGAAAAGTTTAAAATATAGACCAAATTCTCAATCTTCTCATTGATTTTGGAAATTTTTTATGTGAGTTTTGCTTTTAATGGTGTTTGGTGTGAGTAGCCAAGCTAGCTATGGTGAAAGGGGTGTCAGGAGCATGTGTTACTGTTGTTTCTTGGTTGCTTTGTCTTGACTTCAGATTTAGTCATACCGAGTCCAGTTATGAGTTAGTACATTGGGATTTATGCATGTAGGTCTATTTTAATTGGTGATCTCATTGATTTCAGTGGTTCTATAAGCAGCTTAGGCTTAGCAATGTGGCTAAGAAGTTAATGAATCTATTCTTCAGCTCTGAAAGGAGCACTCAGACTGGCTCCCAGTCATGGTACCTGTGCCAAGCTTTGTGCTTCACCTGTGGATTCAAAAAGGAAATTATTTGGTCCCTGGTCACAGGCCTGTGGCAGTCAGGGGTAGATACCCTTCTGTAGATTTTGGGTTGGCAATATAATTCAATTAATGTTTTTCAAGAAATATTTCATGAAGTCCTACGTGAAAAAAACCACATTACTTCTATGGAAATCATGCTGAATTGCAGTTGTCTGGGAGCACAGCTCTATACTATCATGAATTTTATTATCTGCCTGGAGCAGTTCCCTTGTTTCTTATCTGCTTACCACTCTGTGCAGCCAGAAATCTGCTTTGTGTATGCCATACACAGAACAACTTAAGCATCTGTTTTAATCTATGTAGGTTCCCTAATTAGAAAGTAATAAAGTATTTAGCCTGCTTTTTGAAAGCATACAGTTCCTCTTTATGCTGCCCAGGGACCTTCTGGGTCAGACTCTGGGTTTCGGAGTGCACAGTCAGGGCTGGGAATCCCAGTGCTGCTACTGGAAGTTTTTGACAGGCCTTGAGCTCTCTAGTCATGGAATGGGTTTCAATAGGACTGCAGAAACTGTACCAGGAGTGCAACTGTACCAAAGCTGGAGAGCTCCTTCAAACATAAGATGAAAGAGAAATCTTAAAATAGAAATCATGGCAAATATCTGAGTACTTGTTTCTCTACTTTAATGTCATTTGTTGAAGATGAGCCTGTTGAGACTAGTCCTTTTGTCAGAGTAGTGCTGGGAGAGTATTTTTGAAGACTGCAGTGTTTCTAAACAATGAAAATCTTTGCTACTCCTCTTTTCTAGCACAGGACAGGCTGGTACAGAGAGTCCTGCTGCGTGGTGGCTCCAAGGAGTCAGCTGGATTCTTCTGGTGTGGGTCGACTTGACCAACACAAGGACAGGTTGCCCTCTGGAAAACTGAACTTCTTCACACCAAGAGAGATTTTGGGAGATGGCAAGAAATTACAGACTACTGGCATTTGAAAGCTCCTGTTGGACTTACTTTCCTGATCAGAAGCTGTTCAGTGATAAGAGAATGATACATTTACATGGTAATTCCCTATCGGTCTTGCGTGGAACTTAAAAATCATGACTCTGATGAGCTGCCCTGTACAGTTTCAGTCAGACACTTGCATCTCAGAATGAAATAAGGTAACTTAATGTAAACTGAATCACATTTAGTTTTTATTCAATGGAAAAAAATCAGAATGAGTTATGATATCACTGTTATCTTAGTGAAGTCTTTGTTTGCATATGCATCTGTCTGGGCCTGATGCAATTAAGCAGGGTCCAACTCAGTGCTTGTTTTAGAGACTTTAAAAGCAACCTGCTTAGATTTTGGGTTTATTTCTGAGGAATGGAAGGTGAATGTTATCTCTTGTCCCCATCCCCCATCTATACGCAAAATCGCCCAAGGGAAGGTGAGATGTCAGTAAAACAGAGAAATGATATGGAAATTCATACTAAATGGTGGGAACAGTGAGGGCTGAGTTAGACTTCTTCACCTTTAGACTTGAAGATCAGCATGATCTCCAGAGACATGATGTAAGAGCCTGCCTCTGTGTTGCTCTCTTTGCCTTGATATAAGCTACAGATGCAAGCCTGATACTTGTACTGAGTTAAATCTTGCAGTGGTTTCATATTGATGTTGCAAATGGAATTAATCCTATTTCATGATGGAATAGATCAGGGGACAGCCTGTTCCATAGTACCTTAAATTCTCAGTAAGAACTCTAATCTGAGGAGCAATAGATTTAAAATCCTAGTAAGCTTACTAGGCACTGGATCATGGTCAAAGTTAAAGTTTATGATAACTCGTGGACTTTTGGTATCAACAAAGGGTTTGTTCTTGAGTCAGTAATAATTAATAATACTGATTCATAGAAGAAACATAAAGTGGTGGTCAAAGGTGAGTTGAATCATGCTGCCAGTGAAGCTCCATCTTGCCATTGATCCATGCCTTCCTAAACTGGAAGAAATAATGATTTCTGTAAAGAATGGCTTCAGGATAATCTACATTTTTTAAACTACCAGTGTTTTCAAACAAAAGTGTCCTGCACTTGTTTAAACCAGCATTTTCTCTTCTCACTGCCAGTCCTAAATACATTTGTGGTTCTCTATCCTTATACATTCATTGCACGCAGACTGAGACTGGTAATGCTACACTGTTGAGCACCACGGCTGTTCCTCCAGTGCTGCACAGGAGGAGATGTGGCGTGGAGCAGGTTGTGAGGTACCCGGAACCGTGCAAGCTGCTGCCCCTCTGCCAGGAGGGCGTGGGCTCATAGTATTACCTCCTTCATTTTCGTCTCTTTGTTCGAGATGTTGCAGGCCAAATTGTCACCTATGTCACATTGTCATCTGCAGTACTTCAGCTTCAGGTAAGCGCCCCCTGCAGATGCAGAGTCAGGTCTTTGCTAACACTGGTTGAATTCAGTCTGTTGAAGATCCAAGTTCATTGAGGTCCTATATACAGGGAGTCACACGTCACTGTCTCCGGGATCAGGAGGCAGCTTTATGGTTTTTTTAATGTGGGAGAGATGTTTTGCTGGACTCCTGACTCATCCTTTTGTTCAAGTCAGTATTGGAGAGGATATTTGTTCAAAGCACGGGCAGGTTAATGTGTGCTAAAACCCTCGCCCAAAACAGCAGCACCTATGTGTGCTCAGTACAAACAATCACAAAGTAATAAACCCAAATGTTTCAAAATGTTGTTAGATAAAAGCAGATGAATCAGCACAGGGAAGGAAACTGGTGCTGGTTGAATGTAGGCTGACTGGCACTTCGTCTCGTAGTATTCCTTATATAAGGAAATGATAACAAATAAATTGGTGACCCTTAGGGCCAGCCTTCAAGTGAAGTATGAAGCAAAGCCTAAAGAAGTATGTAAAGGAAGATCTTTTCACTATACTGATGTTAACTTCCCTTTCCCCCAAAATATGATTTAAAAACCTATTTAGTGAAATTTCTTCAGAAAAAATATCCTTTAAGGAGTTAATTTGCAGTATTATATACAATACCACATATTTGTCTAGCAAGCAGAAGCCTACAAGATTACTTAATAACATATTTAATAAACCACTCTGGTTATTAGTGGGCAATGCTGAAAACATGTGGTGTTAAAACATTACTTATTGAAAGAAAAGCAATGCTGCAATTACCTCGGATGAGCACAACAATTTTCAGGTCTGAAAATCCCAAGAAACTGATCATCTGAGGTGATCATTGTTAAATTAGATTTCTGTTACAAAGAGGATAGCCTGAAGGAAACACATTTTCTTTTCGCTGTAGGGGATAGGATTTTTTCAGTTATCTTCCTCTTTACCACTAAACTCTGTGAGTGTGAAGTTAAAGCATTTTCAAGATACATTTCTGGGTGATGTCATTAAAGTCTGGGAGCTATAAATAGTCCTCGGAAGGCTATTTTATATTTTATTGCAGCAGATCTTTGTTGGTAGAGGTAGGTTTTTTTTCTTTACAGTCGTTATTTTCCATATTCTAATTTCAGACAAGGCAGGAGGTTTTTATTCAGTGTCTACCTTGGGACACTAGCAGTCTGCCCAAGGTGAGTTGTTTATCAAAAGATTAAACATGTCTTGTGGGACATACTTTGTGGTGATGGAGGTGAGACCAAAGTGCAGGGAAGACTGGACAAAAAAAAGAGCTTCCAGTGGAAGTTAGAGCTATTCCACAGTAAAAGTGGTAAAATATTCCAAGTCATAGAATCACAGAATCATAGAACATCTTGAGTTGGAAGGAACCCATGAGGATCATCCAACTCCTGGCCCTGCACAAGACTGCCCCTGCAAGCATTGTCCAAACACCTCTTGAACTCTGGTAGGGTTCGTGCCATGACCACTTCCCTGGAGAACCTGTTCCAATGCCCAACCACCTTCTGGCTGAGGAACCTTTTGCTAATATCTAACCTAAACCTTCCCTGACACATCTTCATGCCATTTCCTTGGCTCCTGTCACTGGTCACCAGAGAGAAGAGATCAGTGACTGCAGCATATTGCAGTATATAAGCCTATACTACCCCTGTACTATAGGTTTAGGTATAAGTCTAGAAAGCAGGACAGAGCAGAGGAAAAAATTCGGGTCTGGGAACTACTTAAGGAAATTAAAGGCCATCTCATTTCCTTTCATCTGAAACCTTTCTTTCAAAAGCTTTTTGATTTTTTTTTCTGAACATTCCTCTGCTTTTGGACTGCTTGCCTCTGAGGTGGGAGAAAACTTGGCCATTTCAAAAGGCCAAACACAACTATAAGTTAAAAAATAAACCAGAAAAACCCACCACCCAAACCTAGTCCCTTTAATTACAGGTACTTCAAAAATTCATCTTGCAGTCTGTTGAAATTAATTTTTAGCCATTTCTTCCCCTATATGCATGACAGTCCTGGTTTCTTTTCAGTTCTAGAAAACAGCAGATTTATTGTTATCATCATTGCGTGCTACCAACAGTAGGCACAGTGGTAACAATGCCTGTGACAGAAGCATCCACCAGCATTTTTGACATTTAAGACATTTTAATAGCAGTGAATGGCCTAGAAAGTATAGAGAAGTTCACCTAGGACAAGTAACAGTTTGAACCCAATAACTCTCATAGCTGTAACAGGCAAGCATTTTCTATTGCCCTTTCTCTTCTTTAAGGGGTATATCTGATTTTCTTTGCAGATGACTGAAGTATTACTTGCCAGTCATAAAATATGACCTCTTTTCCCTGCAAGGAATGGAATGTCCCGGACACAAGTTACATGCACCTTCTAATTTCAGGACAGGCCAATGCTGCTGAGTTTCCCCTGGAGGCTGGGAGAGCCCTCATTTAGCTCTTCTTTCTCCTACGGCAGGACGGTTCCCTTCCTTAAATTTCTCTAGTGCAGTATCAGGGCCAGTTTCAAGTGGAAGTGATTTCCCTTGCAGAAAGCATTCCTTACTTTAGCAGATAAATGCTGGGAAAGGATGGAAAACTAGCTTACTGTAGCCAGGATTTGCAGCTAGAAGTCAATGTTGCAGAGTCTTTCTTAAAAAAAAAACAAGAAAAAGTTACTGTTTGCTGAAGAAGACCAATAAAACAGAGGAAGAATGAGATACTTTCTACCAAATAGCAAGACGTCATGACAAAACCGCTTCTTGCACAGCAGTTTCAGTCAAATCCATGACACAGCTACTGGAGCCAATTTGTGCAAGTTATTGGAGCAATCTGGTGGCAATGAGTTTGCTGCTTTGCTATCAGCCTTTCCTAGTAGCTGTTGGGTTCACCTTATGGTTTGAGTTCACATCTGAGGTGATTAACAACCCTTTAAGAATTTGCTCTTTGTATGTAAAAATAGATTGTATACTCTGAACTCTCTTAATCTCTGGATGCTGTAAATGCTTGTATGTCCTTGACACACGTTTCTTTTGCAAACAAGGCCCATTCAGTGCTCACCCTGAGCAAAGGCACCAGCCTCTACGCTATCTGTGTCTACAGGCTCTTTTTGTCTTCCTAGGAAAGAGATCACCTCTGATGCACTGGGAACATCCATTCAACCCATTCTGGCCTCCCATTTGTGTCATTCCCCAATTCCCTTAATGAGATCAACCTCTCCCTTCACAGACAAACAAGAAATCATTTGCCAGTGGTCAATCTCAGTCCTCACAAGTAGTCTATTCATCTCATTTTACAGCTCCTGAAAAATCAGAAATAGTAGCAAAGTAACTAGCAGATTTTTTTGAAGTGTCTGGTGTTTCACAGCACTCAGAGAAAACTCATCCTTGGGATAAGTTTTTTCTGCCTTCAATTTCTTTTTTTTGTACGTCTTTTGTTGACCTAATTTTTATAGGGGTTTTTTTTGTTGTTGTTTTGAGATAATATACGTTTTGTTAGAAGTTTGGGTTGTTGCATGCTTGAGTATGTTGAAAGTGTGGTTCTTAGCGGATAAAGGCTGCCTTACATTAGAAAGAGAGCAGATGGAGGAGAAAGGCACAGCCCCTGTCCCATGGATGAGTGAAGAAACTGGTGCTGAGTGAGCTTGAGCTTTGCTAAAGACCAGAGCTGTATGCACTATGCTGCTGGCAGCAGGGCCTCTCAGCTCCCTTCCCTGTCTGGGATGCCTAAGGGGCTGTGGACAGGGAAGGGATGCAAAGGATGTATGTACAACATTTGTGTAGAAAAATCTCTTTGGCTGAAAGGGTACATAGCTTCAGAGGAGGCAGAGAGGATCCCTTAGCCTCCAGGATATGTAGATGTTGCACTTAGGGACAAGGTTTAGTGGTGGACTTGGCAGTGTTAGGTTTACAGTTGAACTTGATGATCTTAAAGATCTTTTCCAACCTAAATGATTCCATGATACGCTTATTCAGCTTTTTCAATTGGTTTTGTCCCCCTACCAGGAACACTAGAAACCTCCTTTCTCCAAAATGAAAGCTGAAGTCACCCATGAGTTCATCAGGTTAATCAACCTCTGCAACAACATGAGGCTTGCCATGATTCAGTGCCTGCTGGTGGCACTGAGGTTTGTACAAGCTCCCAGGCCAGCCCAGCTCCCTCAGTGGGGTGCATGGGGAGAGTGGTGGGTGCAATCCTGCCTGCACCTGGAAGTGAATAAGATCCCGTAAGGGTGGTTTAATCTCCAGTTCGGGTAACTGAGCTGTTGCTGAAACATAACTACCCTACAACAGCACAAAGGTGCTCGCAATGGTGTGATTTGACTGACAGGGATGTGGATGCTGCTGAAGAAGTTTGCCTGCTGTGCAGCTGAGCCCTGTGGAAATGAACCCTCTAGTGGACACTTGGAAAATTAATCGGTGATGTTGCTTGGCAGTGCGGGAAGCCTAACGAGGGAATGAATGAAAAAGTTGCCCAATACTGGGAGGGAAAAAAGAGAAAACAATGAAAGAGACAGGCATATTTTCTTAAACTTTCCAATTGAAATAAGATTTTGAGGTAGTTTTTAGGAGAAGTGATAAACATCAACAAAATGCTCATTCGGTGACTTTGCAAAACACTTTAAACCAGTATTATTTAGATTTTTTTCATCGAAATAATGAGATTGTTTTTTACATGTTATCATCTCCTTGGGAGATCCTTATGCATTTAATCCCCTTGTAAGAGAAAAAGAATTAGTTATTTATGAAGTACCTTCTGAATGATCAGGGGAAAAACCCAAAACTGTTGTGATTTCTTCCTCAAGGAGAAGGCATATGCACTGAAGTCTCTGTGTGTTCTGCCTGGGTATGGAAATGTGTGAAGTACCTAGGCAGTGTCTGATGGAAGTCTGAGGTGTCTGTTGACTTTAGCTGCCTTGAAGAAATAATTTGTAATGAACTCTTTCTTGTTGCTGTTACTTTGAAAAACCTTTGCAGAATAGGCTGTGGCAGCCCTGCAACAAACTCCTCTCCATGTGACCTAGTGGTCTATCACTCTACACTTTCTTGTAGGATCAGTGTTGTAACCCTGTGTTGCACTAAGTGCTCCCTTGTGCAAGTACGAATCTGACAACTTTTGAATAAACCTTCGGGTGACCCTATGCCACCACTGGATCATAGCTCCAGTTGCTGGACTATATCATGTCTCACTGGAAGAAGGGACAGTAACTATGGTGGTAGTGGATCAAGGGTTGTACTTGATGATCTCAGAGGTCCTTTCCAACCTGTCTGATTCTATGATTCTATGATTCTGTGGTTCTATGACAGCTGTAGACAGGAGTGACACTACTGAAACCTGGTTCCTTTGGGGTTTGTGCTCTACCTCCTTTCAACCCCTCCTATGTCTTACTCCAGTGCTTCCCTTTCCAGGTTCTCCATCACGTGGCTGCTCTGTGCCTTCCACTCAGTGGGGTGTCCTGAGCAAACAGTGGAGCCTGCTCTACCAGGTGAGCCACAAAACCCACACCTTTCCTGACCTGATGCAAGTTCCTGTCTCAACCCGTCGGGGTGCCCGGCCAAGGGCAGACCTCTTGAACTGTACTTCTCTGAGCCACGCAACCACATCACCAACAGCTCTTTTCAAGGTGAAAGTTTCAAATGTTTTTATTTTCAAACATTTTTATTTTCAAACGTGTCTGTTTTCATACTTTTCTTGAGATGTGAGAAGGCAGGGTCAGGCAGACAGTGCCAATTTCATTCCTATGTGCGTGGTTACACAGAAGGTCTGTGCCAATAAGTTGTGCCACTCATGAATCTTGTCCATGCTGCTGCTCTGTGAAGCTTTGGTAGAGACTGTGAGACTAAATCTGTATTATTTGGGGGATAAAATAGCAATGCTCTTTCTTTTATATACCCAAAATATAAGTTTTAGATGAAAATTAGTGTGTATTGGAGGCAGAAATATAGAAAAAATAAAAGATGGGGGCAGAAAAGAAAGACGGTACCTTGAGGCTGAGTGGTGACTTGGTGCCACTACAGAGTCTTGTGTGCCCTGAAATTATAAAGCAATTTCAAAGAGGGAGAGGAATAACATGGTTTTAGGTAACAGTGGAACTGGTTCTACTCTTGTGGGTAGAATGGAGAATTCCACTGTTATGCATTGCTTCAGAATAGAGATGTTCTAAACTTTGACAACTGTTGTAACTTCCCTTGATGTCACATGTGAAGTTAATATCTTGTGGCATTTTTAGTTTGGCTTTAAATTGTGCCTGAGCTAAAGGAGTTTGTCGTGTTCGTGGTTTGCTTCACAATATTATGAAGTCATCAAAATGTATGGAATCAACTCTTTGTGAGTATTAATCACAGAATGTTTGGATCACTTATGAAAACTACAGTTGCATAAAGATACAAGTCTCTGTGGAAAAATACTTTGAAAAGAACTACTGAAGTATTCCATCAAGCTTATACTTCAACACACTGGTAAAACTCATGAGTGCAGTTACAGCAAGTGACACTTTTGAAGTTCCTCACTTATTTTTGTAGAGAGGATTTTTTTTTAAAGAGTTGGGATTTTTTCCTCTCCTAGTCAGTAGATTTTCCCAAGGTGCAGTGGAAACAAAGGGCTTCTCATGACTCCTTTAACTGTACTTCATGGGAATTATTTTTCCAGAGATTGTGCTGAATTCATCTGCTCATAAAAATCCTGTAAAGAATACTCCATGTCACAGACAGCAAAACAATGTGAGTTCAGGCAGCAGTGAGTCTTACATCTGGGCAGAATCACAGCTGACCTCTCTATCTCTGGTCAGGGGCATCTTGCAGTGATTCTTTGAAGTAGAACATAGCTTGCAGGTAGAGCATGTTGTTTGTCCTTTGCTGTGTGTGGACACCTTATCGTTGCATGTGGTTGTTCCATTAATAAATGTGCAAGTTTAGCAGCAACCTTTTACTGGAAAGAACTGGATCAGATTCTCACAGAATTCATTTGCAAAATTAGTTCTGTATTTGGGACTCAAATTCAGGTAAATTAAAACCTAGTGCCCCATCTTGGACAGGTAAAGGAAATATCAGTAAAGTTTGCAATGCACTGCCTGCTTATCTGAAGATTTCTAAAATTTGACTTCCATACAATCTGTTTTTGCAAACTTCAGTGGCCTTCTAGTACCTGAAGGGAACCTGCAAGAAAGATGGACAGAGACTATTTACAAGAGCATGTAGTGACAAGACAAGGGAAAATGGCTTTAAATTGAAAGAGAGTAGTTTTAGATTAAGTATGAGGAAAAAATTCTCTACTGTGAGGGTGGTGAGGCACTGGAACAGGTTTTCAAGAGAAGTTGTGGACGTCCCATCTCTGGAAGTGTTCAAGACCAGGTTGGATGGGGCTCTGAGCAACATGGTCTAGTGGAGAGTGTCTCTGACTAGGGACAGGGGATTGGAATTAGATGACCTTTGAAGTTCCTTCCAACTCAAACCACTGCAGTATTAATTGCCCTAATGTGCTATGCAGTCCTAAGTAATGAGCGTTAGTACGTTAATTAATGTAATGACATGTCTGTGCTATGGAATAGGTTATATGGGCTAATGATGTCTAAACTCTGTTTTTTGATTGTTTTGAGTTGTATATAGAGGACAGGAAGTGAAAGCAATTTATACAATTATGTAGATCGTCTAAGAGATCTGACCTGACATGGATTTCAGGGGAGTGCTGTTATATGCCTCAAATGTACTCCTAGGCAGGCTGTTGACTCCAACAACCCAAAGAACCCACAGACCATCCTGAAATACATCACCCACAGGGTTTCTCTGATGTTGAGAGTTTTTGTTGGGTCACTGTTTTTATTTTTTTTAATTATAGGTTATACCCTGGCAGTGAACTAGGGGTAAAATCTAACCTTGCAATTGGCAATTACAAAACTCTACCTTGCTTTCTAAAATCATGTCAACAATGTGCTCATCACATGCTCCCAAGACTACCATAAAGTAGACCTGATGGGGGAATTTTTGATGCACTGGTAATGTTTTGGTTCTAAGTAAAAAAATCCGCTTAGTTCCATATCTATCTATCTGTCTATCTATCTATCCATCTATCTATCTATCTATCCATCTAATCTATAAGAATCCCTGGTAAATATTCTCATTGAACAAGACTGGTTTTTTCCAAGGTTGAGGATGAAAACCTGTAATGCATTTCTGAGTACAGGTAACAATTCAGTCTTTGAAGGTTCTATTGCAATCCAATGACCAGGATATTGCAAGAAACAGATTCAAAACCAGCAGGCTCAAGACAGGGCAGTTTGGCAGAGCAGCTCTGTGGGTAGCTGAAAGAACTCCAGGGAACAGATTCAATTTGGGCTAAGTTTTAGCTGAGTAAGGCATGACTAATAGGATTTTTTTAAAAAGCATTTTTAGAGTCTGTTGAAACCATCTATTTCCCTTGAAGGAAATCAAACATTAGCAAGTTTTTCACTAATTCTAAACTAAAGCTCATGGTGTCACATTTAACCTGTGAGGTGTGAACCTACCTGCTATTCACTTTGGAAACCTTTCTAGGATTTAATAATCATCAGTGAATTGAACTACTTAGGTCATTAAGTATTCATCTGTTCTGCCATCTCAATATAAAACTAGGTGCCCGCTTTTCATGTCAGCTGGTGTGAGAATGTTGGAAAGCAGGATAGAGAATTAATTGGAAAATTAACATAGATTGAATTTCACTTGTGTGAGCTGTAAGTGACTTGGATAGGAATGCTGGAAGTGTGTACTGAGGGATGCAGCAACATGGAGAGTGGACATGGGCTACAAATGCATGGGGGCAGAAGGATGTTTTGGAATGTGGTGCCTCGAGATGGCGAACAGGTGGAATTCATGCCATGGTGGTACATGGCATTATTAAGTCTTTTTTTCTTTTTTTTTTCTCTCCAGTGGCTTTGTATTTTGGTGCTAGACATAATGCAGAGGATGACTTCCACTGAGTCCAAGTGTGATTTAGCAGATTATTGATTAAGGATATGAATGTATTAGTTTACTTGATTTAGACTTCTCAGTAGGGTCTGTACAGATAGGACAAGGAGGAATGGTTTTAAATGGAAACAGGGTAGATTCAGAGCAGATTCAGAGCAGATAAGGGAGAGATTCTTCACTGTGCAGGTGGTGAGGCACTGAAATAGGTTGCCCAAAGAAGCTGGAGGTGTCCCATCCCTGTCCGGGAGGGGTGGAGAGAAGCACCGAGCCAGGCAGGTGAGGTGTTTCCAAAGGGTGTGGGCCCGGCATCTCTGATACCCTGGGGAGGGCAAGGGCTTGGCCCAGAGCTGCCCACAGAGCGCAGCTGGTAGACAGGAGGTGTCTGGGGCACAGAGGGCCATCACAGCACAGCTGAGGTCCTTCCCCTGGGGAGGAAGGACACCAGAGCTGAGGTCTGCTCTGGGGAAAGCTGGTGGGGCCCCACTGGGACAGAGTGGGGAAGGACTGGCTGGGGGGCTGAGTGGGAGGTAATGAACCAGTAGCAGTGCTGGGGCTGGGTGCAACCAGCTCAGCTGTGAGAACCTTTGGCTTCCCTCAGCCCCGAAGGACCCCGAGGTTTGGTAGTTGGGGTTTGCTTGTGTTTGACAGATGTCATGACACAAGGTCTCAGTATTTCCACCTCCCTCCCCTACATTTTCCTCTTTAATTATTTTTTGTAAATTCATTCTGACACAGTTTTAGAAAATGAAGTGCATCTCAGGTTCCGGTGTGTCAAAATTGGACCAGAAGAATGGAAAAATGCAAGAGCACTGACAGCCACACTGCAAAGTGTAATCCCTCTTTGCTGCTGGGGAAAGGGGGAAGTTGCATACAGAAGCAGTGTCAGTGGTGTAAAACAGCAACACTCTTCTCACAAATGATTAACATAGGAGGAATTTATCTTGAGTACAATGAAGCAGCAATGTCTGCTAGGAGTTTTCAACAAATACTGGAGCCTTACTAAACTTTTTTTCCTATCTGCTTCCTGGCCTTGATGTGCCAGTCTCCTCCATCCCATGGTGGCTTTGAGCACCCTTCTCTCTGGCCAGGCTTTTGGAATGACTCTGTAACTTTGTGCCCACCTGTCTGACTTCAGGTTCATTTTGCATGTGCTGAGCATGGAAGTCCTTGCTTTTCCCAAGAGACAGAATTGGACTGAAAACATGATTAACTGTGAACATAGGCAACTTTATTTCAACAACTAAGTCAACTTCAATGTTTGCCTGCATGCAGAAGAGGAGTGTAGGAAGGACAGAGTAGGCTTTTGGTACTGAGGCGGCCTTTGGATCAGCAGGCATTGCACCATCAGGAAATGGTCATGGTGTACTGCAGCTCACACTGGATCCTGTCTGTCCTGCTGCTCAAGTTGGGTTTTCCCCAAGGATCTCCTTGAGGAGATCCTTCACCTGAGTAAAGAATTTCACCAGCTCATCTTCTGGATATGGGCAGGAGCTAACTTGGTCCGATGATGTTGGCTTTGGCTTTGGCAGTGGCTTTGGCTTCTCTGAGGCCGGTGGTTTTGGCGGCTGTGCGGCAGTTGGTCTCGTCCATGGTGGCTGTGTGGTGGGTGGTCTCGTCCATGGTGGCTGTGCAGCAGTTGGTCTTGTCCATGGTGGCTGTGTGGTGGGTGGTTTTGTCCATGGTGGCTGTGCAGCGGTTGGTCTTGTCCATGGTGGCTGTGTGGTGGGTGGTTTTGTCCATGGTGGCTGTGCAGCGGTTGGTCTTGTCCATGGTGGCTGTGTGGCAGGTGGTCTCGTCCATGGTGGCTTTGTGGTGGGTGGTCTTGTCCATGGTGGCTGTGCAGCGGTTGGTCTTGTCCATGGTGGCTGTGTGACAGGTGGTCTTGTCCATGGTGGCTGTGTGACAGGTGGTCTTGTCCATGGTGGCTGTGCGGCAGTTGGTCTTGTCCATGGTGGTTGTGTGGCAGGTGGTCTCATCCATGGATACTGAGTGGGTTGTGGGGCAGCTGGAAAAGGACCCCAAACCTGTGCTGCTAGAGAAGTCCTTCTATATGGGCTTGCAGCCATCTCAGCCAGCATCCAATTGTAGAAGTACTGAGTGGAGGTGTAGATTCCAGGCTGCTTTGGTCTTGCGCAGCCTCTTCCCCAGCTGGTCACTCCAACAACCCAGTAGTAGTCAGCGACGTTGTCTTTGCACATGAGAGGACCACCGCTGTCCCCCTGCAGTGGAGCAGAGAGGATTAAGGTCATGTTGGGGTGTCCCGGTCAGCACTGGGGCTGTCTCCTTCTCTCTCACAGCTGAGCTGTATTCCCAGCAGAGCAAGGTGCCAGGGATGTATTCACAGCACACCAAGTGACGTGAGTGGGTTGGGGTCCTGCAAGGTAGGGCTCTCTCTCTCATGTCTGCACAGTGATTCTGTATGTGCAAAGGATGGATGTTCCAGGGTTGGCATCTGGATTAAAGGCCTGCCTGGATGGACTTTCTGGGCAGAGTGACAGAACTCTGGGGGCACTGAGCAAGGACACATGGATGGAGAATGGGAGGGCAGCCTCAGCAGCGCTGTGGACGTGGGGCTGGGAGAGTGACTGATTGGCCGGTCAAGGCCCACCCGGGGCTGTGTTCGGGCAGTGCTGACTGGGCTGCTTGTGCTGCTGGGGGCTGAGTGGCTCATCAAACACTCCTTCCTACCTGGCAGGTGTCGATGATGCCCTGTGGATAACCAGCACACACGTTGGAGCTGTGGATTTTCCCCGCATACCACTGGCTGCTGTTGCAGAGCTTGAGATCGATGAGGTGGACCTGGGCCTCCTGCAGGAGATCGCTTGTTCTTGAAGCTGTGAGCACAGAAAGGAATAAGCACTCAGCAGCTCCTTGCCATTTCTCCTGCCCTGCCTGAGGCTGATTCCCATCGCTAGGGCTTGGCTTGGCCTCTGGAGAGGCACTGGAGTGCTGTGTCCCTGCTGTGTGACTTTGGGCGCAAGCCACGCTCATTTGTCCAGAGGCACCGTCCTGCAGCAGGACTCTGGCTTTGGCCTCTGCTGTCTGGAAGCCCAACTTGTCTCCCCAGGGTGCTGAGACTGCCCTCAGAGCACGAGTCCTTCTTGGGAACTCACCCCTTGCAGTGGTGGCACCCCAGCCAGCGACAAAGCAGTAGACCAGGTCTGACACTCTCAGTGTCGGGTCGGGCACACAGGCCAGCTGGATGTAGGGGCTGCACTGGACAGGATGGTCCAGTTCCAGCATGGCGATGTCGTTCTTCATGTTGACTTTATTATAGTATTGGTGAAGGTGCAGCTGCTTAATGTAGCGGACTTGTGCCCCAGGGCCCGGTTGAGTCAACTGCGTGGCCCCGATCACCACGTACACCAGGCTGATGTTGCTGGAAGGCAGAAGTAGAGAAAGGGGTGAGAGGGAGCAGAGCCATACACTGCAGCAGCCCAGCACTTGCCAGCCTTCAGTGCTATGGGGCACTGACTGCCCTAGTATGCCTTAGGCTGTGGGAATGGTGAGCTGGGGGCTGTTAGGAAGCAGTGGCATGAGACCAGCCTTCTCCTGAGCCCAGTCTCTCAGCTGGGCTCGCTGCAAGCAAAGGGGATGGGATTAAGACGTGGTGCTGGTGACAGGGCACCTGCTGGTGTTGTGAGGATACCCCCGTTCCCTCCTCCTCCTTACGTGACATCGTCAAAGCAGTGAGCTGCCGTGAGGACCCATTGCGGGTGGACGAGGGACCCTCCGCACAGATGCCCCGTGTCTGGTATCCACTGGTGCTGGAGGCTGACGAGCCAGGGCCAGGACGCTTCGTAGGCACCTGTGCCACCCACGACACGTGTCATGCCATAGTAGTTGTATTGATAAGCGCTGGCGCCGTAGTCATAACCCATGGCTCGGAGCCCACACACCGATCTGTAAGCAGAAAGTCATTACTGTGCTGCTCTGTGCTGCTGCTCAGGCTGAAACTCAGCCATCTACCCTCCCCACCAGCACGGACAGCAGGCCCGTGGAGCCCATGGGGCGTGTGTCTGTCCATGTCAGCACCTGGCTGCTGGCAAGGAACTGAGACTCCCCCATGGGTTTTGGGAAGCCTTGGCATAGCCACAGGGGACAACGGGCCCACTCCTGCGGCCCCTCCTAAGCATCGCCCAAGCTCCCTCCCACAGCGTGGGGCCACTTACCCACAGTTGTCCCATGTGCCGTGCGCAAGCCCACACGTGGCCAGCAGGATGAGGAGGCAGAGCCAATTCATGGCTGCCAGAGACACGTGTCAGCTGCAAGAAGTGAGGGCTCCTTGCACCAGCACAGCTGCAGACGCAGTGTCTGCAGCAGCCGCATTGCCCGCGAAGGCCTCGTCCCCGGGGGTGATGTCACAGCGTGGTGGGTTCTGTGTTCTGGGCACTGGGGCCTCTGGTGTGGAGATGGGTGCAGGAGCAACATAGAATCAGAACCATAGCATGGTTTGGGCTGGAAGGGACCTTAAGGATTATCTAGTTCCAACCTCTGCTGCCTTGGGCAGGGACACCTAGAGCAGCTTGCTCCAAGCCTGGCTCAAAGGCTGTCCTTGAACACTTCCAGGGATGGGGCATCCATAGCTGCTCTGGGAAACCTCTGTCAGTGCCTCACCACCCTCATAGTCATGAATTTCTTCCTAATATCTAATCCAAGCCTACACTCTTTCACTTGAAAGTCATTCCCCTTTGTCCTATCATGGTCCCTCTCCAGCGTTCTTTAGGCCCCTATTCTTGAGGGATGAGGGTGTGCAGGCCCCAGGGCAGGCAGTAGTGCCTGGCTCCCAGCACTGCCTGCTGACAGCTCCCAGGAAGACACCAGATGTTACATCGCAGCCTCTTTGGGAAGTTCACTGCCATTCTACTCTCTGCAGCTGTTTACCACCAACTCCACCCCCAAACACATACAACCAGGGAACATGGCTAATGCAGGAAGCATGTGTGTGTTTGGGTGTGGAGGAGCCAATCATGTTACAGCCGTGGTGGCCGAGCAGTGAAGTGCAAGCCCAAAAAGCCGAGTGTGCCCAAGCAGTGTCACCCTTCCTGTACAAAGTGCAGTGAAACAAAGATGCAGCACAGTCCACTCTGGCCAAGTCAGCCACAGCAACACCCTCTGACAGACTCCATCCTCCTCATCCTGGACTGGCAGCTGCAAAGAGTACAGTGGCACCTTCACCCCCCTGCAGAGAGCGAGGGGATTGGACCAAGCCCTGTAGGAATCTTCCTTGTCAGTATCTCAACAACAGACAGGTTGGCTCCCCTGAGCCTAAACATCAAGGAGTAAACACAGAATAATTTTGGTAAAACTCCATAGTTACATGTATGGAAATGTCTTATTCCCTTGTGGTCCAGACACAACTTTAGTTTGTCACACTAGGGTAATGAACATTTAAGAGGAAATATAAAATTAAAATTAATTTAATTTAAAAATTGTCATATTATTTTAACTAAAGTATTCCATTTCAATCTCCACTACAAGAACTTCATTTTCCAAGATTTCATGTGTGTCTGGGTAATCACAGCCAAAAATTACAGCAGAGGGGACTGTGTAAGGAAACACATCTGTTTCCTTTTCTGACAGCATAGCCCCTCGTCAAGAGCAAGCAACTGTTTGTGGACTCCAGAAAGCCCCCACACCCTCTCCCCTGATGTGACCAGAGGTGATTCTCTGTGGCATTACTGGTGGCCGAGGGAAAACCACTTCCAGAGCCATACCTGGGTTGGAGTGTCCTGTTATTTTTCCACTGACACAGTGTCAGTTTCTGGGGCTCATCCTTAGTGTAAGATACCTGCTAATGAGAGGCCTTTGGAGAATAAGGCTGAGAAGCATCAGGGTTGCAAGAAACACGGTCTCGTAAGATTAATCATAGTGTGAATGGATTTGGTGTTTAACATTAGAAAGAGAAGGTAGAAGATAGCTGTGAGAGGACCTTTCAATATGGATGAGAATGCTCCTTAAAAGAAGGAGAAATTACCATTTGCACCTCATAATGCAGAAAAGAGGAAGCTTGCACATCTTGGCCATCTTATGAAAATACATGGGTACTCTCTGAGGAGAGAGCTGAAGAAAAGCACTTCTTCATTTATTGAAATTTAACATTTTAAAATAATTTTCCTGGGGGAATGTGTGTGTAAAGATTTCACCAGTCTATTTTTTTTTCAGAGATAATAAGCAAATATTACAAAAGTCTCTTGAGCAAAAACAACTCTAAAAACAACTTAATTTCTTTTCTTCTCACCAATCTTCCATTTTCAACCCCTTCGTCCCCACATTTATGTTTTGGACATTTAGTTTTTGAAAGAAGCTTCTTACATACCAAAGATGAAAGAGGATCCTGCAGCCAAAAGCAGCCCAAATTGCAGCAATGGCCTCTTTATTTTCAGCAGAGAACACTTTGCCACCCAGCTGAAAATCTGGAGTGTATTTGGATGTCTCTTTTCAACCATGATTGGGCAGACGTTCATAAAGGAGACAGCTACATAAGAACACTTCCTCTCCTGGATTTTAGAACTGTGCCCAAGAAAGTACCAAATTCACATGGCTCCATTCATCTGTCTAAACATATTAAAACTTCCTAAATTACATTCTTGGAAGCTCAGGAAAGTTGTGAATGCTCAATATTATAACTCCTCACCTATTGCCCATGGAGACTGTTATTCTACACTTATACTTTGACACAAAAGATAAGTGGAGAGCATTCCCAGATCACTTAAGAAATGTTTCAGCTGCAGACACATAACTCTGTAGGTTGATGGGCATTTTAATATTTATGGTGTTAAAGCAATCACATGTGGGATTTTTTTTTTCCATTTTTTTTTGGGACAGTATAAATAGTATTTAGTGAGTGCTAGCAATACTGAATAATATTTGTAACCCTGGATCATGTAAGCTCTCTTTATGTATGTGCTCTGATATGATTGATATGAGTAGACTTTTACTATAAAATTAGTTGTGTTTTTTGTTGCAGAGTCTGCTTTCTTTCATGTAATATTTGCTTAAGGTTATTGCAAATATGTTTCTTGGAAACAGTTTTATGTCTATGTTATCTTCCAAATTCTGGAAAATTTTGTGCTACCCAGGTTGCATAAGATGGCATGTTCTTCAGTTATTTTGGGGAGACAACATCAAATCTTAGCTGACTTCCTGATATCTCCACATTTTGGATGTGGATGTTTGAAGAGCAGCTGTGAATGCAACTGTTTCAAAGATTCACCATGGAAATTTAAGAATAAATAAAAATCTGTCTTAATAGATTGTAATGAACAATCTGCTGTTTATTTAGTTTGATGTTGACAAGTTAGCTTTATTTCTTAGCTGGAAGCATCCAAGAAGATGTAAATCATTTTGAATGAGGAGAATTGTTTGGAAGTTACACTTTAAATATTTCTATAGGTGACTGTGTTTTTTTCCCAGTGATTTTCTTCTACAGATGGAGTCATGAAGTGTAGGTATGGTAAAACATTTCAAGATTTCACATGGCTTTTTATTTTGAGAAATGCTGAGTTTAGTGAGTTGTGATAGGGATGATACCGACCTAAACAGAGTAACTGACTACATTGCTGGGGTGATACGTCAGGATCTTCACTGCTCTTAAAGTACATCAGAATTCTCCTCAGCATGGGTTTGTCAGAAAACTTTGAGAACAATGCTGAGTCTTCCAGACTTCCAGAAACTTATCTGGGAACCCTCACTTGGTATTTGTGGTTTCGTCCTCCAAAGGAGCAAACAGAATTTCTGCTAAGAACATACTGGCCTTGACTTTTGGCAGTGCTTTATGTTTGGGACACACCTCAATTAGCTCACCTCTGGAGCCTTCTGAGGAAATGGGGTGAGAGAGGAGAAAAAAAGGCTAATTGTTTTTCTTCTCATAGGCAAAATATTTTTTTTTTCTTTACACACAGAAAAAGTGATGCCAGAAATTTCTATTTTTTAGAAAAATCTTAAGTGATTGAATTTTTGCTCCATATTGGAACTGGATTGTCTTCAATGTAAAGTATTTTCCAATGAGTCCCAACTGTCTGTAAGCATAGAATGGCTGGGAAAAGCTAGGTTACATGTCATATGTATTCATAAGATCGGTTACTGCTGTTTTCTATTAAACTACATCCTTCAAATGTTAAAATGCATCAAGAAAAGAAATTATTTACTACACAACTGATCACACTGATTTGTCAGGTATGATCACACTTGTTTTTTGTTGCATGACAAGATAAAGCAGACGTGTAACACAGATAACACAGATCACTGCTAATTCTAATGTGTGTAGTGTGTTACTCTGCATGATGCACAACATGAGGCTCAGGCATTCCAAGAGGCACATGATGATATTTTAATGGGAAAACACTTAATTGCCAACTGAATTATGAACCATAGCTTTCCCTAGAAATATGACTGTGTTGAGTACAGTTCAGGAAACTGCGATCCTTAGTGTATTTTTATAGGACAATTCGGTGCAGTTGTGACAAGCCTAAAGTCAAAGATTCAGTCTGCTTGATGTTAGCGTGGGAAGCTCTGCATGATTTCCTGCCATCTATAGCTTCAGTTCTTCAGGTTCATCCTTATTGCAGCTGAGCAATATTATTCTGTGCTGTCTAATATTGCTCATATACTGCATAAAGAGCCTGTAATACAGTCTTAGTAGAAACAGGCTTTGTGTTTGCATTAGTCAGGTGATGTATAGCGTCTTTAGGTGAGGGATGCATAAACTAGTCTGTTCTTGTACTGAAGAACAATTGTCACCATTCTTATTGTCCCTGCCATAGGTAAAGAAATGTACAGATTTGACTTAAGCAATAAATTTTGAATGTTAAGCTTGGCATTCTAGGGTACAAATTAAAAAGTGAGGGATAAAAAGTAATAAATCATTAATGGGACGGTAATTACTGCGGGAAGCTTCTCTGGAAACTGGAAATAATTGCTTGTAGGTGATTCTTCTGTTGGGGTTTGGAGAAATCAAGAGTATAGTAAGAGTATGTGTATATGTATAAAGGGTATTTCTTCACAGTCTTGAGGTGAGGAAGTAGAAGAAAAACAAAATGAGACAGAAATGGACAGAATTGTTACAGAAATGAGAAACTTCCTATGCTGGTTTGTTCTGAGCAAGTGAAATGTATTTCACAATTTTGTGTTGAGTTTGGAACAATTTGTATCTTCCTCATACTTTCATTTTTACATGGTCAATATTTATGATGGGATTTTGCTATTTGTTTCATAAAATGCATATTTAAAGTATACTTCAGTAATAATGGAAAAAAATATTTTTAAAGCATAGGTGTGCATATAAAGTCCATTGAAAGTGTAGGTGTTGAGTATTTTATTCAGCTTGCTGGTTTTGTCCACATATGAATATGTGTACGCATACATATGTAAAAGGTTAATGGATTGTCTGGATTTTCCAATATCACACTGTAAAGTTTCAAGCATATTTTAAGGCTCAGCATGTCTCTCACATTCTGTCCCAAAGCCATAGAGACGTCTTTGTCCAAAGATGTGTACACATTTATGGAGGGTGTGAAGTTTTTTACAATTTCCTTGGCAACCTAACAATATTTACATCACCACAATTTTCTTATGCAATAAACATTTGCTGTTCAGCTGGCTAGGACATCCCTGATCTCTTCCTTTGAGCTGTGTGACTGGGACAACCCAGGCTTTTGAACTGTCATTTTCTGGGCATATGCATGGACAAAGGACCTGTTGGGTCCTGTAAATATGTTTGTTTTTTTATTTCATGGAAATGCAAGCAAGAATTCTTTGTGGTCCCATAAAAATTTTGTCGGGGGCTTATAAGAAACGGGGAAGATTTCCCTGGCAAAGTACTAATTCTGTGGCTTTCTTGCTGCTATTTCAAATTTCCTGAAGAAATCTTCCCAAGTCCTTCGAAGTCTTTTTCCTCATTTGCTGTGAGCTGATTCAGTTCTTCACTCATGCAGCTTTTCTGCTTTTCAGAGTTAACTCTTTGAAATCCAGATGTTGCTGGCATTGTAACTAATCATGGTACATAATCATAGTACGTAATCAAAAGAGGGTACCCATATCAAAGGAGGGAATTCTTGTTCAGCTTGCACAAGAACAGACACGTGCATTCGAAAGAGCCTTTCAGGTGTGAGTGCACCAAGGCTGTAAAAGTTTCCCTTCGACCTTATTCAGGATCCAGACTGGATCCTGCTGGTGCAGGACTCACCTTCCTCCTCTGCAGGATGGTACTTCTATTTGTAGTCTCCAGTGGAAATGGGAGACATTAGGGAGGCCTGGAATGTAAATAAATAAATAAAAAAACCCCAATAAAATATAATAACAATAACAACAATGACAACAACAATGACGATGGATTATTATTCTTAGAAAAAAAGGATTTGTTTAGAAATTGGAAAATTACTACTCAGTGGAGAACTTACTTTTGAGTTTTCTCAAAAGATACCCCTCCTTTCTCTGGCTTGGGAATGCTGTTTATTTCAGTTGAATGTTGTTTATTTTATTTTAAATGGTTCATGTAAGCCTGAATTGTAATGTAGATAAGAGCTCCAGAAATTCATAGTTCTGCTGTGGGCGCTAGCTTGTCCCTGTATGGATATGTGTTATGACCACACAGTACCATGGCCTTGAACTTCTGTATCGGATTTTTTCATGATCTGGGTACCAGCGGCAGCACCGAAGAAAATAGCATGAAGCTGTGTCAGGGGAGGTTTAGATTAGGTGTTAGGAAAAGGTTCTTCACCCAGAGGGTGATTGAGCACTAG